>NW_020450916.1:120463-481667 GCF_003343035.1 Apteryx rowi | reverse complement strand
GGGAGGGTCGCGAGGCGCGCGGGGCCGAGGCGGTGGCACTGGCGGGCGGCAGCCGCCTGGCAGCGGGCCGCGGCCGGGTCCTGGCGCCGACCGTGAGCCCCAGCGGCCCGGCTGCGCTGGGCTCGGGTTTCTCTTCGGCAGTTGAGGTTAAACGGAGAGGTTCAGAACCCAAAGGGTTGTTTCTTGCTCCCCCATAAAATCTGGCGCGCTGGTTTGGTTTATCTCATTTTGCATCTTGCTCTGTGTATCGTCGTATAACATAAAATAGCGTAAGCGACGTAGCTGATGCGCTCGCGCCAGCCTTTTGGAGTCGAGGTGTAATTTCATCTTACTGGAATGTCACCGTGTGCCCGACCCCAGCGAGGGAGGAAACGGCGGCTGCAGCTGCGGGAGCCCCCACGGCCGTTTGCCCTGCTGAGCTTCCTCTAGGGTTTCATTCTGAGAACCAGTGTGTAGTAGTGTTTGCACAGTATCTTTGCTGCCTTTTCTTCCTGCTGGAGGAGGAAATGAATGAAAGTTTAAACTAACACAGGCAATGGTGATAGCTCTGAAACCAAAACTCGTTTAAACTTTGAACTTCTCCAAGCACCGCTATGTTTGCAAGAAGGCTCCACGCTCTGGCTGAGAAACCAGTCTTGAGTGTGTCTATATTCACACGATGCATCTCTTGTACTGCAAATTTTACAGAACAAGCAGACAGTTTATATGTAAGAGTCTTGTTCTGTGAAGTGTTTAGTTCTCCTTCTTGCTTAGAAGTTTTTAAGATCATAGGTAGCCCATTATACAAGTTTTTGTCAAAAATAACATTGCATTTGTGACAAGTTCTGCCATCAAAGCTCTAGTGAAGTTGTATTTTATTACTTAACCTCTGTTAACCTTTGCAAGTGTTTGTTACAGCAGTTGCAGGAAAATTTTATATTTAGGTTTTAAGATAAGATTTCAAATTACAAAACCTGAAGTATATTAAAAAAATTGGATCCCTTATTGTAAGGCTAACTTTATTTTTTAATATGTAGAGGTACCATTCACATTCTCTGTAACGTGTGGATGTTGGGAAACCTGTGCTTGTTCTTCAGTCTTGCAAACATGAGTGCTTGTGCATCTGATGACTCCTTCAAGTTTTCTTAATTTTTTTTTTCAGTGATATTTCTTTCTTTCATTTTCAGACTGCATTCAGTTACAGCAACGCATGACTGGCACATAGTAAGTATGGTACTTGCTGCAACACAATACTACACTTAGTGGTACCATGGTTTGGCATTACTGTGGAAAGGAAAATTCTGTCATTTCTGTCATTGAATTTCTCTTACTGTTTTCTACTGTCTTTCTAATCTTCCGATCCTACTAACATCATCTGTTTTGTAGGGAAATCAGTACTCTTCTGGAACTTATTCCAGAAGATAGGGAACGAGACCTAGCGGAATGTCTCTAAGTCTGTATACTGCAGGTACTATTAGTACCTGAGGCAGTTGTATTTTCGCTCTGTCTTTCTGTCTGTCCTTTTTTCTGAAACTGTTTTTAGCCTTTGGTTTTCCCTTTGCCTTTCCAGGTATGCTTGCATCATGTTAACAGGTTGCGATGTTCTTATATTTGAGCTTGCCATCTCCAGAGGTAGTCATGGGTGCAGAACATGTAGTCGCATTGACATTGTGTAGTTCAGTAGTGTGTCACAATAAGATAATATATTTCTAGATCTGAATTAAAATCTCACAGTGTATGGGTGTACCAGCTTGGGTCAGGAGGTAATGGCACTCGTGTAAACATTTGTAGCCATTCTTTACAGTGGTGGGTGGGCATATTTGTCATTGCACTTGGGTATTCGTGTTGTCCACCCAACAACCTGGGTTGTTTCCCTGCCTGCTTTGCTAGTTTGTGTTGAATTCTTTTCCTTTGCATGACAGATTGCGTTCTCCCCTCTGGCCCTACAAAGTAAAAGATGCCCWGGATCCTTGCAAAAGGACAGATCCTGTTCTGTTTAGTCCGCTACTCTGTCCACAACTGTCTTTTTTGTATTAATTTTCRAATACCCTGCTGATTTCTAGTCCCCAAAACTTTTCATGATCACACCTTATGAATCGCCCATCTTCTTGTTTTCCATCTGCTCAGCAAGCTCTGACTACTTTTCATTGAGTTTCTTTTGTTTCTTCACTGTTGTACTAGCAGAGCTGTGAAAAAAGCGCTGTGAATTCCTTTCTTGTATTTTTTCTGACTTAACAGATTCAACTATCATCTCTTCTATACACATGCTTATTTGTTCTAGCTTTCTTTGAGCATTTGTTGAGAGTTTCCAGTGTGTTACCTGTGAAAAACTGTTGTGGATTCATGTGTCTTACAAAGTTTTTTGGTTTTTATTTTTCCCTGCAGCCTCTGAACTAGTAACAGATGGTACCAAGTTTATTTCACTGTTGCCATAAAAAAGAGAGAAAATTAGTGATTTAGTAGTCTATTAAACTGTCCATGATAAAAGAAAGTCATTGCTGTCATGTTTATGGTGATTATAAAGTCATTCAAAATGTAAACTCTAACTTGTCCTTACTGGATGAAAATAATAATTGAAATAATTAGTGATCCTATTGGCTGTATTGGATCCAAGGATGCCTAAACCAATGTAATTTGTTAATGCTGTGGGAAGAAATAGTCCTGTCCTTCCACAGTGACATCTTCCTTCTTGTGCCAGCACATGCATTAGTCCAGCTGCAGTGGATTGAGGAAGTAAACTACTTGGAAAAATACAACCCTTTTTCATCTAGATCTGTTTTCCAAGTTGAGAACAGTGAACTGCGCATGATGTAGAAGGAGAGGAAATTTTTATTTACTTATTTCAAGATTAACATCCCTAATCCGTTGTTAAAATATCTTTTTTTATTAGCATGTAGATTGTGTGAGGTTCCAAAATAATGCGGCAAATTTATTTTGGGAAATATTAGAATAAGTCCATTAAAATAGCTTTATGCATGTATGATATATAAAACAAATTAAAATAAGTCTCAAAAAAGACTCTACTTACTCTTGTTTTACTGTTCACTTACTGTATATGGATTAAACTCAAAAATGCCTTGAAGCTCCATAAATTTTTTCTCTGTCAGGCAGACTGGCTAAACAATTTCCTGAGTTAAGAGCACTGCGTAGCAATCTCCAGAATACAAATTTTAACATGTTTAGTAGAAGCACTGCTTTTACTCTGAGAATGGTGTATATAATCGTGGAAGTTCAAGATACAGAATTTAGGTTTTTTAGCTGAAAGGTGTAGTCTCTGGTAATTTGGTAATGTCAATTTTAATTAAGAATAGTATTCTGCTCTGTTTCTTACTGAATTTGCTCACAGAAATATCTTATCATACAAGTGGTAGCCAGCTCTCCTCTGATCTTAGCATATGAGCTGAAATTAGAATGTAACTTGGCCTGGTTGTTAGAAAATGCGACTAGAATTCTGTAGGACCATTTAATTTTTGTTCTCTCTCCTAGGTTGCTGTAAGGCTTGAAAAGTTGGCTGGAAACACTAGGGTGGAGGTTACAACACTGTGGTGAGTACACTATTTTAAAACACAGAAGGGAGAGGTTGGGAAAGGAGCTGATACAGAATCATGAGTTCAAGAATGAATCACTCAGTGATGAATTGTTTGCAGCTTTGTGTGGGAAGATTAAAGTGATGAGAGTTTGAAAAGAGGAGAAAGCAATAGTTGGTAGCGTGAGTGTTCTTGTTCACAGTGAAGGAAAGAAGAAGTGCTGCGTATGAGGAACAGTACTTGGTACTTCACATTTTCATATAGCTGTAAAACATCACTCTGCCTTCTAGCTGTTGCATTATTGTTTTCCTCATTGCCCAAGTGGAAAAACTGGGAGAAATTTCATGTTTTCCGTTAATACCATGCAAAATGAGTGATGAAGTCAAAACTGGAAGTTGGTTAACCTTGACACAATACTCAATCTACTAGCTTTTACTAATAAATGCATCTTACTAGCTTGTAAAAGTATTACAGTATTCATGTTTTGTATGTTTATTAAAGGAAAAATTTTAACTTCATTGTACATTATGTCTTATCATAGTAGAACTAGTCCTCAATATTTCCAACAAGGTTATTTATTCATTTTTTTGCTCCTGTTAAAGTGGCTTTCTAGAAGATGACCATAGAGGATCTCCCAGAACCTTCCTTAGAAGGAGATTCCCTCGCTGAAAGAGATCCGTTTTTATTCCCAAGCTCAGAATCACCTGTTACTTTTTCTGTTGCTGCAGCACCAATGCCTTCAGACTGTGGTATGTACTTTAACAGACAATGAATCTGTGAAGCTACTTTGACAGACAATAAATTTGAATAATACTTTTAAAGGAAAACTATAAACTCTTAATTTATTCCAAATTTTATTGCTTGTTGAATGAATTCTCTAATGAGTCTTTAAATGAAATTCAAGATGAAGAACCCCCCTCCCTACACTTTTTTCAGTTTACTTACTGTGAACATTTTTAATTATCATCTTTTCCTTTTTACTATTTCTTCTGTATGTGTGGTCAAATGTTTATAGATTGTTTACATCTAAATGTAGAAATACATATTGTGTTATGAGAAAATTCTGTAAAATTGCAACAATTAAGTTCAAATATAGTTAAACATCTACATTATGTTTAAAGTCTGTTATAAGCATAGAGATGCTGTTTCTCTTTGTGCTTTCAGTGTTTAAACAGTATAGGGGAAAATTTCTGTTAAAGGTTAGGTGTTTGGGGTGGTGAGGACTGTGGTGTAGGTTTTAATAGAAAATTGTTGCAAGTGTTGGTGATTGGTGATTTGAAATAATTTTGAATGGTCTTTGTATGTATAAATTACAATCGTATTTAAAACACAGTATGTAATGTCTCTATGGGTAAGGATTTCAATAAGTTGCTAAAATTATAATGCCTTTGAATATTGTGGAAGATGTCAATGGTATCTAGAAACCCTTAAAAATTACTTTCTCTACCTCCATTTTCCCAATGCATTGATTACAATGGTCAGCTATTTTAAGACATAGATACCCCTAGCATAATGTTCTGTCTTTGGTAGACTTAGCGCTCCTGAGACCCATTTGATGAGGTAGTATGGGTTTGGGAACTTAAGAGTTCCAAGTGATACGTACACGTGCATCTTTATACAGTTTTAGTACATGTGCATCTTTATACAGTTTACCCTTATTCTCCTAGCTTTTTTGTCTGTCCTTCTGTCTTATTCTGCCTTAAGTACTTCCATAAGTTATTCCATTCAGCTTTCTTATCCCCTAGAAAAATTTTCCTTTTGTCCGTCTTTAAACATTCCTGTGTTGTGATATCTGCAAATATCGCTACAGTATCACTAATATCTGTCTGATCTATGTCTACCCAGTGAATAAAAAGACTTCCTTTTATAAGAAGTCGCTGTCACATATGAAACAGTAATTTTATTTCTTAGTTTATATAGCTATACTTGTGTGTAACTGCATTTCTCTATAATTTCTTATTTGGAGTGTGCTGGTCACTTCTTTATAAGAGTGTTTTTAAAACCGT
The DNA here is from genome assembly GCF_003343035.1 of Apteryx rowi. Classification (NCBI taxonomy): domain Eukaryota; kingdom Metazoa; phylum Chordata; class Aves; order Apterygiformes; family Apterygidae; genus Apteryx; species Apteryx rowi. The sequence goes on along the minus strand of NW_020450916.1, from coordinate 476,155 downwards.
TATGTATGTACCTGTGCATGAGACTAGAGGACAACTAGTGGTGGAATGACCAAGAGTATTTCGTCTGTTGAAGTTTAACCTTCTTCTGCCAAACTCTTCCAGATAAAGATAAAATATACTTTTTATGGAACTTTTTGTTTTAAGAGATTTTCTAAAACATCTCTTTGTTTTGCTCTTACAAACATTGCAGTTGATCAGCTATTAAGTGCTTATGGTTGTTATTAATATATTCTCTTTTTTTTATCCTCACATGCTGGTTGTAAAGGTCTGGTAGAGTTGATTTCTGATATGTATTTTGAAGTTCAGGTTAGTAGCTACAAAGCTTCCTGGCAGAATAATAATCATGCATGTCATGTAAGATCATTAATCTTGTTGGCTGATAGTGGATTTTCTTCATAGCTTTCAGCATGCAGTCAGCTGAGGTCCAGGCAGAGGTTAAACATTAGTAGATAAACTAGTAGATCTGTGTCAATGCATGGGACTTAGGTTAAGAAGCCCACATTGTGTAATACAGGGAGATGAATTTTTGTTTTATATATTGTTTTTTTTACAATTTAGATGCAAATCAAAATTCATGCTAAATATCAGTGAAGAGGTCCTCCTTTTTCATTCTTGTTGAATCAAGAAAATGCAGTTAGAGAAACTCTAGATAGCCAAGAAGTGAGCTCCATATGTGCTTTTATTTCTTGATCCAAACTGAAAGTGTGGTGTGCTGTTTTTGAGGAAAGGTTATGATGATTCATCCAGAGGTGGTTTATACCATGTCATACACCCACCCCTGTTTCAGATGTCTGATGCCCTATTTTTACTCAGCTTGTACCTCTGTTCTGAGAGCCTTATGTTTATGATTGATGCAAACTGACATCATATATTAATTTGAAACCTTTTTAAAAGGCAGCTCTGTGATAGCTGCAGTGGGTAAAAGTTCAGTGTTTTCCATTATTCAGTCAGTTGCTGATGAGGGTATGTTCTGCTTCCATTCCTTTTCCTGATAGTCATGGCTATCCAGACATCTTCATATAATTTTGCGGAGTTGGAAGAAATTCAACAAATTTAAAATACAGTATGTGTACACATACACACATGTAAGTAATATGAAATGTCACACTTTAATAATAAAGGGTGTCTTATACCTGTACTTTGGGTTGCCCGATGAAGCTTAAAGTCTTAAAATTCTTTCTGGTCTTGGTTGTTGGTGGCTTAATTTTCAAAGGTGTTTGTTACTTGTAGCTACCACCAGTTTCACGGGGTTTTATTTTATTTTATACATTCATGGGGTTTTATACATTCACGACATTTCTGAAAATAATGCAGGCTATGGAATGCCTTCCTGTATATGTTTTGATATGTTTTATGAAAATGGGGATTGAAAAAGAGGGAAAATGCCTGGTCTGTAGCATACGGAGATATCATGTGCACATTTCATCACTCGATTGAGATTTCAAGAGGCTTGTTTTTGCTTGGGAACACCTTAGAATCAGCAATCTGTGGCTAGCTTGAAGCAAGAGTAAACCTTTTTTAGCATAATCATTGCACATCTCTATTGGTTCTTGCCTAAGCTTTAAATCAGCCTTGCAGTACTGTTATACTGGTTGCTGATGCAAAGCTTTTTCCAAAGTGTAAGTAAGACTGTAATGTAAGAGGGGAAAAAAAGACCAGATGTTAAAGAAAGACTTTTCTGAATTAATCAGAGTTCCTAAATTTCCAGTCTGATCAGTAGTAAAGTGAATCTCTCTCCTATTCTTTGCATCTGAGTTTGAAAATTAGATGTATTCTTAGAGCATGTTTGCACTTACAGTGATTCTTTATTTTTTTTTAACAGAGTTTTCCTTCTTTGATCCCAATGATGCAGCATGCCAAGAAATACTTTTCAACCCCAAAACATCAGTTTCTGAACTGTTTGCTATCTTAAGGCAGTGGGTTCCGCAGGTCCAGCAGAACATTGATATTATTGGGAATGAGGTGAGGAGTAAATGAAGATCCTTGAAAGCTTTCAGTGTTAAAGAAATATTATAATAGTGACAATTTTAAAAAACAGTTTATTCAAAAGCAGAACTGATCATAAATGCAGATACTGTTTTTGTCTCTTAGCATGTAGTTACCGATCAACATCTTGTATTCCAAATACTTTCAGTTTTCATTTGGAAAGATGAAGAAGATTGACAAAAATTCAGAACATTTGGATAGGCGGTAAAGACAGAATGTTTCTTCTTAAAGCAGTTATTTGCTTAGATGCCCTCCATCTTGGTATTTCAGTTTCCTACTTAACAGTAATCGTAAAACTCCGATACACAAAGTTACAGTGAAGCCTGACCTTAAGAACAATAGTTCCAAGTAACAAAATATGTTAGGACCCGAAATCTTTTTGGGACTTGCAACAGCCTGTTTTGATAAGACCCTTAGTTTTTTATTGATTCCATCCTACATTCTTATTTTTCCTCTTCTGGATTACAGGCTTTTCTAGATAAGTAGAGATATGGTAAGCATTCTTCCTACCATAGTGTAATTGGAGGCTTTTTGAAAAAGTGGTTGAGAGATCAAAGAAGTTGGGGGGAGACTTCTTAAGTAATCTATTTTTTTCTGTTGTTCAGTCAAACAGTTAACTTTTCAGCATGTGAAATGTATGTTAGAAGTAACAATATAAGGAAGATTTTAAATCTGTAAACAGTACAGGTTAATGATATCCAGATAACGCTATTTACTGTATTCTGCACTTCTGCAGTTACAGTGTATTCTGGCAGGCTTCTTTGTTAGCATCCATTCAAACAAATCCATGTGTCAATATAGCTGAAATAACTTACTGAATAATACTTATGTCAGAGATATGCCAGAGCTAAAATGTGATTGTTCTCCCCCACCACAGATCATTAAAAGAGGTTGCAATGTGAATGACAGAGATGGACTGACTGATATGACTCTCTTGCATTACACTTGCAAATCAGGGGCTCACGGTATTGGTAAGTAAAGATGTTAATTCATATACCCTAGTTAATTCACAGAGGTAACTCCCACTATTACAGATTTTTTTTTCTTGCAGTAGGTTTTTTTAGTACATGGTTCTGGTTCTTTTGGTAACATCAGAAAGGAAGATACAGAAGTGTAGCAGTGTTAGGATTGTGGCAGTTAGGAGTACATGGAGTTACAATTGGAAAAAATTATGAGTTACTGGTATTAATGTTGCAACAATATTACTAGCTTAAAATATATATTTAATGTAGCAGAGGCTGCTTCAGACTGAGGTACGAATTGTGAACTGAGCAATCTACAGTTTTCTTAGGTCAACGAAACTAGAACCTTTAGGTGACTGCATATTCTTTTTATTCACCCTGATCACATCAGAAGAAAACAGAGGAAAAAATCATTTAGGTTTGCGTTATTATGATCATAACTACTGGAAACAACAGCACATTCAGCTGTCTTCTTGAGGACCCCTGCTTTTCTCAGTTGTGCTTTTTTTTTATGCTGATCCTAAACAGGGAATGTGGGTTTGAACTAAGTTTCTGAGTGAGGTCTGGCAGAGGTTAGCTCTTCTGGTGGTGGAAGATCTTCTGTTAAAATAAACTTTAGTATTGTGGAATTTTTTGTCCTGTTTCAAGTACTAATATCCCTGGTTTTTGATGGGTGACATGCTATTTACATTAGAGATAAATAGGTAATGTTATGTAATAGAGTAGTGATTTCAGCTCTTTATGATAAAAGGCAAAGATTTTTGTACCCTAATCCTAACAGCAGAGACATCTTACAGTAATTGGTTTGCTGTAGGCTTTAAGGTTTAAAGTGCATTATATGTGACATGTAAGCATGTGCATATTTTTTGAGATCATTTAAATAAATCTTTAATGCATATTTTACAAAATTTGCTTTGCAGGTGATGTTGAAACTGCCGTAAAATTTGCCACGCAGCTTATTGATTTGGGTGCTGATAGTAGTTTACGCAGCCGCTGGACAAATATGAATGCTTTGCATTATGCTGCTTACTTTGATGTTCCAGAACTTATAAGTGTTATTTTGAAAAATGCAAAGCCAAAAGGTAGGCATTGGTACCTTTGTTTCATGCAGTAGGCTATATTTTGATCTTCTGTTGACCCCAGGTTGTTGTGTAGTGGTCTTTAAGGGCAGGGTTTGTTTATCCATTGTACATAAATAATTTCTAATTTCTTATTCTTTTCATCAGCTTCATTGGTACATTTTCTCTTAGTCTGAATTTTTGTGGTGAATGTACTGACTCTATTGCTGTTTTTTAAAATTGAGAATCTGAGATCAAAGGCTTTGTACAAAATGAGAGAGAAGCATATGACAGAGCAGAAGGGAAACAGGTAAATTCTAAGTAGTTGATTGAGGAATAAGAGAATGGATGCAGAAAACTGAAGATGTAACTTTCTGGTAAATTCTCAGGGTTTTTAAGATAACCTAATCTTTGAGAAGTACATTTGAAATACAGGGAGAAAGGTAAAGGAAAGGTGGAGATTTGGCAACAACAGAAAACTGACTGGTGGCTGAAGCAATTTTGACATGGTCATTTTTCTCACACCTCACCTATCCACTTTTTAAAAACAAAATGTATAGAAGGTCATGTCTAGGGAACAGCTTGATTTTAGTGTTTGGCATAAATGAATACATATATGTCTTTGAAAATGATGATATGAAGGGTTGGTTGTTGAAGTCGTCTTTACAGTAATGCAAATGGAAATACAGAAATGATGGTGAACCAGAAAATTAGAAAAACATTTGTTCCTAATTTGGGCTGGATATCAACACCAGTAAGCACATTTTAATACTAAAACTGTACAATTATTTGTTTGTTCTGCTGAACATCCTTCTGCTTGTGCCATTTTGCAAAATGGTTAATGCCCTTTTTTGTCTAGCCATAACTAAAGACTTGATCTCAAAACTCTGAAAAGCAGTTTTTTATTCACAGTTTGAAATTCTGCTGTTTATCAAAATAGGTTTTTTGGAGTACACATGGCTTGCTTACCATGTCTTGAATCATTGTGGAGGTAATTGTTAAACAAAGCTGCTATTGACTTCACTTTCTTAAGAGGTAACAACTGTAGGTTGGTAACAGAAGAAAAAATATGATTGCACAATAGCAAACCCACATCAAATTTCAATAGTCCGGTTTTCATGACTCGCACCAGCAGAATACGTCTTCTTTCAGATCTCATTTGCACTTGTTGTTCTCATCTTCTCCTGTGCAGTGCCTCCAGGAAGGGCAGGGATTTGCTCAGAATTTGAAGGAAACTAATCTGGTCAAATGCCTTGCCAGCTGGCAACTCCTGGATAAGTAACTAGAACAGATAATTATTTTTATCTCAAAAAATATATAAAATAGTTTGCTCTGAGTGTGGCATTAAAACATCTGGTTGTTTGAATTAATAGAATAATCTTCAATAGAATAATCTTAATCTTCATCAGGCAGTTTGCAGAGTGGGGAGGATATATATAGAAGGCAAATACACCTTGGATGGATCCATACTGAACTGGAGAAAAAATAGTTGTTAATGAATATGTAACTTTCGAGCCAGTGGTTTACTGATTCAGAGACACCCATCATCAGACAGCTAGTACCACAGTTCTTTCCTTTTGATATACTGCCTATTTCCTATATGAAGTTCTGCAGTTAAATTTTTTTATGCAGCTTTACTCCTCAGTTGTTAGAATAGAGAGCTAGTTTGATCTTAGATTTTTAATGTTTTTAAAAATAAAAATCATTGGACCTTGTGGAATGAGAAATGTTGCATAGTGCTATTAGACATTGACTGTAACCCATATGGATTGTTAATGACAAACTACTGCTGCATATTAAGTTCCCCTCAGATAGTTTGGAGGTAGTTATTCACTTAACACAATTAAATGGATTACCTGACTAAGATGCTAAATAAATTTAGTGTTTCATCTATATGTTTCTTTCTGTCACCTGTATTATGCAACTTAGACCTATAAAATTGCTATAGACGATAGTGTTCAAAAACTCCAAGCATGGAGCTTGCAAGTCTGAGGAAGTCACAGTAGTCTTTTTTTTTTTTAAATAAATCTACAGACATCAACGACTTTTTAAAATAAAGGATAGTGAGTATGTGCAGCTGTTGCTGACTCAGTAGCTGATGTTAGTTATTGATCAATATTTCTGCAAATCAGTTCATACATGTGTAGAAAATACCCAGTTGATATATATATATATATATATATGTGTAGAAAATACCCAGTTGAAATACCTTATCGAATATGGAAATTTCAGTGCTTGTATACCGTTAGATGGCTTCTACCCAGTTTTAAGCTGGTAATGGTCTTTTGACATTTTATGTATAAAGGGATCTTCTGCATTCGTAGCTGAGGTAGTGATAACATCATGCGAATGCAGTATTTTATCATGTATGAGCCAATTAATTTTAGAATTACTAAATTGGTGTTCATATTGGTGCAATTTTAAGACTGTCAAAACTTGATCCAAAGTTTGTTATCTTTGATCTCTTTAGATCCACAGTATGTCTTTATCAGTATGTATGAAGTTGATATATGTAGAAACATATCTTCTATATCAGTATAACTCTGTAAGACTGTTGATGATGTAGGAATATACTTTGTTTATCACTTTGTGAGAAGGGGTGTAGTGTCTTTTTGGGACAGAGACTGTGACTGGAAAATACTAAGAGACTGTACAGCCTAGAGGTGGAAAGTTTTATGTTCCTGGCCAGTATTTTAAATTTGAACATTATTGCTAATGTTTGTAGGCTTTTGGTGTGTATATGAAATCAAGCAAGCTGAAGCATATTTTGGGGGGAAACGTATCAATCAATGGAAACGTATAATAAGTTGTTTCAGTCAAATGCAGTACTGCATTTTCCAAACCATCAGTCCAAGACCCTTCTTGGTGTAGTTCTTTGAAAACAGGAATTTTAAAAATTGCCAGTACTTCATTCTTGGCCATTAGTAATAAAGGTAGTGTAAAGCAGAGGTAGAATCAGTTTCCCCTTGCCCCACTCCCTGCTCACAAAGGGAAAGGACTGGTTGAAAATTCATCTTATTTTATATAGATGATATAAATATAATCTGAAATGTTTTTAATTTACACACAAGTATACAGTTGCTAACTTTTTAATTTTACCACAGTAGATGGGGCATTCTGCTAAGCAACAATTTTGCAGTTAAGTCACCAGTATTATAAAATGAGTGAAAGTAGATGCTCATCTTTTGGATTAGTTTATGGTATGAATAAACAGAGAGAGTAAGGGTTGATGTTCTAGGCAGAATCACTTCTCATCTGCATTCAGTTTATAATTAATGGTGCCTCTGTATATACATTAACAGAAAATATAAACATAAATGTCCTGTGAAGGAATAAGTAGCATGAAACTTTCAAGTAACAGACTTACATCCCTCACATATGATGTTTAATTGCAGATGTGGATGCCACCTGCAGTGACTTTGATTTTGGAACAGCTTTGCATATTGCTGCATTTAACCTATGTACAGGATCTGTCAAGTGTTTACTGGAACATGGAGCAAATCCTGCCTTTAGGGTAAGGTGTTAGACTGCAGATACAGCAAAAGGCTAATAATTAATTGGTTTAATTATCTGGGAAAGAACAACTGGAAGAGTGGAACACTCTGTTCAGGGTTTTAGTTAGCTAAAAATGTGTTATGCAGAGTGCCTCCAAAAAATTATTTGTAATTTGTAGTGGATGATTTTGTCTGCTGTGTCATATTTTTGTGTTAAAGTTTGTATTTCTATGTCATGGTCCAGCTAATTAATTTAAATAGCTGTCAAGATGCTCTTTCATTTGTTGCCTGAACTTTCAATTGTTAATACTCCTTTGTGTCTTGCAACACAGAGCTGGACCTTTCAGAAATACAGGAGTGCAGTCTTTGACCTCCAGAAATGCAGTAGTAATCTCAGTCTTAGTGTGAATAACCGATAATGAAGAAACATTAACTGCTCCGCTTACTAACCAAATAGTGGGCCTGAGTTGTAGTGTAAGATGCTGCTATTTGTGTCTAGTCACAAATCTTGTTTGATTTTTGTAGTGTAGGCAGTATTTCAATTCTCCATTTCAAATTCAATCTTTTTAATGAGAAATTATAACTGCTTTCATGGTACTTAAAAGTTCTTACTTTATGTACCAGCGATGAAGTGAAATCTTCTGGAACATCATGTTTCAGCCACTTCTGCATGCTATTCAGTGAAGACTTCTTTGAAAATCCTGTTTGTCATCCTTGCCCCATTAGGATGTGTTCATGTGCATGTTTCAAACTGTATGGCACCTGTATTTTTAAGAGTCTGTTGTTACAGGAAATACTGCACTGTGATTCCATAGACATTCTGATGTGGCATAAAGCATTGAAAAAAGCAATCCTGTACCGCTGCCCACTCTTGCCTGTTTCTTCTTGCCTCTGCTCTGCCCCCTACCTTGTGTTGACCCTAAGGTTTGCAGGGCACCTGGTGAACTGGATTGCAGGACTGGTCTGACACAAACCATAGCTGCTGTGATGATTGCAAACTCCATAACAAACACCCCACCCAACCTTAACCCAGCCATATCCTATTTTTAAGGTACACTGACTTAAATGAGGCTGTCCTTTTGCTTACAGAATGGCTGTAGATTTGTAAAGAATGGTAGGTGTTTAAATCTTCAATACTGCGATAAAACTCTGACCAGAGGCAGAGTATATAGTTTGCTTATTTGAGGACAGCAGCGTAAAAGTGCTGAATCAGGATTATAATTTTCCAGGACTGACACAGGGAGATTTTATAGGGGGCCCAGAAAAGGTCTATTTTTAAGTAAAAAGAAATGTATATTATCATGTTGTCTGTCATTTGCTCTTCTTTTTGAGCACCCAGCAATTTCCAAATACAATGGGGCAGTTCAGACAAATTTGGAAGAGTTTGAGATAATTATGTTTCCTCAAACTTTGTAAAAATTGGAAGATGGCAAAAGATCTTTACTAAGGCTTTCACCAGTGAAAGTGTAAGTAGAACTTTCCATTGTAGCAGCTGGACAGCCAAACAGTGTATTTATGGCACTTGAGTTAGGCTTAACCCCCAACCAGCCAGAGCTCTGCTGCCTCTGGCCTCAGGCAAGTGTCACGTGGGATGTATGGGGCACTGCAGTTACTGCTCTGTGGGAAGGGGAAGAGTTTGGAAACTAAGGACTCTTTGTCCTCATGGAATTCATTCTCATGGCATAGCCTGTATCTAAATAAACATGAACAACTTTATTCAAGTATTTATTTGAGACACCATCTTTATTTGTATATTCTATAGATGCTATATGTATTAATGAAAGTGTATCTTACATTTGGAATAAGCCTCACCAAAGCTTAAACTATGCACTGGGGAAAGGTAAATGCTTTGGGAAGTGTTAACACTACTTTTTAAATTGGTATTAGAGACTAGAATTCTTTCTTACTTTTCTGAATCTGTGTTCAGGTACACAGATATAAACTTCTTTTTCTAATGTGTCCTGCATACTAATGATGTTCTTAAGATTAAAAATGTTGAGGACTTAGCACTTTTGAAATTAAGATGCTGTAGATGTTTATATGTCTAATATTTGGCACCCATATTTGAAAACAAGTTTTTATACTTGTTTATATTCTATGGAAAATATCCAATGAAGATGATTTAAAACTTCATAAACTGCTATTTTTTTGCCTAATCAGGTTTATATTTTCACAGCATTAAATCCTGTCCTGTGTTACATTTCTACAGAATGACAAAGGGCAGATTCCAGCCGATGTGGTTCCTGATCCAGTAGATATGCCACTGGAAATGGCAGATGCAGCAGCCAGTGCAAAAGAAATCAAACAGATATTGCTGGATGCAGTGCCTCTCTCATGTGACATCTCCAAAGCCATGATTCCAAACTATGATCATATCACAGGCAAGGCCATGCTTCTATCGCTTGGCCTGAAACTGGGAGATCGCGTTATTATTGCAGGACAGAAGGTATGATGAGTAAATTGATGCTACCCTCATAAATTTGTGGACAGTAAATTTATTTGACTCTTTGGAAACATATTTAAAATTTGAAGGTCTAAAACACTTTCTGGAGGGTATGAACTCTGGAGGGCAGTAAGGATCTGGTTACAGAAAGCCTTATAGTAGGAATGGTTATGTGTTAAAGTCTTTCACTACTATCAAAAGCTGTTTTGGCAGCTAAGGTTTGCATTTTGTTCTGCAAATAGTTTTTTAACAGCCTATTACAATATGTAAGCATGGCTTAGTTTTTATTAACATTTTGGGTGTCACTCCAAAATGATGGTAAAATTTACAGATCACCTTGTGAGTTGCCCAGCTTTCGACGTTACAAGGATGCCTTCATGAATTACCCTTGTTAGTTCCAGAAGGCAGTAAAAGAGAAAACTTAATCCTGCTTAGCCTGTAGTAACCCAATTTCACTGGTGCAATGCAGCTAAAATCTTTGAAGCAGCACTGTGCCAAAGGGATTGTTATATGGTTCTGCAGAAGTATTAATATGGGTCTAGCTCAAAATTTGAATAGCTTTTAAGAAGCTAACTTGCTAATGCATATTTAAAAAAATGTATTTGAAAAATGTCACACTGGTATTATTACAGTTAGTATTCACACCTTTTATTTGCTTTAAAAGCATGACTTTGAAATGATTAAGAGTGCTAGTATTTTTTTTTCTTGAAGATTTCAGATATATTGCTGGCAAGTATCGAAGGCATTTGCAAGCAAAATTTTATGTTTGAGTAGCAATGTGTACCTTTAAGCATTTTTTTCTAATATAACTTCAGGTTTGTACTTACTGCAATTAAAGTGAACTCCACCGAGAGTCCAAAGCAGCCTCCATTATGTATTGTCATTTGGTGTATTCTTTAAATAGGGTCAGGAAAAGGGGAGCAATCACTAGCTATGCAGAAGGCAAACTGGAATATGTACAGAAAACTGCTTGTTCTATAAAGACAGTAACATGTCCATGGAAATTTCATTTACAGAAAACCATTGCACAATGAAAGCAAGGGGAGCTGATAATAATGTAGCTACAAGTTAATAAAGGCCTTATAGCAAGAAGGAGAAGTACTTTTGTGTATTTTTCCTCCAAGAAAGAGCCTTTAGTATCTCTGTACTTTCATGTGCTTGCTGTGTGTTAGTGAAGTTTTGTGGGTTTGGTGACTTTTTTTTTTTTTGAGAATATGCTATACCAGTGTTTCCTCCTCCCCATTCACACCCATAGATGTGTGCAGGGTGGAGCAGATGTGAGAGCAGGATGATCAAAATGGTACCCAGTTCTTCACCTTGGATCACTTCCTGCTTCTGGAGAATACAGAAACTAGAAGGAGGGCACTGGAACAGCAGCGCTGAGCAGGGTTTATGGATCCCTATTCTCTTTCCTGCTTCTGCAGTCTCCTGACATACAGCCTTAAGGCAGCTGGAATGAGAACCAAGCATAGTAGATGCTGGAGGGAAAATGGAGTTGGGTAGTACTTTCCTCTCCCGATTCCTACTTCAGCTGTCATTCTAGTTGTTTTATAGGGTAGAAAACTATATAAGCAGGGGTGTGTATGTACGTGATTTGGGGTCGCTCAGCTTCAGCTGCTCCTACTATGCTAGATTATATGTTATCTGAATGGAGACTCAGTGAAATGAGGTTGCAGGGAAGCCAGTAGCTGGGAGAAAACTCTTTTCTCTGGTTTCTACCATACTTCCCGTGTCCTAGATGTGACATGATAGGGGATTGTAGCAACTTTTGAAAGAAAGGAGCAGGGGAGTTTGGAGCCCCAGCTTTACTGTCTGCTCCTCCAGTTGAAGGTGTCTGCTGGTCCATTCCCTTTGCTCAGGAAGTGCTCTTTGGCTGGTGCCTGGAGTGCAGAGCAATCTGGTGGGCCACTTGGCCTAGCCTCCGCAGGCTGATTTCCATCTGTGGCTTGGTAGCCAAAAAGCCTGGGTATAGACATACCTGCCTGTAACAAGTAAGCTTAAAGGAGATCTTCAGAGTAAAAGAAAAGTAGGCTCTGGGTCATGTTTTTTCTTTAGAGAACATTAAGAAAGCATAGCTGAAAGGTTTTGTACTAAACAAAAAAATGTTTTCTCTCTGCTTATTCTTTTTCCAAAGGCTGGATTAGACAGTAAAATCATAGTAAAAAAATGAACTAATAATATTAAGGCCACATGAGATAGTGAAAATTGAGCAACTGAAAGATGAAAAGCTTTTGTTAGTAAAACTAATTTAAAAATCAGATAAAAAAGTTAATTTAAATCAATTTTAAATGCATCTCTGTTAGTTATTTCTCCTACATTTGGTTGAAGTGTGTGAGCTTGTAATGTATGTTTGTGGAGACTGAGGTCCACCAGCAAGACTGGTCTGTCTTGATTTTCTTGATTTACTTATCTGTTCAGAGTCTACATAATATATATTAAAACAGCAACAAAATATATAAAACATTTATTGTATTTTTAAATTTTGTTTAATCATAAGGAGGGAATAAAAGACTTAAGGTTTTCATTGAAAAAGTTTCATAAATCTTCCCTGAAGGCAGTGCTTACTCTTTAACCTCTGTGCTCTGTGTGTGCGTGCGTGCGTGTGTGTGTGTTTATAAATATATTTACAGAATTTTAAATCTAGTATTTCTATGGAATCTCCAGTTCAGCAAGATGTTAAGTCATGTTTCCCTAAGTATTTTTATGGAAGATAGTGAAAATAAAACTTCAGGTTAGGCATATATATACTGCTGCACCTTGCTGATTTGGAGTTGTATTGTGCAATGGTGCTTACTGTCTAATTCTTGTCTGTTAGGAGAGCTGTCAATAAGCACTGCTTTTGTTCAATATAAAATTTACACAGAAGCACTAGTATGTCTTGGAAAATGCATTAGCAAATGCATTGAAAGGAAGGAAGGTCGGTAATCARGAGATTGTTATATTTGCATTTCTCTTTCTGTTTTGATCAAAAGCTTGGAGGTGACTTGTTGTCTTCCTCATAATCTATGCTACGTTCTTGTGAGCAATACTTGTTTAACAAAGTTGTTCTACATTGATGCTTTTCGCTTTAGGTTGGTACATTAAGATTTTGTGGCACAACTGAATTTGCCAGTGGCCAGTGGGCTGGCATAGAACTGGATGAACCAGAAGGAAAGAACAATGGAAGTGTTGGAAAAGTCCAGTACTTCAAGTGTGCACCAAAACGCGGTATAATCTTTATATTTTTTAGAAGTTTTACATTTTTTTTATCATCACCTGAATTTTGAAAAATGTGTATGAGAAGATATGACCCCTTTGGAAGAATAAGTACAGATAACTAATTCTGATGCTTTTCTTTGTAGTGTTTAGTTTGTTTTATTGATTCTTTTAACTATTCCTAATTTTTTGGCTGTTTACAAAAAAACAAGCCAACCAACCAGCCACAATTTCTGGTAATTCCTTGAAACTGAGATAATAACCCTTCCTGTTTTTCTGTCTGTGTCGTTGAAGCTGTATGTTTTTGTTGTAACAGTAATGGCAATGTTTCTTTACTTGCTTTGCCTTCTTTTTTAAGAGAGATTCATGTATGTAGTTGCTTTTTAACTTCCAGCTTGAGCCTCAAAGAATTTCATCTGGTTGTCTTTGGTTTATAAAATTCAGATGTATACATTATTTTTATTGATATTTCATTAACACTCGTAATACACAAGATCTTGTGTTTTGTAACAGTGGAGACTGAATGCTACCTTTGGGATAAAAAGGAGATTTTAATAGATAGTTTTACTGACTTTCTGAATTGCTTTGGTCCAGTTGCTTCATATACCTTTTGGTTTCACTGCTCAGTTTGAGCTACATTACAGGTGCTTTGGCAGCACAACAACTATGGTCATGGCTAGAAAAAATACCTAGATTAATTGATCTAAGAGATAGTAGCCAAAGTTTTGTCATGTTAATATTGTCCCTGGTTCTTTTCTGGCACATACAATTTTCTCTCCAGGTATTTTTGCACCTCTTTCTAAAATAAGCAAGGCTTCCGATCACAAAAAAAGCTCAGTACGAAGTTCTTCCATGCGGTCTTCACCTTTGGTTAAATCCAAGAAAATAGATGTGACACACGTAACTTCCAAAGTGAATTCTGGTGAGTATTTTCTTGAATGTTGAGACAGGATAGAGAGATACTCATCTTCAAGAATTAGCACCAGTCCTGTAAATCTTGGCATTAAAATACTTGCTTGGAATTAGTTCATCGCTTGGTATGAGAAGGTAATAAGATATTTAGTAACTAAATGTTCTCATTAATGGAAGTCAACTAACCTTTAAATTGTTACTGCTAGGATGTTGTGTATAGTTGTTTAGTGCTTCACAGGAGCAGCCTCCTCGCACAATTACAGTCTGAATTTTCTGTTTTATGTTACTTGCTTTACAAGACGGGTATGCTATGCCCGTTTCTGTCTTCCTCAGTAACTCTGCATAAGCAGGTAACTCTGCTCAGGTCAGGTACATGGTCAAACAAACCTTTGACCAGTTCTGCTAAAATTATGATGCTCTGAGTCTCAGCCATAGTGAAGCTGAGCCAGGGAAACTGTCAGCTTGTTCTGAGATGTTAATTATGGTGATTTGATATACTGTGAGGGGTCTTTATATACTGTATGAAAAAAGTTCACTGCAGCATTTGTTCTCAACCCTTTAAAGTCATTTCTGACTGGCTGTGATATCAGTCAAATGTCTAAAACTGTGGTTTCATTTATTAAGATCTTCCTGAGTAACTTGAAAGATCTCACTGAGATCAGTGAAAATGTGCACATTTACCTGTATATAACTTTCTGTATAGAAAATGATTAAATTAAATTTATTTTCTGGCAAAATAACCAAGGAGCTATTTGATCGATTGTGTTCTATCTGCTAATCAATTTATCTGAGTGAAATCAGAGGCAAATTAGAAGAAAACAGATGTCCTTGTAATAAGGTCTCAGTCTACTGATTGGAGTTGCAGGCTCAATCCCTGGCTCTGTTTCAGCCTCTTAGTAATTTATTCAAATTACTAAATCCTTCTGTTTATTAGTTCCCTGCTTGCCTAGTAAGAATGATGCATCTTTTCTCATCTGTTCAGATTGTAAGGTGTTTGGAGTATTGACTCTTTCCTGCTGTGTGCGTGTACAGTGCCCACCATGCATCATTTGGCCCTGTGTCTGGCTGGCTAAATAATAATGTCATTAAATATATTACATTAGCATTCATTTTGCGTTTTGAATCCTGCTTTGATGACTCATACTAAGGCAGCACAGCTTAAGGGATGAAAGGATATATATGCATTCTCAACAAGTTTGCTTAAGTGCCCTAAAACGTTCCACTCTTTACCAGCAATATGCAACATAAAGAAATAACGTGACAGGCCGGCAGAAGAGGTGCATAATACATTTTGGCAACATTTTGGGGGATTTATGTAACTCTTCGCTATATAGATTGAGAGAGAAGTAAGCCTTAATTGTGTATTTACAAATAGCGCAAGAGTTGAGCTATTTATAAACCAATGTCCTGCAAAAAATGCTTCTCAGAATAATTAGCTTGTTCGCAGTGCTGCTCAGGAGCAGATCTAAACTGATTTTTCTGTTAAATATTTTCAGTGTTTGATCCAGTTTATTGTGAACTGTATAGAAATTGTTAAACTAATGGAAAGGAGTGTTTCCATTGTCGCAGACAGTGTGTTCAGGATAGTTCAATGATAAACCACCTTTTCTGTCACAAAGGCGCACGACTGTCTTTGTAAATTTAAAACATTTGATACTTGTCTTAGGTAAAAATCAGAGTGAGTTATGCATCATCTATCCAACAGAGCTTACGTCCAAACCCAGTTATCTTCAAGCTGCCATTTGTAAGATGTTCTTGTGCTGAAAGGCCCATTAGAGTTAATGTGCCAGGCTGATTCACTGGCTGCAGTGGGAGGATAAAGCAAAATTTTGTTTCTCAGTGTTTATATGCGTCACCAGATTAAACTTCTTCTTTCCTTTAAACTTCATTTCTGCAGTACACTGGTTTGTAATGATCCAAGAAAAATAATTAATACACTTTTTGTAGATATGATTATAAACTACAAAGTAAAATTTGCTTATGATACTGTATAGAGATTTTAAAATTTGATCTGTTTCTACTGGATTTGAATAATCCATCAGATTCAATTGATGATGATAGTTTGTTTTCAGGTTTTTAGAAAAAGGATTACTGTGATCAAAGTGAGAAATGTGTTATCAGTCCTGAACACTACTTTTTTGATCTGATGCGTCAATGAATGAAATATAAAATCTTTTGAAAATAGAATACACTTGCAAACTAGTTTTTTATTTACTTTCTGTAGCTGAATTAAGCTGAGAGATATAGTTAAATAAAAAGTGTTTTTTTTCATAATGGGCAGGGGGAAGTCATAGATAAGTTTGTTCTTTGTTGAGTTAGGTAGAAAATGGTTAGTAATGCAAAATGACTGTTTATGAATTATAACTTAGGTGGCAGTATTAGTTCATATGCATATCATATTTTTACTTAAAATTGCTATTGGCATACTTCATTAGCCTGAATAAAGATTTGATCTCAAAACTTTGATTTCATATGTAATCTTTAATGCAGAAATTATGGAATTAAGGCTAGTGAATGGTATACTTCAAGTAGTAAAAGTATTTTTGTGTATTGTGTACATAATAAATGTAAATGTTTGAAAGATTTAACTTAAACTACTTCAATATAAACATTAATATTTGGCAAATAACTTTTTTTATAGTTTGGCAAGATCTTTTGGACCATTTTAAGTTGTCAATGGTTTTAACCTTTGCTGGTCTGTTAGAACAAATCTGACGTATTGTTTTACCCACTTATGTAGAGTCTAAGAAACGTTGCAGTTACAATCCAATGTCCTAGGTTCTGTGAGTGTGAGTGCACACAGGCATCATCATAGGAAATGGGTGAAGAGAAGGAGGGAGAGAATCCAAATACAACGGCTGTGGTTTGCCAGTGATGTCCTCATGAGATAAGTAGTTTTACTCAATGAGTAAAAACTACAAGTAGGAGTCCCTGCTGTACTATACTGTTATATAAACTAATACATGTTACTGCCTTTTCTAAAGATTACAATCATCTGTCATGTGTGAAGCATAGTGAAATTGAAAGGATGAGATGGAAATGACTTGATTTATTCAGTAATTTACAAATCTGTCAAATTGTTTTCATACATGATTTCTATTGTTCATTGTCAGGACATGTATATTTAATCGTCTTTCTATATTTTTTATTCTAGGCCTAACTGCACTAAAAAAAGACAGTGGTTCTGAAACCACCTTTATGACTGCGGACAGGGTAAAAACTGTACCTGCAAAAGAAGGTAGCTATTCATTTTATTTTTTTAACATCTTGTGCAAAATTTTGGGTAGGGCAGAGGGAGTACTATTGCTGTCTTCCCTCCTTGAAAGCTCTGCATCTATGATATAAAAACAGTTGCTTGCCTGTATTCAAGTTCCAAGCACATGAGTCCATAGCATACCATTAGTTTAGTTAGGAGCAAGAGTAATTTGTGTGGACATTTGGCATGCTATATTGCCTTGGTAATAACCTCTATACAAATACATGGGCAATAATAAAGACAAGCCCCTAAAGCCGAAAGCTATCTTGTAGTAGATGTTTTTACAGAGGGTCTGCCTTCTTAGGATCATACAGAGGGTCTCACCTTCGTGTGTTTCTGAGAGAGACCTTTTGCCCTGTATCATTGCTGCACGTATTTTGATGGAGAACTATGTATGTGTTGTGTTGGAATTTCTATCCTCTCCTGCTACTTGCATGTTTGAGCTTTGTATAATAAAGTATTATGATCTAACAGCACTTAACAATCTTGGCATTGTATCATGTAAGACTCATAGTAACAAGCTCCAAATATAAAAAAAGAAATTCTAGCTTTTTTTAAACCTGCTTTTAAATATGAATCATTCTCTGTAATTATCTAGTTTCAGAATTGGATAGTGACTTCTGCTGCATCAGTTTTTGTGTGCTATACTTAAGACATAAAGGGACTTGACTTTCAGGGATGTCTTTAACATAGTGTAAAAATCAGGTCTATTTTGAGGTTTCCTCTATAAAATCATCTTGCAAGTGTTTGTAAAAGCAGTATTTTCCTGAAATAATATCAAGTATGACTTTAAATAGTCTCTTTTTGAAGAAAAACATCTTTTTATATCCTTGGTCAGTGAACAGTTGTGAGGAGGAGACTGGGGAAGAGTGCAGGGTAAGATATTCAAGCACTGTCTTACATGACACTTCTTCAGAAGTGAACTAAAATACTTCTTGTGCAGACAGAGGTTTCTACTGCATTGTTCCTGGAGGGCACTTAAAGGCTTGGTCTTCAGGCTGCTGGTCACATAATGAAATTAATTTGCAGTGCAGTGTCTTAGTTTGATAGATACAATATGATAGACACAATTAAAAGGACTCCAAAGGCTTTGCAGGCTGTAAATGATGTGAATGTAAGCCTTGTTTTGGGATTTAGTGGTTTAGATGATACTGCTGTAAGGTGAGTGCAGAACTGTTGGGAAATCCAACTTGGAAAGTAGCTATCAGTAGTTCTTTGTCAAACTGGAAGGCTATTTCAGCTCAGGGTTTTCCTGGAGTTTGTGCTGAGGCTGGTAATTTTTTGATCAACAGTTAAGACACTGGGAATGGAGAGTCTGGCCACTAAATATGCAGGTGATGCCTGGTAGATAATTGAGAGGATTAATATTAAAAAAAAAATAGCAACCTTGACAAATTGGAAGAAATTTTCTGGGGGGAAAATGATGCAGAGGAATAAGGACAACTGCACAGTTCTGTAGCAAGGCAGGAACAATCAGTTCCACAGGGAATGATGTGCTGGGTAATAGTTTTGTAGGCACGGATCTGGGCTTATTGAGTAAGGTAAAAGGTAAATGAGGTAAAAATGAGTCATCAGTGTCATCAGTGTCATACTGTTGCAAAAAGGGGAAACATATGGGAACGTATAAAAAGGAGCATCAGCCATGAGATATATGAAGTAACCTGGATGCTTTACTTGGCACAGTTGATGCCTTAGCTAAAGCTCTGTGTCTAGTTTAGGCGTTGCATTTCAGAAAAACGTGAACCAACTGGAGAGAATTCAGAGAAGACACCACAATAATTAGAGATATAAAAAACATGACTTATGAGAAAAGACTAAGGGAATTTGTCATTGTGTGGTTAAAAGGACAGAAGACTGAGGGATTAAACAGGAAGCTTTGAAATACAAGGAAAGGTATAATCTATTCTGCATGTGTAAAGAGGGTAAGGCAAGAAATTTGAGCTAAAACTGCAGTAATTTAGATTTTATATTGGGGAAAAAACATGTAACAGTATAGATAATTATGTGATGAAATACACTGCTAGGAGAGTCCTAAGATCTTCCTGATGCGAGGTTTTTAAGAACAGGTCAAACGCTCATCTGTGAGGAGTGATCAAACAATTGTTGTTTTTGCCTGATGGCAGAAGAATGGATTATATGGGACCTGCTGAGGTCCCTTCTGCTCTTCCTTCCCCTCCCGCCCAGGATTTCCCATAAATGAAGCATGTCCATGACAGGCTTCATTTTCTCTATAGCTGTACCAGTAATTTTTGTTGAGTTCATGTAAAGATGCTAGGTGGTGTGACCTCTAATGAATCTATCTAATCTGACTTCCAAATACAGAGTTCTAGTTCATGCCTGCACACACCCATGTATTTTTACGCCTTGGACTTGGAATTGAATTTTGCCTATTCAGCCACCATTCATTTAGTAGTCTGCATTTTCTTTGTTGTAACATAGCTGCAGCCAGTATCTTAATTTTAGAGTCTTCAGATTTTTGTTCTCTACCTCCAGTACCTAAGTTTTTGCTATGACCTGCAGCCTCTTTGCCATTCTTTACTTTTTTGCCAGATTGAAGGATTAAATTATATTAATATTGAACTCCTCTTATCACTAACCCAATCTCAAGGTGCTTTGCAAAAACTAATGAATTAAACCTCTCAGCATTCTGGAAAGTCTCATAAATAACACTATCTTAATTTTTCACATTGAGAAACTGAGGTAAAGTACATAACTTGTCTTCCTGCGCCTTGCCTTATTTTGGGCGAAAGGGTAGGGAAGAGAGGGAATTGAGAAGAGACTTGAAAAGGAAGGAGGAAAGCTGGGCATAAGTCTTACTGGACAGCTTAGACATCAGGGTTTGCAAATGGAGTTAAAAGTGATGTATTTCCCATTCTTATTTTGTGGGACAGATTTTAATATTAATAGTGTATGTAATGGAATATGGTAGACTTTCATCCACACAATAATTCACTCACATATTATCACCTTCCTTCCATTTCTCATCAAATTTTTAATAAGGTGGCTGCTGAAAGAGAGGTGGTAAGATCTCTTATTATTAAAACTCCCGTATTTTAAAAAATATGCATGGGACTGTTTACAAAAACTTTTATAGAATAACAGAAATAATTCTGGAAGAAGTCTCTAAAAGCCCCAAGCTATCACCTTATTCCTGAGGCAGGGTCAGGTGTACCTATGTCATTCTTGACCGATGTTTGTGTAAACTACTCCTTAAAAAACCTCCAATTTTTTGGCCCTTTACTTTGTATCCTACCCACTAGAAAGAACAGATAAGTTCCTTACAGAAGCTTTCCCTTCTGCTTAATTTGTTCTTTCCTGAATATGATCTCTGAAAGACTATTTCCATTTATGTCTTTCAGCTTTTCTTGGATCCAGCAGCTCTTCCTCTTCTACTACCTCCTTAGAAGGCAAACAGAACTATTCCAAAAAACGGAACTCAACTAGCAGCAATAAAAGGGCAGTGATTAGAGCCATTTCTGCCTCATCTAAAATTAGTGCTGGTATTGTTTGTTTTATCAAGGTGTATTTTCACAGGTGGAAGTTTACTGTTGTATTGAATACTTATGTATTCATATTGAATACTTATGTACACAAACTACTTGTGTTGTTTCAGAATTTGAGATAGTTCAAAAAAGGCACTTGCAAAGTAGTTAATCCATAAACTTAAGTTTTCTAACTTTTTAATAAGTTTTTTAGAACATCTTGAAGCAGAAAAATGTTGTTATAGTCTGTCACCATACCTTTCAACTGCAGAGAAAAGGCTGTAGTCCACAACTTACATGCTGAAGCAAAGCAATTCTTTGTCTAAGCCTAATGCGTGGCATGTTGCCACGTGTTAAAGGTGCACTATGTCAAAGGTAGATACTCTATTTGACCAGTCAGTTGGCTCCCTAACTATTAAGACCTTTTTGAATTTTAAAGATATAATTTCACTAATTTGAGATCTTGTTCTTCTCCAGCTACGAGGAAAAACCCTTGTGATGAGAGAGAAATTCAGCCTGGAGACAGAGTACTGGTGGTAGGACAGAGAACAGGCACTGTTAGATTCTATGGGACGACAAAATTTGCACCAGGTAGTTGCACACTCTTTGCCTATGTTGTAGAATCAGTATTGAATAACTTGCACGTGAGGACATGAACACTACGAGAACACCATCTTTTTCCTCACTCCCTCCAAAGAAGCTCTACTGGTTTGTGCTGAAGTTCTCTCTCTCTCCTTTGTTTCATTAACTATTTTTTTTACTTTAATGCAAAACAGCAAAGAAAAAGTAATGATTTAAAATGTGACTTTTACTTGTCCATTTATGTCGTTCAATTAGGAAAAATATTTTGATGTTAAAATTGTAGGTATTGTTACAAAGTTTTCTGAAAATCCTCAGTTTAGTCTCCAAAGTGATGTGTAGTTTATTGAGATCACATGCCTTTACTTCCTAACTTTCATCTGCAGCTTTTTTGACTCAACTTATCTCTTGCAGTTTTGGTGCTCTACCATATCATATATCTGTCTCATTTTTATCCTGTTGGTTTCTTTAAGAGGGTAATTGAACATTTCAGTCTTAACTGATTTCAGACTGACAAACGTTTAGGTCCCAGGACAGATGAAAAGTTATGAGTATCTCAGAAACACCCCCAAACTCCTCTTTCTCATACTTCTCCTCCTTCACCCCCCATTGCTAAAAAAACAGATTGTAGTGAATCCAGGTGTCTTCAAACAGAAGTGAGTTGTTCTAAATTACAGAAACTGTAATTTCTGAATACTCATTCTTTCTAACCAAATTACTTCAGTGTGTTTTCTATTCTTACCTATAATCTTATAATTGCAAGATTAATGCAAAAGCAGTTGGTAAGTACTGGTGTTGGGTAAGATGATGAGCATTTTTGCACTGAATCTAATTTAAATAAAATCTGCTTGATTGGTATGTAAGTGGCAATACCCTGTCTTGACACTTGGTGGCATCAATATTTTAAAAAAATGTTAAGTTAGAGTGCAAGATTGCAGTACAAGATATATATATATATATATATATATATATATATATTTCACTCTTCCCGTTTCCACAATCTCGTTTTAGGCAGTCCTTGCTTAAGATACTCCTGTAATCTAATTCTACACTTACACATGATCAGCCTTTCCTTCATGTTGTTGCTTACTAAGTGAACAGTGAGAAAAGGACTGTTTTTCTATTATAGCAAGTGTAAAATCAGTAAGCTATTTGATGGTTTAAGTCTCCTCCCTTTCACCCTCAAATTAGAGAAGGAATTTTTTTTTTAGGAAAATCATGGTATTTTAAGAAGTGAGAATGGAAAGGCTGCAACTCTTCACCATTTGCAAAAACAGTAATTTATGGAAAATGTAACAGTAGCATTTTTAAGTATTGCTATTTTAAAATGCATCAAAGCTCTGGGAAGTTGCCAAAACTTTATCTCYTATTCATTTTGCTGCAATGCAGATCTTTAATTCTGAAAACAGGAAAGGGAGAACTTCTGACATACTGAACCCTTCTAATTAGTAAGTTGGCGTTCTTGAGTTTCTTGAGCTGAAAATTAGTATTACCATTATATCCACTGCCTTAGTACCAAGTGACTTGAATTAAATTTTGAATCTTTTGGGGATGGATAGCATAAGGACTACTAATGGAGTATGAAATTTAGCACCTTTACATAATTAGCTCACATTTATCACAGATTATGAATGATCAAACTTATTAACATCTTGATGCCTATTCAGTGTTCTGTATGAGATGAACGGTCGCCCAGTTCTGATTCTTACACCCTTCTCTCAATATCGTATAATCACCCTTGCAAATTGTATTCATTATTTGCTGGATGGAGAAAAGTGTTGATGATCTCAGATGAGGCATAAACCATGGGGTCAGAGGACTGAAGAGGGGAAACTTGAACCACCGTTACTGTTCGTTCATATTTCCTTTTTGTCAAATAGCCACTGTTACATTCAGTAACATTCCATTCAGCTTCAAGATGAACATCAAAGGTTTTAACTTTTCTGTATTAATTAAAATAACATTACTTTTAAACATTTATACATATATAAAAATGCTAATTATCTTTAGATTTATTCTGATATATAAATTTAGCACAGTTATTTTATAATATTATAAATATTATATGTTAGAAACTGTTTTCCTTGATGTGAGTGAGTGCCGACTGTCTAGGTAAAGTAAAGCCTGTATTTTATTAAAAAAAAAACCCACCCACCCCACAATTTTACTATTTTAAATCTTGCAGGATTCTGGTGTGGCATTGAATTGGACAAACCTCATGGTAAGAATGATGGTTCAGTGGGAGGCGTTCAGTACTTCAGTTGTCTTCCTAGATATGGTATATTTGCACCACCATCTCGTGTACAGAGGTGAGCACTGGAACAGTTTTAATCTTTGCGTTGCCAAACACTTTCTTAGTACATTTCCAGTGGGAAACAAAGTTTTGCAGCACATATGGGAGTAATACCTTTCTTATGTTGCTGATGGAGGTTTATAGATCCTGTTGGTTTTAGACCRGCTTTTTGAAAACAAGAGTGTAAATTGGAAATATAGCTCCCCGTTTCTGTTGCAGCCACTTCAAGTATTTTTATTCCAGGGCCTATGTTTCTAAGAGTCTGTGTTCATTAAACTTCACATTCATGACCCAATCCTGAGGCTGTGAGCAAAATTCAACTATAAAAGAAAGTTGCCCTTGGACATGACTGGAAGTACTATTCTCATTCCTGCTTACTGCACAGAGGATCCAAAGCATCCACTGAGTTTGTTCGTAGTCCCTTTGTTAGGTTTCTGGAGGAACATCAAAAGCAGTACTGTGCTCTTTCCTCCCATATTTGTATCCAGTTACTCTACCAGACATATTCTTTCTTACCTTTCCCTGAAGTTTCTAGCTCAATGAACTGTCAGAGATCTTTGCCTCCAAATTGCACATGCTTTGTTGCTTTCTTTAGTAACTTAAATGAAATGTGTTGTTATAGGCATCTGTTTTATACCAACCTGATTGATTACAATTAAATGTTATGTCTTTTGGGGGTGGAGGGAGAAGAGAAAGAACCTCAACTTAATCTACAAAGGATTCCAGCAGTAGCTTTATTAAAAGTTAAGTTGAAATGACTTCTTCTAAACTGCTGCTGTATTATTGTTCTTCAGATTAACAGGTTCTCTGGATTCTCTCACAGAAACTTCGTTGAATAAACTAAATCACAGTTTTCCAGGTAGGAGTGTAAGACGCTTGTGATTTGGCCTATGTAGCCTACAGACCATTCTACAGCCAGAAACCACAGCACAAAAAAACCTTCTCTGAAAGTGCAGGAGGTTTTGAGAGAACCCAAATGCCAGCAAATAGTCTGGCTGTTATCTTTCTAAAAATGGACCCTGCAGTTGCTCTCTGCAGGAAGAACTGTGGAGTACCATGTTGTTATTAACTCTGTCCTTGCGGAAATAATTACATCAGAGTTAATACTGTTTTCATAAGCAAATGACACTCTCCCCATATTACAATATTGCATTCTAGTCGTAGTTTACTATAAATTGAATCTGTTCCTTAAATTAAGCCCAGACTGATGAGCGGATCAGTGCAGGGAAGGGGATCCATGTTGAACTACTAAAACTTTTCTGAGATACTTGAAGTAGATTTTTTATTTTTCCTCCCTAAACTTTTTGTGGAAGGGGTGCTTCAAATTAACCTTGTTCTGTTTGTTTAATCTAATTTCTGTCATCTTAGAAAATCTGAACATGTTACTAACACTTATTTTCATGAGAAATTTCATCACCTAGTTTCCCAATAGGAGGGGAGGATGTGCCGCAAAGAAGTGAAAGCAGCATGAAAGAAAACATAAAGAATATGAGTTCAGRTGGGGTTTTTCTATGGTGTGTGGGGTTTTTTTTGTTTTTTTTTGAAAGTTTTACACAGTTTATTAACCTTTCCACTTACTTAGGTTTTAGACGCAGTTTAAGCACGACTTCTGCATCTTCACAAAAAGAGATAAACAGAAGAAACTCCTTTGTTAGGTGAGTGTGTGTGCTTACAAATAAAATGTATGGGTAGGCTGGCTGTTAACTTTACTGTTTCTGGCTCAGAAGAAAAGAAAATCTTTATGCTTGTATAGTGTGTAGACCTTTATATGTTCCTGTTTTTCTTCCAAAATTAAACAGAAATAGATTATTTTTCAGTGCTGTCTAGGAGCACAGTCCCTGGATTCAAGGAAGCATTAAGATTATTTTCCAGTCATTCAGTCACTGTATGCATATTCTCTAAATCCTTGTGGTTTCACACAGCTGTGGGTGAAGTTCGGAAAGTCTCATTAAAGAACTTCCCTTTGTCCTCTTGATCCTGACCGAGCCTTATGCATTACAAGTTGGTTTGACTAAACTCTTTCAAGCACCCTATAAAATGTTTTGTACCACTTACTTAATTTACCAATACTATCAATTATCCTAAATATTGTGGATCCTAGCAGCAAGTGAAAGGAAATTGATTTTCCAAGTATTTTGGACTACTGTGTTTACTAGCGTATTAATGTTGTTACGTGTTTTGCCATCGACATGAGATCAAAAGCATTTTTTAAGGGATTTGAGGGGTTTTTCACACACTTCACTGAATTACATATTTGCATTGCCTTGGATGTTTTATACAGAGAAGGCTTTTTTGTTTTTTGCTTTTTTAAACTAGATCTAAGAGCTCTGTGTTAAGGCGCAGCTGGAGTAATACTGCTACAGCTAACACTGAGGGACCAGTGAAGCTGCACGAAGGCTCCCAGGTTCTTTTAACCAGCTCCAATGAAATGGGTACAATCAGGTACATTGGTCCTACAGAATTTGCACCAGGGATATGGCTTGGACTTGAACTCAGAAGTGCCAAGGGAAAGAATGATGGGTCTGTGGGGGAAAAGCGCTATTTCACCTGTAAGCTGAACCATGGGGTCTTAGTTCGACCTAGTAGAGTAACCTATCGTGGGATCAATGGGGTAAAACTTGTGGATGACATTTGCTGAGCCAAAATGTGCTAATACAATGGAAGATAAGTTTTTAAAGTACACAAGAACCTTATTTTAGAATGCCAACTTATTTTTAAATTATTGAACCAGCATTTGCATTTTACATGTGTGTATATGATTTTTTTTTTGTGTGTGTGTGTGTGTGTGTGTGTGTATATATATACACACACACACACACACACACACACAAACATATACATTTAAAAAAAAAAAAGTTCAGTCACATTAAGCAGCAAAACCACTATTCCATTGCTCTTATTGAAACAGCCCTTGCCTGGGAAGGTTATTGCAAAAGCATCTTGGGTTTGAGATGCTGTGTTATTTGAATAATAAGAGAATGCAAGTATATCTAATGTTCTCTGAAGTTGCTTGTGATTCATGCAGTATTTAAACGATTTTCTTCCATGTAGTAATGAACTGATACTACTTGGTGCACTGCCTGCTTTTGACAGAGGAGGTGGCTAATACCTGACATTCATCTGTTTGCTAGGCACTTTGTCAATTTGAATACCAGTTGCTAGCAATAAGCGAGCACAAGAAAGGCTTTTTTTCCAAGCAGTTGTGAAGTGCTTCCACACTTTATCATTCATATCCCTCCTCTTTTCCCCCCCTCCCATTCTCCCCTCTAGAAGACAAAAGGGCTGATAAATAAAAGTATTTATTTGCGGCTATCCTAGTGAACAGCAGCAATTAAATAAAAAGCCTTTAAAAAGCACAAATATACTTCATGTCAGGCTGTATAGTAAAAAGCACTTTTTGTTGTAGGCATTTGTAGAAAGCGCTATGTACTAGAAGCACTCTTCAAAATAATGCACTTTGCACTCTCCTGGAGAGTTTTCCCTCATTTTAAAAGATATGTTTGTTGGTGTGGTGCAGGATATGAGTATCACAGTTTTTAATGCAAATAATCCCAGAGTGGAACTATACATAATAGCTGCATCATAAATATTAAGTCTGTATAAATACAGCATGGTTCTTCCTGCCAGTGGTATGGGTTATATGCAGGGTTTTCAAGCAAGCTATTAACATTTGATTAGTTTGTGATACATGTTTCTTTTTGTTTCCTTTAGAGGAGTTTCCTGTGTAAATTTCCTGTAAGAGTCTTATGTTAAATTCAGGATAGTTTTAGATACAGCATTATAACACATTGTGATGATGTGACATTATTTGCATCTCAGCCTTTTAAAACGACTAGTATTTTGCCCACACTTTAAGCATATAATGTATTTTAATCACTCAGCATATGTAAACAGTATCTTATTGAAGGTTATCAGGGTGTTTTTATGTTCCAGAACAGTCATTTTATTCTTGAATGATCTGCTTGCTTTTACCTACTTGAAAAGTAAGTGACACTTTAAATAATTACATCATAATATCCTATTTTTAGACAGAATTCTGCTGTTACGTTATTTTAAATATTACTGTAGCTATTTTTCCTGAGCTGTATTTAAGATAGACTGTATTCTAATTTATGGGAGTTTTTAATTGAATATAAAAGCTGTAAATTTTGAATGTAAAGAAAATAATGCTTTATATTTGAAAATGCAGATATTCAGTGATGTACTGAATTTTACTTTGTCCAAAATCTGTTTCTTGCTGTTATTAGTAAAATCAAACTCTGGTGAACAGTATGTCAAAGAGTATTTATATTAGGTCATTATAGAATGTACATCCTCACTCTCATTTTTATTCTTACTTACAAATTATGTAAATAGGGTAGAGTGTGAAACAGCAGCTGTAATATATAAATCAGAAGTTTTTAATATCTTTAGGTGTATGGTGCAGAATTGCCAGCTGTCAAACAAAGTGTAAAACATATTTCTCTGGTTTATCCCAACCTCACCCTCCTGTCTGGGTATTAAACTAAACTAGAATTATTAGAAACACTCATTTTTTTTCTATTTCATGAGATGGAATGAATATAACTGCTTTTCCTGAGGAGCAGCTGGAGTTCTTCAGGAGGTGCTTGGGGAAATAAGTGTGAGTAAGGCAGCAAGCTGAGATACATTGTTATAATCACAGCACTTATGATGTGCGGCGTGTCTTGCACAGATGAAGAACATGTAGGGGACCAGCATCTTTCCAAGAATTTTCCAAGCCACTGGTAACTCTTCTTCTCCAAGCCTGTGTCCGCCTGCACTTTCTACAGTAGGAGGCTGCGTAGCTGTGCCCAGTTCAGCTGGAAGTGGGGTCTCAGGGGCCTGGGCTAGCCATGACTGCAGGACTTTGAATCCTGCCTTTATGGAAGGATAGAGGAAAGAGCACAGATACTACCTGAGCTTTGGTGTAGTGCGCTTTGCCCTTCAATTTCAGCTTCAGCTAGCTGCCGACAGCTCCTGAAAGCTCTGGCTATCATCAGGGTATAGCGCTGTAGCTGTTATGTGGGACTGTTATCAGTACAGAGTTGTTCTGGTAGCACTGAGAATCTTCTGTGGGGAAATGGGAAGCCCTGTGACTATATGCAGCCTGAAAGAGAAATAAATCAGTCTCCCACTTCCAAGGAGGATTACTGATGGATAGCTTCAAGTTGGTGATGTGAGAAGATGCGTGCTTCCTTAAATCCAAGGTAAGTTGCCATAATCCTTTTCCCCAACTCTTGCTGTAGACACTTCGTGTCATAAAATTCTGAAAAATAACTGGCACTGAAGTTTGGAATTAGGTGCTGTGCTGAATGGGGTAGCAAAACCAGCTGTGCTGAGGTCTGTAGGATCACAGCCCTAGACCTGTTAAAAGACAGACATATCTCCAAAGGTCTCCAAAGTCCCCATGAAATATAGAAGTAAAATATTATTTATTTAATAAATAAATAAACAAATGGTCCCCAGCAGTTCTGTGCTGCTTGTGCAGACTCGGAGGCTTTACCTTTTTCTGCAGCACATCTCTGGGGCCTGGTTTCAGGAGAGGTAGTTCTTCAGTGCTCTCAGCACTGAAGCGTTTCAACTTTGTTGGAAACTGGCTGGAAATGTGAGGGCACAGGTGTGACAGGAGGAGGAATGCTTCCTTGAAGAGTCCCAGGATGGAGAATTTATTTCTAGTGAGTTCTGTCTGGTTGGATTCAGTGATAGTTCTGCAGATGTTGAGTTATGTTTTCCTGGGCAGGGTGCCTGGGCCTTCAAATGTTGGCATCCAGCAAGATCTAAGGCTCAGGGAGCCAAGACCAGCACTATGGATTTGCAAAAGAGAACACAGTGTCTCTGACAAGCTAGCTCTGCTACCTGAGGGTTGCATACGTGGCAAGTCCAGCATTTATGGCATGGTTTATAGAGAAATCAAATTTTGAAGAACCCGTCAGCTGAAAACTGAGACCAATGTCCATGAAAGCCACATAGCAAAGTTCCAACTTGCATCTGTTTTCCTGCCTTGCTGCAGGCACACAACTCTGGAAAAAACAGAAATTTTGAAAAATGCTAGCCAACAGTAGCTCCAAACCAATATATGGTGGTTGCTCAGTGACTAGCTGGAATCACAGCAGACCACAGGAGAGCTCCTTTTTCAGTTAAGATGACAGGGAGGAACTGAAGCGTGGGAGGACAGAGGGAGAGGTGGTTGCTTGATGCCCACACCAGGGACACTGATCAGGAAAAAAAAAGTCTCATTAACTAACTAAAGCACATTAATAAGCCTGCAGTGGAACAAGCATGTGGACGAGCAAGTGAAGGAGAACACGGTTTATAAATAAATCTGTCCTAATTTGAAGGACCATTTCTTGAGAAAGCAGCACCATAAGGCATAAGACTGGTGCAAGGCTGGGGGTGGGGGGAGCATTTCAAGGCAGGAGCTAGCTCTTCCTATGTTTGTCACAGGACTTAATCATGGCACTCTACTGTTTTAAGTACAGCTTATAATTAGACCTGCCCAAAGTCAATGTTCAGGCGCAAATTAAAATGCTGTCCTAGAATATATACACTTACTTAGGAATGAAAACACCCAAATACTCTCTTGAACCATGTATTTTGTTCTCTCATACTGTTCAGTTTCGTTTAGGTGAAAGCCAGCCTTGGTGGTTTCTAATAGAAAGCAAAGTCACCCGTCTCCTCTCTGAGACACAAACTTGGAGGTACTACATTTGCAAAGTAAACAAGTCTTAAACTAGCTACTGCTAGCCAGGAATACGGCTGTCTCAGTTTATTACCACAGCTGCTCCTTTGTATAGAGGTGTACCCTGGTACTTTTTTTTAACTTTAACAAGTAAAAATTCACACCCAGGCCTCCCTCTGCTATTACATTCTAGAGAAGGGAACTGACGTTGTACAATCATTGCAGAGATTTCAATGAAAACTCAACACAGGCAAAGCCAGTAACAGTCATTTTATTTGTCTTCATGCCTTTTGGTTCACTACACTTGTTTACAATACAAATACACTATTCAATACAAAATACTCAATGACCATATATTAATATTTTTTTTCATAGTATCCCTGAAGTGCACAGGCCCTTCCTTTATAGACAATGTTGCATAAGCTGCTGTATATGAGACAGACATTCCTAATGAAGCTTTGTTACAGAAAGAAGCCAGATGCAGACAAGTTAGACATTTCCCTCTGATGGGTTTAAGTTTGGGGCAATTTGTGATGTCTTTGCAGCTGTGAAAGGCTGTATTCTATGCTATTCCTATGTCAAGGTTGTTGTTGCCAAGCTGCTAGGCTCAGTAACAGGAGCAGACATGCAAAGTTCAATCCTTCATAGCCTATTTCAGACCTCTTGTATCATGCTCTGTATAAACGACTGTGTCCACTGCTGCAGCTGCTCTCACACTGGGCCTGCCTCCTTTCACCACGCAGTGGGGAGGGATGCCAGCGGGCCAGTGATACCACGCCACAGGGAAAGACTTGGCCCAGTGACTGCTGCCCTCCAGCTTTTAACCTGTGCCTGTCCCTCCACCCTCTCCACCGCAGAGCCCCCTCCAGCCCCTGTTCCTTCCCGCACTCCAGGAGGAAGCAGACTAACCCAAACTTCTTGCCTCGCTTCATACCTCCAGGGCACATGATGGAGAAATAAGGTTCAGTAGCAAAAAAGGAAGACAACAAACGGACAGCTGGAAAGGTAGATAAACAGGCATCCCAGCCTATTTTACCTTCAGCAGCTTACAAATCAGCATAGAATCAGAAAAACCTACATCTATAAGAAACAGGTAACATCCACATGGAAATAAGCCATTTTCAGAGTCTGAGCGTGGTAGCACAAGATTTTCCCGTTCGTGCTTTTCATACTGTAGATCGTACGGCTTCCTGCTTTACCACTCTAGTGTGAAGAAGGATACAGAAGAACATAATGTAAATATTGCCAATGATATAGATTAACAGTCTTTAAGCAAGTTCCCTATGTCAGACATTTGCTTTCAATCTTAATAAATTATACTAAGATTATTTTTAAAAATAAGCTCTAGACAAAAATTGGTATGAAGGCTAAAGTAACTTCAGTTTTCCTTCCTACAGCCTCCCAGGAGCTATCCCTGTAAGCCCAGTGTGGAGGGGTTTAATAAGGGGATTCAGGATTCACATACATGCAGGGAGCTTTGGTCTGGTGAGGTCATGGTGACGTAAGCTCCTTCTGGTCACTGGAGCAGGCAGAACTTAACAGGTGCATCTTTCCAGACACAGAAATGAAAAATTCCTAGTTCATGCCTAGACAAAAATGTTCTTGCTACTGGTATATATCTAAAGGAAATTTGATAGAATGAACCCAGTATAAATGGGAGCACAGTAAGACACATGAACATTTAATGCATTCAGATATTACAACAGAAATCCTAAAACAAATTCTCTAAGTACCTTCTTTGTTGTATAGTATTTAAGTCACACTCAGTGTAAGACAGTCTCATTACTAACAACTATGGGGCACAAATTACTCAGCTCTTTACACACACACACAGAGTCTATCACCGCTAAAATGTAATCTGTTAACTTTACCCCAGCTCACAAATGATTTTTGATAGAGATAAGAAACTTTCCACAAACCAAATTTCTATTGTTTCCCTCTGCACTGCATGTCACTTTGCCTGTCCTTGGGAAGGACTTTCATAGGCTTCTTTCCGACCTCTCTGAACAGACTCCTGCTAATAATTCTGCAACCCAGAGCAGTGGTAACTGCAGCCCTCACATGGGTACTGGCAAATGAAGTGGGACTGTTACATGGTTCCTTTCAGCCCTTCAGAGGTGGAATAGTAATCAATAGTGCTGGCCTGTCAAGTGTTATTTTTGTGATAGAGGAAACAGGCATCATTAGGGAAAGTTTTCTTCACACTGTCCCACTGATGTGCTCTTACAGCACTGTGGAAAATAAATGAACAAAATGCTGTATTGACACTGAAATCTTGGAAACACTTGGCAACAGGGCATACATTCACTTGCTTAAGGTTAAGCAATGCAGTCGCAGAAGAACATGACACTTCCTTTGATGAAGTCTGCACAGAAGTAGCAGAGCACCATTTGGTCCAGGCAGTTCACGGAAATCATTTGTCATTCATTTATGGTACTGTTCCTTTTCTAAAAAAACAGGACATTCAAATGCTCCAAACCTTGTTTCTGAACTGCAAGATTTGATCAGCATTGGTATTTACAAAATGTTTTTCACAAACTGTGGAGCTAGGCGTGGACAACCCACAGGTACTGAACTAAATGCTTGTTGTGGAAGCACTTACAGATGTTATGCTCTTTTTTTAAAATTAAAACTAAGCCAAAATGAGATTTCTGAATTCCTTTGAATTCCAGACATTAAAATGGACATTGTGATAAAAACATTTTACGTTGTAGACACTGGAAGGAAAGCTTCCTTAAAACCAACCACTATTGCAGGAACTGCAATAATCGCTTTATGCACAGTAACCAGCACAGACTGGAGAATATCAGTAGTAATTTATCATTTCCCCTGACTGGAACATCATCTTCATATATATGTAAGAAGCAGTAATGTGTTTAGCTCCTTCATTATTTACTGCTCACATTTTATGAGAATAACATATTTCAGTTGAACTTCTATGATAAAATAACTGCACAGCACAAACAGCAGAGTAATCATGCTATCACCATCGATGGAGAAAGGAAGCCTTCCTTTCTTCCCTTCATCCCCCACAAATATACCATCATCTTCTGTTGCTTGTGCTTTTAGATCCTCTTTAGAAATGCCACTTCTAATATCCTAACTGGGCAAATTATTTGTATTTGTGCACAATCAGAGCTGCTGCCCAGATCTAATTAATACCATCAACTAGACAAAGCTCATTAATATTGCAGTTTTTTGTTCTTGTGTATTCTTTAAAAACACCCCTCTGGATCAGATTCTGTCCTCAAAGAACACCTAAGAGGCAGGGCAGCAAAAGCCCTGAGGTGGGCTCCTACTCAAAGATGAGCTAAGGAAAACAAAGTGCAGTTGCTGATACAAATGCTTTTGAAAACAAACTAAAATATTTCAATGAAAATTGCAATTATATGTAAATAATATTGTGGCATAAGGAAATGCTCCTATAGTACTTACTTGCTAAATGAATCTTCTTTCCTGAGCCACTAGAAGATTACCTCATTGAGTTTATTGTGCTAGGAAGAGTGGACACTGTGACACTAACACAATCCTAAGCTAGACAGAATCCCTCCCCAGTGGCTCTTTCATGAAGATGACTGCAAACCTAATAACCTCACAGATCACAAATATTCTTTTAGTTCAAGCTAAAGAAGTCTGCGTACAGCAGCAGAACACCTGCATTGTAACCCCAGTTACGGCCACTGAGTCCGTGCAGCAGGGCTGTGCACTGGATCACTGGCAGATGAACAGGAAATTCCAGGCAGCTCCTGAATCAAGCTAGTTAACACAAGAGCATAAGCCCCATTAACCAAAGGGACATGCAATTTTGGCATTACTCTGAAAGTTTTTAGTGCTGCATATTAGACATATGGGAAAGGCAGGTTATGAGCAAAAACTATCCTCCCTCCTCCCCCCCAATAATTTTTTTTTTAGAGTGGTGGCCCAAACCAAGCCTTCTGATTTAAATCTGCCTAATCTCAAAGGCTAGCAGGATGTAAACAATGTTGGAGACAGGAAGCTTACCTCAATATCTGGATCCAGGGCCACATTCAGAATCACTTCACTGAAATGAAGAGTCCTGGACTGATCTTCATATTCCTTTGCTGATGCTCTAGCAGACCCATTCTATGGAAATAGGCACCCCTTTTTTCAGACAGCATTAATGCTAAAACAGCTCCTTGTAACCCTACATTGAAGTTACTAATGCATATCTTTACACAGGAATTATTTCCTACATCTATGTTTTGACAATACACTTACTGGAATATTTTTCATGCACAACGTGTACAAAATGAGTCAAYGCAGTGCTTTTCTTTAAACCACTATCATACACATATTTTGTTAAAGAAACTAGGGCTATAAACCCCGCAAATACAGACAGTATCTGGCATCCTGATTGTGGCACAATGTCATTTTCTGCCTTAATGTTGTTCTTGTTGGTACAGGGCATATCAATGGCTATTTTACACCTCTGAGCTATGCAGGTGGGCTGTCCATTTTCAGGGCATTGTGAACGCTTCTCTCATGACCATGGTCCTTTAAAATTCTACTTTGGTTCCACACTTAACAATCACAAGTTCCTGTTGAAAGACATTCCTACTTTTGTAGGCCAGAAGGAATTTTAAAGGGCTCTACACAGTTTCAGTGCTGGACACAGCGGGGAAAAAAAAAAAGAAAAAAGACAAAACCCCAAAACAAAAACTCAAATCAAAATGCCTCATAGCATCCATACCAATCCTTTATGCTTCCTGTCCAGTCTCTCTTTCAAGTGATGCAGTATGAGCAGCATCTTTCTACTGCCCTGCCAATGACACCAAAACCACTGTGCATTCAAGGACTTTCGAAGACTAGAATAGCTGGAACACAAGCTGGGAATGTGCTATTGTGTCTCCATTCAAAGTTGGATCCTTTTTTGGTTTGGATGAATGATGCTTTCCCTAAACCCACTACAAAGCTCTGCCACTTGCAGGAGATTTCCAAGTGTTCCACAGCAACCATTAGTTTGGCATGGAAAACCCCAGACATGAAACACTCAAGGCAGTGAGTGGCTTTACACTTAAGCAGAGAACGCACAATTGAGAAAAGCTCACAGGAAGGGCATGACAACAACCATGCGTATGAGTTGATGCAACAGGAAGCTGGGCCTTGCAGTTAACATGTTTCCTGTATCCTCCCTCCCCCGTTGTTTCTTTTTCTTTCTTTTTTTTTTGTATTGGGGCTCTGGTGATTTGAAGCCTCTTGGGTTACTTGAAATTACAGCTTCAAGGGTGGCACTTTGGAGCAAGTTGGCACATAATGGAAGGTACCACTGTCAGATCCCTTGCTCACGGTGTTTTGGTAACAGGACATCTCTTCAAGGCTCAGGGGCCACATGGGTAAAAGTCAAGAGGGTAGAGGGCTCTCAAGGCCCCTGGTGGGTTACGTGGTTCTTGTTTCTGAGGATGGGATCCTCATAACTGCTAGCGCAAGGTGGTGTGGAGGCTTCCAAGGGTAAGCCCTGCTGTTGGTATCCATAGTTGACATTCCCACAAGGGAAGTGGCGAAGCCTAAAGAGAGGCACTTCTTTAACACTTGCTGTTAGGGAAGATGGCTCTAATAGCAGGGAGGAGCCTGGTAGCCTGCCAGTCACAATGTTGGGCCCTACAGTACAGTTTCCTTCGTGCCCCAAATTCTCCCTCTCAGACATCTCTTTCTCCAGCACAGAATTGTTTTTGCTGGCCTGCTTCTCTGCAAACCAGGAACCGTATGTCGGATTCCAGAGGTTGGTGGGCTTGTTTCTGGAGCCTCGGCCTTTGTGCAGCTCAGAAGGGGGATTGGACTGGGTGTAGGCCATGTTGATATGTCCCCCTGCCGAGGCTGACTGCACCTTCCCAGGGACTGATGGCTCCAACACTCCTGCTTTCCCTAGAGCTTTTCCAGTAGTGATGGCTGATGGCAGTGGGGGTGGAGATGGCAGAGCTCGTTTGTCATCCTTTTTGTCTTGGTGTGCGGAGACCAAGAGAGGAGGAATCCCTTCCGGATCTTCTGGGCGCATCGCTACCTTCTCCTCCTCCTCAATTGATGGGCCATATTCTACTGGCAAAGCAGTGTTGATGACATCCGGATCCTGCAGGAGAAAACAATGAGAATTTTTCAGTCTGCTACCACCCTGTATGGTCAGACTCAGTTATAAATCCAAGACAACTGACAGCTGTCATTGTATGATCACAGTGTGTCTTTCCCATCATGGGGCCCACACTTCATGTGTAGGGGATGCTGACAAAATGCAGTTAGCTGAGATGCAATGGGGCACCCTTAAAATTGAACTCTTAAAAAAAAACAAACAAAAAATCCACAACCAAACACCAACACAAAACCCACCACAGAACAGCAGAGAGTACAAGAATAATGAAAAAGATTTTTTTATGTCCAGCTGAATTTCCTATGGAAATGTTGTTTTGGAATCGTTATCATCTTGAACTTCATAACATTTTCAAACACTGAGGCAGTTACAGCCATGAAAGTATTGCCTACACAGAACAAGGGAGAAACGGGAATGCAGACAGAAGGCAATACTGTCAAGAGTAGACCCCTAGAAGCCTGAGCCCATAGAGATGGGTTTTGAGCTATTTAAGCAGTTTTGAAAATTAAATTGAGAGAAATGTGGTGATCTGGACAACCTTTAACTATTGCTAGATGCCACAGATAACAGAAAATGTCTTCCATCCAAGGATCCAAACACACATGAAAAAGATCAAGCCTCCCAAACAGTGAAGTAGACCAGTAATGCCCCCATTACTTACAGATGGAAAAGCATGCTGACTGAGGAAAATAACTGTGTGAGGCTGCACAAGAAATCTGTGCTGACTCAGGCAGCAGAACATTTTCCAAACTATACCATTCTTTGTAAGCTAAAAATGGTGGTAAAAATCAGATCTAGGCCTGGAAAGCCACCCACATCCTCTTCCTGCTGTCTAGCCTTGTAATCCCCACTCTTTGGCACTTCTCTCTGCACCTGCTTCTCCAGAGCAGTCAGACTCTGGAAATCCCCCACAGCTGCAGAGGCCACCTGGATAAGGTGTTCTGAGTCAGGACCATTTCTGCTCAGTGCTCACCATGTCCCAAGGGTTACAAGGAGACAGAGCAGCTGACGTGAAGCACAAGTGCATACGGATGCTGGTCTGTCTTAGGTCTTCAGCTTGGTAGAAATCTGTGTCTTTATAAGCAGAAGCAGAGCCACAGATTTGCCATTCCTCTGTACAGCTGGGTAAGTGTGTGCTCTTTTGCTTTTAGGCAGTGAAAGACAGTAGGATCAACCACCTGATGTGGTGAATGTCCCATCAGCTGGTTCCAGGCTAATGCTAGTGTCTCTGAACTGCAGTAATGCAGTGCTGCCTTCTCCTCATTTTACATTCTGGCTCGCCTAGACTGCTCCTCTCCACCCCTCTCACGGTAGATGAATGAAGACTGATACCTGAGTGCAGTACTCAATCCTCTCTAGGATTATGGCAAAGTTTGGCCTGTCTTCAGGCTGGTGCTGCCAACACTGGGTCATAATTCGGTAACTGAAAGAGCAAAACAACAGAAGCTCATAAATGGCAGATCCTGTTGGTACGTAACAGCTAGTCACTGCAGCCTGGAAACTGTGAGCACACATTACCAGTCCAACTTCTAATAAGGGTGGTCAGCATTCCCCTGAGTCAGACAACTAATGTATAGGTAACCCTTAAAATGCGACCACCAGTGGGGTGATATCTATGACACATCAGAGAAATAACCCATCCACCTGAGCTCCCTCGGAGAACTCACTAGAGGTAGGTTGCAGTTTCACATTTAACCTGAGATGCAGAAATATTGCACAATCTTTAACCAAACAAGCACTGACCAGTACTCTTCAAAGGGGTTCTCTAAAGCAGGAGTCTCTACCAGTTAGAGAAGTCATTGGCAAGTTCAAAAAGGTAGGTCAGCCAAGATAAGATCAATCTCAAAAGTCATTAACTTTTGACTAGAGAACAGTATTCAAAACAGACACTCATTTGCATTAATACATCAAAGTTACAATTTCATACACAGGGCCAGGGCAGTTTTTAGGTGGATCCATTCTTCCTCCATTGGTTACGAACTCCAGAACCTCCTGGTTACTTTTGCTAGGGTAGGGCATATATCCCAAAGAGAATATCTCCCACAGCAATACACCAAAGGACCTGAATACAGAAGAGAAGGAAAACAAAATTAAGGATACAGAAATAATCATCATCATTCAGGGGATATGCCCTTAGATGTAGTATTGTCAGTATTGCTCTTTGCAGTCTGTACTCAGTTGACTTGTGGAATTCACTGTTGCAGGACTGAGATGTGAACAAGCTGTTTAATTTTAAAGGTTGGCTCTGAATCATTTCATCAATGCTAACAATTGACTGATAAATGAGTTAAGTCTATGATACAGGTAGGTAAACCTGATTGCTTTGCCCTTGTACTCAGCCCTGTTCAGCTAGATACAAGAAGTGTGAAGCAGACTATGTTCTGAGGCATCAGCCACTGCTGGGGGCTGGACTGAGGGGAGCAGTGGCCTGAACACGTATGACAAACCTTTACTCTTGAATAAGCAGCTGTGCTTAAAATAATAATGTTAGCGAATCCCCACTGCTCACTCTGAGCATCCTTCCTGTATCTCAGAGAGTATAATAAAAACATTCCCTAGCTTACACCACAATCCTGGGCCTGTGCGGTGTGGTAGCCAGTGCCCTGGGATAATGGCTGAGCAGGGCCCCTTCCAAAGTATTCATTTGGCCAGATGCTTGGAAATCACGATCGTGTTGATTAAAACTGCAGCAGAGCTATGAGCAGCATCAGGCAACTCATCCTCTTGGTGCTGACAGACAGGCAGCAGCTCAGCTGTATCAGAGAGCTTGTCTCAACCCCTGTGCTGGGACTCACTCAGGAACTCCATCCTGACCACGCAGCTCCCTTCCCCTCTGCACACCTCCTGAGGTCTTGGCCCTGCTTTGCTGTTCATTTCCTCCCAAATCACAGTCACTTTGGCTCCTGCACCATGGCTTCCTCTCAGCACTACAGCAAACTAGGTGAGGCCAGGCTGCGATACAAACAGTACAAGCAGTGGCAACAGAGACCTGCTTCTTGGGGTTGAGCCCTCACTATTTCCAGTCCACGAGCTCACACAATTTTCCTCTCCCCTCCTCTGGCCACCAGAAACTCGGAGTTTACAGAGCTTACAGTGGTGCTGCAGGCCAAGAGAAAGATGAAAGCCACAATGTATTATACCTTTTCCCCCAACTGCAGGCATGGATGGATCCTGCCCGCAGTCTCCTGTTAACGCTGTGCTGCTTTCACTAGTGTGGAACTGGCACTTTCCTCCCAGGAGTAAACAAGGCAGCACCTAAATCTGCCTCTGCCTCTGTTCCCTGCCTGCTCACTTCCCCAATAGCACCTGCCTTTGCACACGTCTGATCTTTCTCTTCCCTTGTCTCCTCCAAGGTTACTGGCTCTGAAAGCCCTTGCTTCTCTTTCTAGTAAGGGGGAAATGAACACGAACATGTTTTTTTTCAAAATATTTGGACTTTAAAAAACAGGTTAAAATACACACACACACACACACACACACAGAGAGAGAGAGAGAGAGAGAGAAAAGCAGCACACCATGTGTCTGTTTTTGATGTAAATATCCCCTCCATGAAAGCCTCAGGAGGCATCCATTTGACGGGCAACATTGCACACCCACCCTTCCGATAATAGCTGGCTCTGCAGAGAACAAACAAAATGAAGAATCAGCCAAGAATTCAGAAAATGTCATTAATCAGTGTTTTTGTAATTAAAACCATTAAATTTATCAGCCTGAGGAGGGGCTAATTTAGGCAAAACAGTGTGGCAGAGAAAACGCTGAAGAGACCTATTTCTTCTCATAACGGTAGAAACTGGAGGACCACTAGCAGAAACTGGCAGATCATGTAAGGATGCTCTGTAATCTCCCCCAGTTCAGACCTGATCCAGTTAACTTGGGTTATCCTCTGTGCATACCCCCAGTGAATTGCTCACACAGTACGTTGCTGCTGGCAAAGCCCTCCTCTCCCAAAAGTGCTTTACTGCCACAGCAAGATCTCCACCTCATCTCACAGTGGTCACATTAAGCATTCCCACCAAAAATAAACAGCCTGTCCCAAAACGTACCAATCCAAAGCACTGCAAGTGAAATCCACAACCCTTAGCAAAAGCCAGGGACTGGATGAGGAGGACACTTGGCTCTTATAGCCAGGGGCAGGAGTTACAAACATCATCTCCCACGCTCCTGAGGCAGTAAGTACATCAGTCTCTTTGTCACTTTCATTTAAAATAAAACCTACAAGCCCCAAACCCTATGCTGACAGCTGCAGGAGGTTATTCAAGCAAGCAGGTACCACTGTTCATGACTACACAGTCTGAGTATCCAACAAAGGGTTTTCCTGGACATAAAAACATGTGCAAACTTCAAAGGCACCTTTGAAAACTCAGCACCAAAGCATTCATCTTGGCAGCCAGTTCTGCTGATTGTGCGAGTGTGACAGATGCTACTTTGTCCAATCTGACAGTGGGCAGAACGGGGGCTCTTTATGAGGGAAAGAAAAGGGAGAGGAAAAAAACCCAGCTCACATGCACTTCTATTTTGAAGGAAGCAGTCTATTTGCATCACTTCAGGCTGTGATACTGTCAGATCTCAAACTAAGCAGGGCTAGGCTTGGCTTAGTAATTCCACAGGAGATCCCAAGCAGGGAAAAAGAAAGCCAGGACACTGGAATAAACAGTTTGGGTGACTGAGTACAAGGCACTTCTTTTTCTAAGTCAGAGGCAAATCAATTCCTCAGCACAGCAGGACAGGGTGCTGCACTTCTGGAGGTGTTGTGTGGAAGATGAGATATCAAACTGCAGGCCTGACTGCTTGTGGTCATTAAAGATTTCCTGGCACTTGCAAGAGCAGAGTAGTTAACCCTGTGTCCTGGCTGAATTCCAGTCTGGGCGATTACATTTTCCTGACCTTTCTCTGCACCTTCCTCCTTTATCTGCAGTAAATTGAGGAGATTTACTGATGACACCAAACCAAAGGGGCAGGGCTAATATGAAGGGGGAAGATTAAACTCAGAATGATTTGGGGCCACAAAACAGAAGGGCACATGGGTGCCACTCAGTGTGGAGAAAGTAAAGGCAAGAAACTGTGGTTAGCATACAAGAGGGAGGGGAAATGCTGCCTGTGGCTATCAGACTTCATTACTCAGAAGAAAGTGCTCAGGAAGTGGGGAGAGTCTTCAGAGTACAGTTAAACTACAGATGAAAGCCAACACCAACACATCATTAGCAGGGATTCATTGGGGTAGGATCGCTCCAATTTCATGCCTTGCTAAGGTTAAACAGAGCAGCACGTGAGCATGCTCTCCTAAGCAAACACTGCTTCTCCCTTATTTTGGTGAGCTTCCACTTGCTGATACCCTGGACTTAGCCCTGCTACCTGTATATATCTCGGGCCATTCCAAAGTCTCCAATTTTAGCCACTCTCCCAGGCCCTCGACAGGTAAGGAGGCAGTTCCTGGCAGCAATATCCCTATAAGGAAAGGGAAGAAAAGCAACAGAAAGAGAAGAACCACTTAATCATTCAACAATTTTGCAAACCAAAAGGAAAGTAAGGAACAGTATCTAATTTCCTGAGGTGCAGACACAACACCCATAGAAGTCAGTGTATATGGAAAACTAGTGATGTCCCAAATTCCAACCTACCCCAGTATTAGGAGCAGTCCTGCTATTAAGACATTTCCTCTTTAAACTTCATTTAACACCTTTCAGCTGAATGGATGGGTCTCCTGTGAACCTCCCTTCACCACAGGAGCTATTAAGTCTCTAGGGAATTGCAAGCAGGGGAGTTGATTTCAGCAAAATCAAGCTGTCTTGATTGATGCAGATATTGCTCTGAAGACAGGTATGGGCCTGAATCTGTGCATGCAGGTAAAGCTCCCTTTCCATCTCTTCTGGGCTAAAGTAAACCTTGAGATCTGAATAACATGGTGACACATCTTGTATATTACTTTTACAGAAGTGTTAACTACAGTCTGGCTACAACAGCATCACAGTCCCTTGCAAAGCCACACACTAGTACTGTGCTCTTCTGATGTAGGCGGGGTGGCCATGCATATTCAACATGAACAAGAGCAGCACAGGAGTAGAGGGAGCCAAAGAACAACTGCTGGCATCTCTTGCTTTTGTTACTGCTGCCTCTCTTGTTATTGCTTACTTTACAGCTGGAAGGAATACAAATGCAGCTACTCCTAACCATGCTAAATGCTATGACATTCCTTCATGATTTTCTAAAGTAGTGTTGCCAAAGATCTAGAGAAGATGCTGGAAAGCTGTGACACATGGGAAAAATAGCTGGATTATTTTTACTATCTATTTTGGTTGTAATGCTTCTTTTAGTGTATTGTCAAGGGAGAGGTAGGCAGCCAGATTATTCCTCATCTCAGCAATCTCTGTGGGTCCAGAACTGCACAGGGAAATTTATTCTGCTTTGAAGACAGTAGGGTGCCCCCTTCCCATCTGGCTTTTTGGGAAGAATGTGGAGGAGCTAGCAGAGGTTCCAGCTGGTAGAAACCCAAGCGCTGATGCAGGGAGCTTTTATCACTCAAAGAACTTTCTGTGTTTTGGGCTTTCTCTGCCCTATGCAGACTTTTTGTTTTTCTGCTGCTTTTTCCAGGGTGTTTGCATGATTCTGCTCAAGGCTATAGGCAAAATTTTGGACACTTCTCAAACACCCTGTTCTGTGGGAGCAGAAAACAATATTCACGAGGAGTTGTACTTCTTGCTATGCTTCTGTAGCCGTTCTCTGAGAGCAAGAGGAGAAGGGTTCCAGAACGAGCAGAAGAGCAACAAGTAAAATTCTTGAGGGGAAGACCTTTAAGGACTTCCGTCAGGAGATCACATTTCCATTTGCAGATTAGCTAAATAGGCTGCATGAGTGTAGGCACTGAGACAGAGATCAGGATCTTTGATAAAAACTACAAACCTCTGCCACCTGGTCTACAGGAGCCTTTTATGTTAATTGCTTCTATTATTCAGGTTTTATCTACCTTGTTTAAAGGTTTCCAGCCACTAGAGTGCAGCAGGACATAAAAATATCACGCAGGGCATTATGCTCCTCTGCTGGCCCATATACAAGACATGCCCATGCTGACACAGGGGTGTTCACCTACCTGTGAATGAAGTGGTTCTCCTCCAAGTACTGACAACCACAAGCAATGTCATGAGCCACGTGGAGCAAGTCCAGCATGCAAAGGGAAGAGGGCTGGTTCTACCAAAAGACGAGGGACAAACTTGGATTAAAAGCAAGAACATGGCAAGATTCATCACTAGTACAGCACTGGGAACTCTCCAACAACGGATGCAGCTCAGATGTTAATACACAAAGGGATGTGTATGCTCATTACAGACAAGCGCAAGAGACAGCATTCATATCCAAGAGCCATTAAAAGGATGTGCAGGCACCTTATCATACAAACCCCAATAACAGAAAGCTGGATCAGACATCCTACTGCTGCAGGCCATCTCCCATCTCAATCAGGATTCTCCTTTAAAAGTTTCCCACTGTTATTGAAAGATGCGAATGGATTTCCCCCAGTTCTCCTGGGAGACAGTTCTGCAGTTTCAGCATGATAAAAATTTTTGTGAAGATATGTAGCCTGAACTGGTCCTCACTCAGTTTCTTTCTATTATTTCTAGCTCTTCTCTCCCTAAAGTCACCTTGAACAATGAGAATGACATTTTGTATAATGGCATGAGTCACATCTGCTCTTTCCCTCCTCCACATCTGTGTAGGTTTTATCTTGCCCCTTAGAGCATTGATATAGGTTTGCTTAGCCAATGGCTACAGAAGATTAAAACTGCCAACTCCTTGTTCCTGCCTCTCTGATAGAGTCTCCAGCCCTTGCCAGCAGGAGCCAGAAGCTTTAGTGAAAAGGCCAGGCTTAGAAACAGCTTGCATTTGCGGGCCTTTGAAGCCAAACCATCATATTCTGCCCTGAGGTGTGAATCAGTGATCCCTGCTGCCAGTCCTGGGGGGGAGRAGGAGACCATTTCTGCCACAGGGATGATGTGGATGACAAACAACCAGGGTGGCACTTCTTCCACTGCAGCTATTCCCTAAGAAAGTATTTCTCTGTRGCCTTAGTTATTTGACTAAACAATCCCATCCTGCCCTCTAGCTCTCTCTCCTAACACCTGCCATTCTGCCCAGGGGACAGACTCACCTGCGCATGGCTTTCTCCTACTGATGCACATACCAGCACTGGTCCTCCAGTGACAGGGACTTCTGGCTCTGCCAGCCTGTCTG
This sequence comes from Apteryx rowi, assembly GCF_003343035.1. Taxonomy (NCBI): domain Eukaryota; kingdom Metazoa; phylum Chordata; class Aves; order Apterygiformes; family Apterygidae; genus Apteryx; species Apteryx rowi. Next base: position 431,496 of record NW_020450916.1, on the reverse strand, counting down.
TTGTGATGAAACATCTCTCCAGACTGATGTGATGCTGTGCTGGCTACGCCCCTGCTCTAAAACACTGCGAACTGGGACTGGAAATAGGTCCAGGCTCTGCAGCAGGCAGCAGCCAATAACTGAACACTGGGCATTGGCTAGTAAAATCAAAGCCCTAATGTCTTCTGAAGAGGTTAGGAAAAACCTGGCCTCAATATTTGACTAACAAAAGAAATGAAAAATGCTATATATCTCTGTGGAAACAAAGCCTGGTTTTTCACTGTGGTGCCATAAAACAAAATGATTGGTGACTATGTACCACCTGCCTATTTTTTATTATGCACACGGTATACTTAATTGTATATACATGTTATATACTTAATTGATTCTTTACACAAAAGACTAGACTGAGTGCCCCCCCCCCCAAGCCTTTCCTTTTGTAGAGTAACAATTTCCTAAAAATATTAAAACCTTCCTCCCTCTCTTTTTTTTTGGGGGGGGGGTGTTAGGGGAGAAATCTTTTTTTACCTCTGTGAGTTAGAGTGTCTCACCAGCTACAACATGGCTACAATAAAGGAGGTTGCAGATGCTGTTCCTTCCCTTTTCAGCACACAGCTAAAGGGAAATTAATACCTTAGTCCACCCATTCTCTCCATTTCCGAGCAAGGCTCAGAAACCTGAAGTGAAAACTGAGTAACAAACCCAGTTCTTTACCATGCAGCAATTGACTCCAAACCTGAGCTATATTGCAAGACAATCAGGAGGCTGAAGCCGCAAGCTGACTGACCAGCAGGGCTTTTTCTTTCTTTTTTTTTCCTCTTCTACTTGTTTTTCCCCCTTCCCTCCTTGGATGAATTCCTTCCACCTTTTATTTGGCTAAATACAGCCCTAAAACAGATGTGACTTCCCAGCCAAGGACAATTTAGCCAAGTAATTTATTTGAAAAATGGAAGGTTTGGATTCATTTTGCAAGGGGAGCAGCCTTGAGACACCAAAGAATTAACTTTACAGCTGTTTACAGCTTTTGCTCCTCAAATGAATGGACAATGCCAGCTGGAAAGCATCAGTGTTTGGAGCAGTGGGCACACTGGAAACACTAGTATGACACTTCCCTGGGGGAGGTTGAATCTTGCTAAAGGTGAATGAAATTCTGTGTATTGTTCAGTGTGATCACTGCTCTGTGCAACACACTGCAGAATATAAAGGAGGGGAAACTACAGTTTATCTTCCAATCTTGATTGCTTTTCTGTGTGTGAGAAGGATCAGTGCTGAACTTCCCAGAATGGAGAATTCTGCAATGCTTATAAGCACTGAGGCTCCAGTTCCAGGCATCTCTGAATCTATCAATCTGGACTGCCTCTCTGCAGAAAAGGAGGGAGAGGTAATCCTGTAAAAGACGTGAAACCTTATTAAAAACAGAACAGAGAAACTCTTCAGTGTCGTAAAACCCGGACCTGCAAAGAAGTTTGAATCTGAAGCTTATGGAGTGGGCCAATTTTATGAGACAGATGCCTGGCTGGCATAAACTGATAATATCCCACAAAAGTTTCTGGTATTTTGTCAGTGATGTCAGATGAACGTTTGGCCTACATATGTGATAATTCTTGCTTAGGGTCCAGAATAATCATTATCTGTTGGTCAAACATTGCTTTCATTATTTGCATGAAGAACACAGATGAACAATATGCAATAGGCTGTGCTGGCAGCATCTCAATCTCTCATGAAGTTGCATCCTATGTCCTAATACCACCTGCTGTGGTAGCTCTAGCTTCCCACAACACAGTCCCTAACAAAGTTTTAAGTTCCCCCTTCCACCACTTACTGTCTCCTCCTCCACCATTCCCTCTGCTCTCTACCACAGTTTTTACCAGCTGAGCACGTGGCAGCATGCTGTATGCCTTGCTCCAAGTCACACATGCTCTCACTGGCCAGTTGTAGGCCAAATGATACAACTGTTTCACTCAGTGGTTGCTCTAGAGTGGTGCTTTCTCTTTTCATGAGCTTTGTGAGATGTTAATGCCTTTGACACCTCTGTCTCAACTGAAATCAGTAAATGAGTTGAAAGTTAGGGAGTAGGAGGAGACACTGGGGGATGAATGTAGAGAATGAACAGGTTCATCTTATCCCTGTTGGAACCAGGCTGAAAGCAGAAGTAGGGTGGGAAATAAAAGGCAGTGAGGAAAGCAGCTGGAGAATACAAAACTGAGAAAAACAAGGGGATGCAAAAACAGTAGTGCAAGGAAGAGGAAGGGTAAGGTACAGTAAGCAATAAAACATTATTACTGAATCAGTCAGCTAGGTGTTGTGTTCAGCTCATTCCTGCTGGAAGCAAAGCTCATTGAAGCCTTCTATTTACTGTGCTCAGCTCCTTGTCTTTCTTTTCCTTTAACAGACCCGGAAAACTAGAAGTCAAGCTATCCTTACTCTCTGCCTGCCTTCCTTGAAAAAGCAACAGGAGGAACAAAACAGCTCAGAAATCTTTAAGCGCAGAACAAGGAAAGATACAGCCACAGGCCCAGGTACAGAGACTCTGTATACACAGAGGGTAAACCCACTTCTGTGCTTGGATCCCATTTTTCACACAGCACAATGCCCTGTACACATTTCATCTCTCCTCAAGAAGGCTACCTTCTAGTTTCATGGTTTCTGAGCCAGCAAAGAAGCACATGCACCAGAGGCTTATTTCTCAGCACTCACAGCTGCCATTAGCCGTTCAGAAGCTGCCCTTGCAGTCACCCTGTCACTCTCACCAGGCAACCATCAAACGGGACGGTAGCAGAAGTGGGGAAAGGCAAGAGTAACAGGCTGTTAGAAGTGGAGCTGAAATGTGTGGATCCGTGTCTGCACACAATCAGGCTATTTGGGCTCACACAACTGTTAAAAAGGGACTGGATCCAGAGATTTAAATAAGCTACCGACTGCACATCACATTTGAACTTCATCTTTCCCAAAATGTGACAGGCATGGGACAGAGCAGAAAACAGCGGCATCAGTCCCATGTCTCCTCTAGTCACAGGATCAAGTTAAATGCTGGAAATAGAGGAGGATCTTCAAGTTGCTGGGAGCAGCCCCTGTGTGTAGCAGTTATATGGTAGTCTCGGATAACTTCACGCAGGTCAGGAAGGACTAGGCAAGAAGAGGAAAGGAAGAAGAGACTGTGAAAGGAGAAAGAAAACAGTAAGGAAGCAATGTTTGCTGTGCTTGGGGTGAATCATCTGCCTCTCCTGACATTAGCTTTCAGAGAGGTTGCACAGAGCTACCACTAACAGACAGAAATAAAAGCCCTGACATGCAAGGAAGAACTCATGAGTAGGGTAAGGGTAGAGAGAAGGAAACCCGTCAGATCAGAAGGCTCCAGTGACTGCATCCTATGAAGATAAGGGACTTTTCATCCACAAAAACAACTGGTTCATTTTACTGCAAGGTCAAAATTTCTGCTGTTCAGGACTAACGTTCGTGGTGCTTCCTCACAAGGCCCTGATCATTACTAAGCTGGCTTCTCCCTCTAATTTAACAAGCCAAAAGGAGGTTTCCACTGCAAAGTAATGGATGTCCTTGCCCTACACCATCCGTCTGTTTCACCTGCCATTTCATACAGCTACCACAGCCTGTCTTGGCAGTTTAGATCAAAGCACCTACCAGACAACATACAGTGGCTTGTTCTGTTTTTCCCTGCACCAGGTGAGAGCAGAGCCCACACTGCAAAACATGACTTTCCCTACTCACCTACCACCACGTTCAGCCCATTTGTATGAGCTGACAAGAACATCTGTAAGTGCTACAGAAAACCAACCTCTATTATAAAGACTGCCAGCTCAGATTTTAAACATCTTATATTTCTGGAGGCTTAGCCTTCTTCTCCAGGCAGCAGCCATTTTCCTGTATCCCATCCAAGACTGTGGTGCACCTGGGCAACACAAATCCTTTTTAGTAGGTCTGAAAACTAAACTGCAAGGAAAAAATAGAGAGTCAATCTGTTTCCAGATGTCTCAATGAAGACTCTTCTCTATATCCATTAGAGCTAATTCCTGTCTTTTCTGTATTGATAAAATCCAGCATTTTTCATCTTTGCAAAGAAAGGTAGAAAGTATGAAGGTGGGATCTGGCACTAAACTCCAACAGCATCTTGGGGGCCTTTCTGATCCAATAGCCCAGACTGAACTTTATTCTTTGGAAGTACTTATTCCTCTTGAAAGAGGCAATTAATTTCTCACACATTTCCAGCTGACTGTCATTTCCTGTTGAAGCTGACTTTAGTGGGAAAATTTTTAAAATTCTGGACTAAAGATACTTACTATTAAGTCAACAGCTCTAGGCCTGATTCTCCTCTTGCCTATGTCAAACTTGCTTCTACTGACAGATTTCCACAGAAATGCACCTGATCAGCAGTTTAAATAACAGCTTTATGACTACTAGCTCTACACTTTTATTTTTGCGCTTGTGCGAGGAAGGTAAGAGGACAGTTTAACATTGTTTTATTTTTTGACTTGTTTCAACTTTCTTGAAAAAGGAGAGAATTATGGATATATGTTAGGATTAGCTCATCCTAGAAAAAAAACAGTGAGGAATGGTATTCATCATGGTCAACAGAGCAAGCCACCAGAGAGATGCAGAAGCCTTTGCAAGTCTTGTGAAGGGAAACAGCTCCTCTTCTACCTTCTTACCGGTCTAGGCCGCGTCTCTCTCAGGAATGATTTCAGATCACCTCCAGCCATGAGCTCTAGCAGGATGAAACGGGGCAACGCCTGCAAACTCACCCCGATACAGCGCACAATATTCTGGTGGTTGAACTTGCTGTGGAGACAAGGATACTTGGTCATGAAACAGCTTTGATCCAAAAAACACAACTACAGAAAATAATGAAAACATTCTGCTGGGGCTGGGGGGAGGAGGAGTATTTTTTTTCAGAATAAGTAACACAACTCAAAGGCAGGGTAACTGGACAAAGCCAAAGGGCTGCCCTTGTACTTTGTGTCTGTCCTTCCGCATAGTGCAGAAATAAAGGGTGGGAAGGAGGGCCCTTTTGGCTCCTTTTCTACTCTCTTCTTTGGGCATCCTCTTTGGGCTAGAGCAAAGGCTTGTGGCCCCAGGAGGCAGAGCACATCTGATAATAGAGAAGAGTCTGGATTATGTTTCTGTCATGTTTTCTCTTCACCCCAGTGAAGAGATTCTATTGCTTCTCCTCTGATTTCCCTATCCTGGGGAGTAGAAGCTGAGCTGGGTAGGGCTGCTCCAACAATAACATGCTGACACAGGAATCAGCTTATGCAAGGCATATCCCCCCAGGGCCTCTCTGATGCTCCCTTATTTCTCCAGACCTCAGTAATGGAGAACTATTTCCTTGAATTCTAGGACTCAGTCACTGACATGTGACACGACAACAGCATTGTGTCAATGGCATGTTAGTTTTGAGTAGCCAAAGTGACACTCCAAAGGTTTGTTTTTTCTCATGCGCTGACCTCCAAGGAAAATCAGAGGAGCATATCACCAGTTCTGAAAATTGGGCCTAAAGATTTTCAGTTTGGATAATGTAAATCTGTGTGAACTCTCCTGAAAATTTTGCCCTTAATCAACTGGTGACTCATTTTCTCCGTTTGTAAGAAGAATGAAAAAGAATAGTAATATAGTAACAGCAATAGTAACCCATCGTAAAATACTGAGAGCTGTTGCTAAAATTACAGTATAAATATTTTTATGGACATCATCCCTCAAAGCACCTTTTATCCTACTACTGCTGTGCTTTGCAAGCTGGCACAAGTGCTTTTCCATCTGATTCAAACATACCTAATAATAAGAGCTTCCATGAGGAAATCCAGTTCATCTTGCTCCGAACACACTTCTGGCAATGTCTGGAAAAGAAAGAACAGGATGACAGTGAGAAGGTATTTAAACTTACAAATGTGAACGCCTGATGCAATCAAAAGGACTAACATTGTCTGCAGTGGTCCTTGTCTCTCTAAAAGAAGCCTCAGACTATGGTAATGCCTAGGCCATAACTAAACCAGAGTGTGAAGCCTGATGAGAGATACATATCACACAGAACATATGGTCCATCAGTGCCTCTGTCATCCTCCTCCCAGCAAAGCCCACACCATCAAATGTACAGGGAGCAGTGCTGAATACACGGGACTCCACTGTGTAGAGGGGGAGGCATAGCACTTGAGCTCTCAGACAGTTCAGTACTGCTACCTCCTATCAAGAGCACATAACTAGTAGTAGGCCTGTGCTGCTATGTAATCTATAGGAGAAAGCAAGCTAGCTAGGCTGCTGAAGGCCTGAAGAAACCTCCTAGGGTCTCTTAGGATTTAGCTATGCACCCAGTGCATACCCACCCTGCAATGGAGTGGTGAGATCCCTAAAGAACCAGCCATCTCCTACCTGCAGGCTCTTTGATGTATGTTCCAACTGCTCCTGGCCATGTGAAGATTTTTGTTCTGTGACTCAAAGGCTCTGGACAGATCACCACACCAGGTGTAGCATGTGAAGGATGGACAGAGGACAGATTTATTTCTGATCTCTGCAGTCTACTGCAGCTGCATGGGAAACCTTTATCTATTATTACTTCAGATTTCTTCTTAAAAAGCCTCACAAGCCCATATGCTGTAAGTTGTACCATCACTATGATGGACAGAAGTGATACAATAGAGCTACAACCTTTCTAGCTGTGTCCTCCAGTGGTGTAGTAAAGCTTAATTCATCTCCATTTTTATAATGCATTGGGACTCTTGGGTGAAAGGTGCACACAACCATCATGATAACTCATACACTGTCACTTACTTTCACAGCCACCTGCAAGGGAGTGGGGTCGCTGGGGATCCCTGCCACCTGACCTTCATATACCTCACCAAAGGCTCCGTGGCCCAAACCCCTGGACAGACCAGAGAAGACAAGAAGGTTTTACTACAGAGAACACATATTATAACACTGTGGTCACGGCTCACAGAACGGGCTCATGTGTTTCATGGCAGTGAAACATGGAGAACTGGATGTTGGCACTAATGGCACTAATTCTGCACACTATGCAGGGGACCAGACCTTTTTTGGACCTACAATGTATTTAACTGGTAAGGGAAGCAATCCTCAAAAGTGAACTGTCCCCAGTGAAATCAACCTGCTGTCATTGTAGTGTGTAATGGATAACACTCTTCTATTATGTTGGTGCCAGTGCCTAGTGGTGGGTGCTCCAAGACAGGCCAATAATGACAGGTCTTATGTCTCGGTGTTCCCATACCCTAAACGTATCAAAAATTCCCATGATGTTTATGTATCACCATTAAAGAAAACACTGAACAAGAAACTAGGAATGATACAATGGTTCTCAGTGGACCTGAATTCCAAAGCAACGATCTTTTCCTGATTTATTTTGTGATTCTGGGTAAGTATGTTAGCCACCTTGTTTTCTTCACAAGTAAAGGGTGATGATAGTGCTTTGTAAAGCTCTCAACTCCAGGAATTTCTACTGAGAGCAGTCACTGCAATTGATCATATTATGAAACTTACAGTTTAATTCTGAATAAGGATACAGGAAAATAAAAAAAGGAATTAAAGTAATCACATAACAGATTAAAGATCCTGTCCTATGTCCTTGTAATACAGATTTTGCATATGTCTATTCAGTCATCAGGTAATGAAAGTAAAGTCAGCTGGTACAACAATCACATGGATGGCATATGATAACAATAGAGTGAGCTGTGGCAGACAAGGAGGTTGCATCTGAGTTCTTGATTCCCTCTTTATGTTCCATGGGCTGCACATTGGGCAATAGTAGCTTCAGTCTCCCAGAGACATCCGTGCCTCTTGGTCTGGGTAAGAGGTGCTCACTACTTCTACAGTAATATGCACTTTCCTGGTTGACTCAGGTCTGGCCCGATAGCTGCACTGATTGTCTGTTCTCTTGTCTATTGGTGAACTATTTTCACACAGGTTGCTGCCCTCATTCCAGTTCAAACAGGTGCTGCTAAGGGGCAGCCTGCTCCATTGCTGTATAGGCTGTCTGTAGTTTTCCCAGCATAAAGAGCAGTCTAGGCAGTGAAACCAGAGTGAAAACTCATGCTGCCTGTGATTCAATGGCGGCTTTTTATTATACGTGGTAGGTATCACCTCGAGACACCATTCTTGGCTATGCTTGACCCACCTATTACAAAATGAGGATATAAAACAGTTCTCTACAGCTCATAACTCACCCTTCTCCCCCAAAGCCCACCTCCCCTGCCCCTGTCAATTCCCAGATGTGTCTTCTGCTCTCTGCAGCTTGATACATACTAAAAAATCCTTTCAGAGCCCAAGTGACAAAGGCAGCAGCAGCACGAAGTACATTAGAAGCAGCCTGGCAAGACCTGTAGGTGAGGGGGAATGAGATAAGAGCCGAAATGCATTGCAGACTGCATGGACCTCACTGAGCGTCGTCTCTTTTAGCATGTCTCTTTTAGCTCCCTAGTCTCCCAAGCTCTCCTGCTACCACTTCTTGACTATTTGTGTAACACTGCATGGTACCAGGGTAAAGTCATATTCATTAGTGGAGTGCACTGTATCCTGCAGTAGGGCAAGGTGGGAAAGAACTCTTAATTTTTCAAGTCTTTCTTAGAGACTGCTTCCAGCTTTCCAAAAGTTCTGATCTAGACACTAACATGGTTTTCCTGCCGGCTTTAAATTCCTGTCCTTTCAAGACTGTTTGGCAGCCTCAAACCCATTGCTTTTTGCTGCCATTGCATGTATGGTTGCCATTCTCTTTACCAAAGATCCCATCAAAGGTTTTAGAAGAGCCTCCTACAAGCCTCAGGCTTTCCAGCATTTCATCAGTTAATACTGGAAATGGGTCATTCTTTGCACAGCCTGCAAGAAATGTGTCTGAATTGCTGGAGATGACTCTTCAGTTCCTCCCATGATCCCAGCAGATTAACACTGCACCTGTAAAAGGCTAAGGAGACTCTACCAAATTCTAATCCACTCCACACAACTACTGCAGCTCTACAGCTTTCTGTGAAAAGGGGTACAAGTCTAAAAGCGCATGAGTATTTGTATATGCCTGCACAAAAGACCTGAGTCCACATCCGTATAAGAGAGGCAGCACACATGAATACAGAGTGAAGTATGGGGAAGGCAAAGATGAATTTACCGGATGAGGGAGATGTTTTTGCGAGGCACCTCTTTGAGGTCACTAATGGATGTGGTTTTTCCTGCAAAGCAGTAGTTGGGATTGTAGTCTGTCATAATAGTGGAGGTACGCAGCTTGCTCAGTTTATATTCTGGGCTCTGTAACTCCATCTGCATGGCTTGCAGCTCTTGGTGTTTCCGACGATACACTAAATATAGAGAACACGGTAAACTGGAGACACAGATTGCCTTTGGAACATGATGGCAACTGTGCAGCATATCCATGCTGGAATTAGCTGCATGATCAAATTCCAATGAATCAAAATAGACAGTGACACTGCCATTTTTCTGTACGTCAAATAATTAAACACAGAAAATGGAAGCTGAAGTTATCCAGGAACTTCTGATTTTCAAATCACATTAAGAACCATGAACTTGCTCATGAACTGCTTGAAAAGAGTAATATGAATTTCACTTGCAGAGATCTGTGATTTTAAAGTTTTGAGGTTTTTTTTGTTTTGTTCTGTTCAGTTTAGTTTAACCTGAGCTTCTAACTATGAATCCAGAACCGAACTTGAGGGAGCTCAGTATAATCAACTTTCCTAAATTGTGTAGAAGTAACTAAGAATCTGAAATGAATCAGTGCATCACATTGTTCAAAATGGATTACCTGTTAAACTAAACTCTTACCTCAGAATAACACAGTATACATAAAAATACTTCATTTTGCAAAACTCTGTCTTGATTCAGCACAAACTGTTTCTAAACAACAGAGTTGGACTAAATTTGAAATGAGCTTGTGTTAGCTTTTATATTCTTCAAATCAATTCACTGATACTTATGAAATGTCATTAGAAATCATACCTTGAAAGAAGACATCATGTGGATGTTCCTTGAAATAGTAATTGATATTGCATATATTTTTTTCAAAGCAAGATGCCAATCATGAATAGGTTAAATCAATATTACTCTTACTATTGATTTCCGTGGAAGCTGGATTGAGCCCATAGACTGTGACAGTAATGTGTCTACTCCAGCAGATGTTGCTCAAGGGAAGAATTTAAGGGGTAAGCGTGCACCGGCAAAGCCAGATGGATGTAATGACCTATCCACAAACCCTCCCTGTCCTCCATTTTCCTCCTCAATGCTTTCGCTTTCATTTCTTAAATCTCTGCTCTTTCCTGAGATGGGAATGATAGGCTGGTTGGAGGGAAAGCGGATTATTCTTCCACTCCCTGAGAAGTAATTAGTAATTTTTAAAGAAGTACTGTTAGGCCAGAAATGATACATCTAGGACCATATGTGCGCAACTGATAACTCCTGAAATTCCTAAAACTGAAACAGCTGCACAAATCTAATTTACTAGCTACCATTTGCTGCTTTGGGTACATCCCTCCCCTTCCCTCCCTCAAGACTACATGCAGCGTGGACAAAGAAAGGTGGCCAAGTTGTAGGTTGAATCCCTGGCTGCATTTTGTTGGTTCCAATCTATCCTGTTTGCAATCAAATGCAGGTGAAGGATTGTTTAAAATAAGAAAGTGAAAAGGTAAAAAACACCTTTAGAATTTCAAATAAAGATGCTAAGAACATCCACATCCTATTAAGTAGCAGTTTGTAAAAAGAGAACCTATGTGATAATTTCAAGCTTAAATGCCATACATTCAGAGGCTAAAGCTGTATCTAGACACACTAAATAAGGAGAGACCAACTTTTACATATTAAGTACCAACAACTCCTATTAAAACCATTGGCAGTTGTGTTCTGGCAGCTTTACACCAAAAACTAGGCAATTAGTTTTTGGGGTCTCTCTTTACACTTACCCTTGGCAAGTACTAAAACACCAAGTGTAAAATATTTGCTTAAACTAACAGCAATTGAAAAATCTTTCCTTTTTCAGCCTCTCTCTTGCAAAGAAAACTTCCTCAAATTGGTCATTGTGGTTAGAAACAATTATCAAAATCAGTAGTTAAAGTGGGAGGTTAAGTACAGCAGTAGCTAAAAGCCTGAATCCTTTGGCTCCCCCACCAGGGCCCAAATATTCCCGGCTGAGATGCAGCTATCTCATATGAAAACTTCTTGTGCTGAGAGGCACTTACCTATCATGATTCCTGAAAAAGCCAAAATTAAGGCAGCAACCAATGCCGAAGTCACTACAGACAAGACCAAGGAGAGAGGGAGATGAACCACTGGCTCAGCTGTAACAGAGACATGAAGAAGAGGGAGTTACAGGTTTGAAATAATCTTCCAGCAGCCACTTTTTGCAGACAGATTTTTTGGCTTTTCCTTCCATTTACTCATCTGCCACTTATATTGTGTAGGAGCAACCTCTGACATGGTCAGCTCTCAGGATCTGTGACCTCCAACATCTTATTGTTTCACTTTCTTCAATTAAGATCAAGCTATTAAAACAGATGGTTTGCTATCAGGGAATTAACATGTGTACTCCCTGAGTATGAAAACAAAGCAATAAAAACAGGGGGCGGGAGGTTGGGGAGATGGGAAGAACATTAAATTGCCAGGGCTAGAGTGCTGCTATCAATGCCAAATCAGAGTAAAAGCAGAAGGAGGACTGCAATATATCATCTCCTAAATGCATTTAATCTTGGGCTGAAAAAATTGGTAACACTAAGTGTAGAAAAACATACTCCATAGCTGAAATAGCTGAAAACCATAGCTGAATCCTCACTTTTGGAACACACAGCCTTGTGGGACTACAAGGCATTCAACGACAATCTATTAAGATTTACTTCATCCCTCAAAATAACCATGCTTTTTATCCATTTTATAGATAGGAATAGTAAAAAATGTAAAACATTTTTCACATCTCAGTGACAAAGCTGAGAACAGGATCCCAAAACCATGGAGTCACTTGTTCCAATTGCTGGACAAGAATATGAAGACGACCGTGTAATGGAGATCACAGTGTTTGATTTACCAAATGAGGCAAGTACAGGGATTTTCCTTGGTTTTCCCCAGAGATCTCTCATGCAGAATTTCTTACAGATTCTGCACATGCACTTTATTTGTCCAAAGCCACAGGAATTATCTTCTCCCTCCTCTCTACCTTGTACTTTTTGCTGGTTCTTAAGAAGTCTAACCTGAAAAGTTAAGTTTAACTGTAAAATTCCTTCAGTGAGCAAACTTTCATAATTTCAGAGCAGAATGTGAGCATCAGTGCAATCAGACAAACTGCTATCGTGCTTTGACTCTTGAGGATAAAAATCTGACTCACCACCTGCAGTGCTGCCCGATATCTCAAACACGTACTGTAAAACAAAACAGCGATGCGGCTCTGCACACCATGCCTCAGCACTGGTTTATCTATATTCTAGCAAAATACTCTTCTTTTGAAGGTAACATTCAACAGAAGCCAGTTTTAAGACACAGATTAGATAACACTTTTAGGATGTTTTACCATCCAAACAACAAAGATTTTTACTATGCATATTCTCTGTTGCATATTCTGCCAGCCTATCCCACACCTTCTTACCTATGCAAGACACGCCATCCTCAGCCAAGTTTGTGCCTGGCTCACAAAAGCAAATGACTTTTTGAGTCTCAAGATCAACACGACACTCGTCCATCTCACAGTGACTGCAGTTCAGGTGCAGCCTAATATCCACCTCTCCGTGCCCCTCTGTCACTAGGGAGTGGATGAAAGAAGCTGAGTTAATTATTGTGAAGATCACTCATATTGTTCCCCCAAGCACTGACAGAAACAGGGAACATGACAGTCACGGTTGCCAGATCTGGCAGGATGGACCCAGTCTGAGAAAAACTGCTCTTTCTCCACCTTCCTGCCCTCTTCTGACTGTGCCTGAGCACTTAGTGAGGGGACACTAGGTGAAAGTCTTAACTGGCAGTTTTCCTGTAGAAAATAACACCCAGCTAAATTAGCCCCACTGCAGCTAAGTTGCACCGTCTCTCTTTCAGCAGTGAGTTCCACCACATTAGCAAGGGGGGCTGCTGCTGAGCCCAAGGGAAACCCGCCCTTACAGTGGTCTGTGGGGCTCACCCTTCTGTTGCCTGACTTTTATGTGAAATGCTCCTCCTGAGATCAAACATTGCAATGTTTTCAAAACTTTGTTTTGGCTGAACCTATCAGGCTGGAGTCAGCCTGTATCTGAAAAAACTTCTGGCTGTTCTAAGGCAAACATTTTTCTGAGCAAACAGGTATTTTTGTATTTTTGAACACAAGGAAACCATATCTGAAACACTGACTTCCAGGCAAACACAGGCTTTTAGGAAGACTTCAGTGGCAGTGTCTATCACCCCAGAGCACTGCTGGGCAGTGCTGCACAGTTTTCTCTAGGGATTCTCTGGTCCAGCATCAATGCTTTGCTGGGGGATGCTCTGAGGAACATGTCTGTTAGTGAATAGTTAGCCACTTTGTTTCATTTTTAAATTACCTGAACTATAAGGTTCTATTACAACTTCCTTTGGGAAAATTATTCTACAGGCTAGTAGATCTTATTGCAGGGGAGCATTTCCTAACAGCCTTGATCTGTTCTCTACCTGCTTTCTTCCAATTGCTTCTGTTAAATCTCCACTGGACTTTGTTAAGCAATCTTTCTCACTTCTCATGTTCATAATGACACTAAGTTGTATCCAAAGGCTCTCAAAGTGTCTAACAGATGCAAACTATTTCTAACATGAAAGAAACTCACTAGAAGAGACTCCTGACCAACATGAATACCTTTAAGCGCCGGAGTGTATAAAGTACCAATTGGATTAATAAAGGACACACCATCCTCCCCATCCATCTCTGGGTCATTTTCCACTGCAGCATTGCCACCTACATCAAACCAGAAGTTACCTTAACRGACTGAGGCTCATTAGCACTAAAATACAGATAAGCATTGCAACATGCATGACTTCAATATATCTAGAGAAGCATCCAAATGAGAAAAAAAAATAAAGTATCTACATACTGAGAACACTTAGTGAGTTGTGGTATGAGCCACTGGCATTTCGCTTGTGATTTAATCAATTTTCAGCTCAGTTATAGGCAGACTGTTGCAAACTAAGGTATAGACATCACCTTTAACCATTTGGATGCTGTGAAAATGTATCAGCCCTTCTCAACATTAATGGGGCCAAGAGACTGGACACCAGTACTCGAGGGCCGGTTCAGTACACTTGCTGATCAAGGTATGTACTGTGTCAGCAGAGGGAGTGAGTAATCTGATCTTCCTCTCCTTTGCACCCTGCAAGCAGGGTGGTCCACCAGGAGTGGGGGCTGAAGGAATTCATATGCAAGTTGTCCATTTGTGCTTGGACATAGAGAGCATAGCAAAAGCACAGTATGGGCAATACACAGAACATACCAGAAGCACAGCATGGGCCATATATTTTATATTACAAGCATGCAAAGATCCCCCACCCCACCCAAAAATGGCATTTCCACTTTAACCATCTTCAACAAAGGGGAAAACACTCAGTGCAAATCAAAATTATGTCACATGAGGCATTCTGTTGAAAAAAAAGCATTATACAATAACATTGGTACAAAACATGCACTTAATCATTTATACTCATTACTTCTCTCAGGATTTCAAGTCAATCAAGAACTTGAATTAAGCTGTGGAGAACCAGGGGTTAAAAAGTCCACCACAGTGCAGATGGCTGAAAAACTTATGGGGCTCAGGAGATTATGGGTTAGTAGAGCCTCAAGATCTTTAATCTGGCCTACACCAGGAGTAATCAACATAATGCCATCTGACAGCTATCCTGAAACCTACTGCACATGAAATTAGTTCCTTGCTGACTGAAGTCAACACCACTGTCATTATTAAGAAGGGTCCTGGCTGGCAGCTTGATCACAGGAACCAAAGGACAGTGGAGCCACTCTACCCCTAGAGACCATCTGTGTAGGACTRAGGCCTACTCAGAGCAGGGCAGCATAGAGGAAGCTGTCTTTCCCCTGACATAAAGCCTGGCTGCCAGTCTACAGGAAGTAGTACAAAGTACTCAAAATACAGGTCCTGGTAATAGGAGCACATAGCCTATTTCTTCAGCGCTATAAACCAGAATAAACCAGAAATGAAAGGCTCAAGAATCACAGCAGGATCTTGATGGCACATTTTTCAGAGCGCAAAGCCAGGATTACAGCTGAAGGACTGACATCTGGCTATTTGCTCAAAGACTAAATACCATACGTTCACCTAGTGCTAAAAAGGCAACACACAGACATACTATTACATAACAGTCAAATATGCTAACTACAGGAGAATTATCTATCAGCCTTTTGCTGACCATTAGCACTAAAGGAGGGGAAGGGACACCTTGAACATGAAGCCACTTTACCTATATATCCTCCGCCTCCTCCACCTGAGGAGCACCCCCCTCCACCCCCTCCGAAACCCCCTCTTGTCTCCCACCCCCACTTCTTCATGGCCTGGGGGCAGGATCTTCCTCCAGTAGCACCTTCCAGCAAGGATTTTCCTGACCACAGGAAGGAAGTGTTATCATTCCAGCCACCTCCACCACCTGCAGTTAAGAGAAGAGAAAAGACCCAGGCAAGGGTTATTTTAATGTAAAAAACAATGTAGGGATCTGCAGAATGAACACTCATTCAAAGCACCTCAGCTGAAAGAAAGAATCTCATTCCTTGGTTAGAAGAGGATATGGGCTTGCTTCACAGTAACCTTTCTGTATGGCTTTTGACTACAACAATCATCCGCACCTCTTTCCACCCACCATTCAAGTGGTATGAAAAGTATTTCTTTGGAAAATGTAAAACGATACACCTCCCTGCTCCCAGACCACCTGGTTTTGGTTTACAGAGCCTTCCCCTTCTCTTTTTGCAAAAAATACTTTTGAAAAATCCGTATGTCAGTTCTAATGTAGAACAAAAGCAATTTAGTGGAAGGCTGTGAAAACATATCCCAGCCCTGCTCTAAATACAATGTACTCACCAGTGACTCACTTTCAGCTTTGCCGGTTGTTCAGTTCAAGGTCTCTTCACAGAGTCTGTGAAGGGTGTAATTATGCTCTTTCTGCATAAGCCAGGCAAACTGAGTATGTCTACACAGCACAGAACAGTGCAGTGAGCAGGATGGCCTCATCAGCATAGCAGACTCCCATGCCAAACCACCTTGTTTATCAGAGGTACCACATTATTTGGGGAGAATGTTGCATTCCTGTGGCTACACCATCTCCGATACCCTCAYTTAGGCCAATTATCCTGCACTGTGGATACATCCTGCATTAGCGTCTATGTTATAATTCCATGTTCCCCTGGAACAGTATTTTCATGGGTTTCACCTCCACTGTATGAGGGAGCACCACATATTCACATAGTTTTTCTTAAAAAGAATAAGCTTTCCTTACCTGCAGCTCCTGAATTTCCATTCAGCCCTGGAATAGAGGAATCATTCTCCAGCCTTTCTGGATGAAATGTGTCTGTTTTGGCCCTGTAGGCCCTGCCACCACCTCCTGCTGCTATTATCAAGGGGACTGGTTCTCCATTCTCCATCTTAACAAGTTCAGAAATAAAGGCAGTGTTTAGGCTGAGTCAGACATGCAAATGAAAGTTCAACCACACAGTAGTTACTGCATGTTGCACTAAGCAGGCATCCAGGACTGCTGAGCAGTACAAATTACCATTGCATTATTTATGTATCCACATCAGAAAGATTAATGAATAGCACTAGTCCTACCAAGTCAGTAACAAAGAACAGCGGCATCAGCAGTTTTCTGAATTTTTCCTACAGTGCTGATGGCTTTTATAAAGCTTATAACGTTATCATCTGATGAATATCATCAAATGAAACAGCTCTAAGGGACACTGCTCTATCTAGTGCAATACGGTGTCTCCACTGGTAAAGAACTGCTACACTGGAAACTGAGCATGCAGAGTTAGGCAGAACTATGTAGCAGCTGGCTGATCTAAAGATACTATTAACACCTGAAATTGGTGTTTAGAAGGAGTACTGACTCAGCCAGTACATGACAGGGACCTATAGTGAAGATCAGTGGCCCTTGGGTACACGGCAGCCCCGAGTACAAAACATATAACTATCCTCAACTTTTCTTATGTTGTTACATAGCATAAACCAAATCCTGTAGCTGGAGATTAAAGACATTTAAGCAAATACAGTCATCCCATGTAGCAGCAGTTCTAAAAGGCGTGAAGAGCCATCTTAGCTCACTACAGCTATCAGCTGGAAATGAAACATACGCAGATCTCACTTTGTTGCCCCTTCCCCCGATCCATCTAAAGGGCTCTCAAGCATTTCAGGCTGTGATACTGGAGGCAAACAGCAGGATGTATTCATGATGAAGGTGCCCAGGAACTATGTTTTCATACCTTAAATATGTAAGTTGCGCCTCCCCCACCTCCACCTCCTCCTGCCCATTCATTAACACTTCTGTTCACACGTATCTCTTCTTCAATCACATTGTTCTCTCCAATGCAGACTTTCTGTATAATGTCATTAGTCTGCAAACAGAAGAGCAGAACTGAATTCTGATAAGAAATCTCCATGTCCTTTTACATACACAGGTCTCATGGTCTGTTCACCCTCCCAAACCACTGGTCCAACACACTGTCCTCCAGTGAAACTACATGAGCAGAAGCAAGCAGAAGAATCCAGACGAATCTCACTTTTTGCTCCAGTGCTGGTCAGAAGAATTTGTTGCCTTTCAATGCTGCTACCTATTACCATGTACAAGCGCCCCACAAGTTTTTTACACGCAAGACAGCAGAAATTCTGGCAAGTGCTTGCTAGCATTAACCATCTGCATTTCACAAGCGGGAGAAGGGAGGAACTCAGAGATATGTGATTTGCCCCATATTTCTCAGCAGCCAAATGGCAGAGTTGGAGAGAGTACCCAGGTTTCTTTATTTCTATTTCAGTGTCCCACCAGCTGGGGCCAGGCAGCCAACACACTTCTGGCCAGAGCTAAGATCTGTGGCTCACGTAGACGTACCAGATCCAGCTTTAACCTAGGTAGTCATAGTATTGACAGTAGCAATAAACTCAGTATAGCTTAGCCACCTAAGTATTTATCTAGTCTTCCAAGCAACTTTTGCTGTTGATGTGAAGCTTGTGCTGCAGCAGCAATTTTACTGTAGTTACCAGAGCTAGCTAGTTCAAAGCCTACCATAATAGCAGCAGTTCCACCTTTGATTGCAGGGTTGACACGATGTTAGAGAAAATACCTGACTAGAAAGCCTCCACATTTCCTAGTTAGTAATTTTTTTTCTCTCTACCAATTAGCAACAAATGTAATGAATCTTCTGTATTACGCAAACCACTGAATTCACCAACTGCTTTCAAACACAACATTAAACCATCATTTCAAAGTACTTTCAGACTATGACCTAAGAAAGGTAATTGCTGCTCCAATGTTAAATCAGAGCATTAAAGTGCATGACAAGCAGGACTCTGCTGTGGGTATTTTTAAGTTGCAAGCTCTGCTTCTGGTTCATTTTACTTTATAAATTTCACCTGAATAACATTATCTTGTTATGCACACTGTACTAAGTTAACGAGACTTAAAGGGAAAAATGTACAAATAATATCTGCTATAGTAGAACTGGCCTTCTCTTTCTATGTTTACATGTGTGTCCTCTTCTGGAAGAGGAACCTGATAAAAACATCCTCCTCAAGTTACAAACTGTTCTGTTGACCATAAAATGTGTCCTAGGATGTGCGAGAGAACCAATGGCATCCACTTTGTGTGCGTGCATGTATCTATGGAAGGAAACAATCCTTCTTTCCCCCAATCTTCCCAATCCTTAAATGATTTGGAGTTGGGTAGGGATGATTAATAAACTGACAAGGTCAATGACCCAGCGGAGCCACTAGATTACAACTGAATTAAAAAAAAAAAGAAAAAAAAAGAAAAAAGAAAAACCTTCATGGTAAAGACATAACTGATTACAATCCAATCTAGTAAAAGTCCCTTCTACAAGTCAATGCAATCTCTTTGCCTCAGTGAAAGAATTACATTAGCACTCAATAAATTCTCACTAAGATTACAGTGGTCTGCAATTTAATGAGTCCATATATTATATTGAGCTTGAACGTCCTAGTTATAGATGTTAGATGGAAGTTTGAGCTAGCACATTTCTCATTTCTAAGAGGCTTCATATTAATGGTTTGTTTGCAGATGTGTATTATTCTAGTTTTAACATTATTTACTCCAGCACCCAGCCTTGAGAACCACTCTTTCCTACATCCTTCAACCCTTCTCTGCTGTAAAAGACAGCTTAGATTTCATATCTTGGATGCCAGCCATGTAACAGTCCAGAAATGGAACAGCATCTAAATGCCCAGGTGAAACCTGTAGATGAAATTTCATCAGATAATGCTTAGTTTCTTCCATAAGAATCTCCTATTCCTTTATCTTCCAAAGAAATGAATACTAAAAGATTAATATATTATTGTGCCTGCAATGGGCAGAAGTTGCACCTCTCTCTCAAGTCATTTGCTGCAATGTGTAGTTAGTAACACAAAATAAGACTGACCCAGCAGTAATTCATCTCTCCTATTCACATACAGAGCATAACCAAACAGGCCCTTTGAGGTGGATATCTCCAGAGCTGCAGGGTATTATGATAATGGAAGGGCTGGGCTCAACAGCAGAGAAAAGATGAAGCCCTATGAAGTCAGCCTTGAAGATTGGTTTCCAAAAGAGAGGAAAGGCAGGGTTGTCTTTCTTCTCCCCAAACCCACACAGATGCTTTGAGATATGCAGATCAGTCAGAGGCCTCTAGCGTATTACTAACGGGGCCTAAACCTTGAAAGAGGAAGTAAACATAGTGACATGGTACTTCATCTTTTGACATTCATGCCCCAGTAGTAAAACTACAGCTACCCCTTGAACCATATAATCCAAACCATGTAATCCTCAAAGACCTCAATCCTCAAAGACAATGTTTTTTTCTGCAAACAAACAAACAAAMCTCTACAGACTTGTAGGAGAGATTAAGGCAAAACAGAAATGGCAATCACTTACACTAGGACAAGCATCTTCGCCTTGCTGTCCCACCAAGATATACAAAGTATCATCCTTCTGGAGGTCAAAAATTCCCAATACAGACACGCCGTGGGACCGCACCATGGTGTTCTTCCCTCCTTTCCCACCAGCAGCTCCATAGCCTGAGATGCTGCAAGAAAAAGAAAACAAAAACCTTGCACCAGATTTGCCCCAGGCAGGCGGAACGTAGTACAAACCACTTCTGAGCACGGCGTGCTCTGAACACGTGAACACAGTGTCACAGGGCCTTGCCCCAAAGACCTTACACTCTACATCCAAACCCAAAGCTTGAAGACTGAGGTCTTCTGCTTAGCACAGAAGAACTGGGGCAGCTGTGTAACAGCTTATTCCACTTATTGACTCTTGGGCAAACATTTGCTAAGCCAGCGAGCAAGACCCTGGAGTTTCAAACTTTAATATATGAAACTTCTCTTGTTTTCCTGAAAGCATACCCTTGAGAGTTTTGCAGCAAAAAAATAGAACAGAAGCAGAAGAACTGATGAGTATAGCACATATGGCTAAAGAGAACTTTATGCACGAGACTGACAGGAAGAGATTTGAGAAAGCAGACAACATAACAGGTCCTGGTAGTGTGGACTAGATGGGAAAAAGTTTTCCTATTCCCGGGACCAGAAGAATATAGAGGAGTAGATGGACACAACACTATCAGCAGTAAATAAAGAAGGCAAAAGCTCTCTGGCTTTCTGGCTTAACTCACAGTCAGCAAAAGTGTCACACTGTCTCCAGCTAGGTTGCATACAGAGGTTGCCAAGGCTGCCGCAGTCTCAGTTAAGGCACTGGGACTTCAAGCAGTCAAGGTACAGAGGTCCTTACTGCTGCTGAAGTACCTGAAGATTTGACTGTGCTACTATGTTGCTCAGATTTTCCCTCTCTCTTTCTAGGTACATGAACAATTTACATATTTGAAGCAGCTTTCATCCAAGAATTTCAAAGCACTTCACAAAGATCATGGTAAAACACATATCTCTACTGCAAGAAAAATACACAGTCACCCAACTTTACTAGCAGGTGAACAGGGGTACAGCAGACTCATTTCAAACTTGACATAAGCAGGTGATTCTCCACTGATTTGGTAGTTTGACAGTTATTTCCATTACAGCAAAATTCTACCTGGAGTGTGTGAGCAGTGACTGCAGGGCTGAGAATCAAAATTTCCTCTCAGCTTCCTACCAGTTACATTAAATGTGCTCCTCTTTAAACCCCTTCTTTCCTCTAGCACATGGTTGGTGCTTTGTCCAGCACAGTCCTGCATGCAAATAGGGTACAAGCAGAAAAAAACAGCAGTGCCTGTGGTGCATGAATGCCCTAAACAGGTTGGGATGGCAACACCCCACGGGACAGCCAGCTTTCTTTCAGCCCAGCTTCTTGCTTTAACAATTAGCATGAAGAACTCAACTTGTGATACTGCTCCAAGGCAGTCAGCACAGAGGACTTAAGATGTCGAAGCAACTATGGGGCATCAATTGCCTCATAAAGCAGATTAGGTCCTTGCAATGCGACATGATTATGTTCATGCCATTCTTGATAACCAAAGCAATCATTCCTCAGTAAGGTTGCACTGGAACCAGCAAAGGAAGTGACGGACACAGCACTGGGCTCTCCTGAACAGATGCTGTGTGAATCTGAAGACACTGAGTTGGTTTGCTGTAGAATTTCGTAATGGATAATGAGGTGCACTATCAGGCATGGCAAGCTGGCAAGACTAATCGGCTGCAACTAGGGCCATATTTTTCTGTGTATGAGAGGATTTTGCATACAAGCAATGATGTCAGGAAGTTCAAGAGAACCCATTTCTGCCTCACTCAAAGGCCGCAGAAAAATAAAAAATGGCAGATTCAGTGACAGTCATTCTCTGTTCAAAGTGGGCGTTCACTATTTAAACAGACGGGTTATCTTGTCTTCAAGTTTTAACAAGGATCATTCTCCTTAAGCATACCTTTCTTTTACAGAAGAGAAGATTGAGACCACCTTGAGCAGAGGTAACCAGAACACAGATTACCTCATATTGTCTTCTTCCTTTTCTTTTACTGTGGTATTTGTAGGAACTGAAAAAGAAAACTGTGTCTTCAGGAAGGATCAAGATGAGCAAAGGGCACTGGCTATGCAAAGCAGGGCTGGAAAAAAAAATCCACCTCTGTGTGGACAGGTTATAGGAAACACTGGAGATAGTTTTGAGAGCATGAGAAAAAGTGGTGCCAAGGCTGGCCACCCTAGAACATCTTCCTGCGTTCTACTTTCTTGTGCTTTGTTCTACCTTACCAGGAACGGACCAGAGAAAAGAGAGGACAGTGAAAGTGACATCAGATTGGGCAAGTAGCAAAACAGACCAACAGGTCTTGTTTCAGAAACAGAAAGAACTTGGGTAATGAATGGTAGCAAGTATAACTTGCTCACTTCTCCCATACTTGATCAGAGCCCTAGACATGGATGGATGACAAGACCTTTTGTATTCTTAGAAGGAAATCTGAAAAAAAAATGTACTTTTATGTTGCCTAATGTTATTTTTATACACTATGCACAGTCCCATGGGAGCAAACCGGCTGCTTTTGTACCTATCAGCATCGGCACATGTAGGACACCAGTCTTGAAATGAAGCAGCCTGCAAAGAGTGGCAGCTTACCCAGACCTTCGCAGACGGTGGGTTTTTCTGAGTGTGGTGAGCTTGTGCTAGCAGAGTTTTGTGAAGAGCTGTGTTTCCTCTCTTTGTGTTTTATTAAAGCTTATTCCACCTTCTGTTCAAACAATCCATATCCTTCTTATGTAAATATCAGGAATGTAACTCCTCTACTTTACACAGTGTGAAACACACTGATGTGGCATAACAACAGCATTTTTAAGAGCCCCGAAACCAGCTGGAGGGTTTTATCTCTGGGTCACGTATATTGGAGATGGCTATCAGACTGCCTTCCATGATCCTCAGTTCAGCAGGCCTGCAGGGAAGAGCTAAACACAGACGGTGGGTCCAGACTCTGGGAACTGCCATTGCAACTTGACATTTTCCTAGGGCTATCTTATACTGGGGACTCTCCTGCCCTTCAGCAGCCCAGAGTCACGGAGATGTCAAGTTAATTTAAGCTCACAAAAGCCTCCCCTTTCCCCAGGCTATGAATGTGTACTATAGCCTTAAGAGGTGCAGGAGAGAATGTCATCCAGTTATATATGTTACCAACAACATTAGCCATTTATTATCTATATAGAACCCAAAAGTGAGTCAGGAGGTTTACAGAACTTAAATAGGCAGGTCCTCCCTGCAGAAGTCTCATTTCACCTGTGGTTTGTATTGTGCAGCAAAAATCAGTCCAGAGCTGTGCTGGAATTTTGACTCTTCCTTGGGCTGTTATATTAAAGAAATGACAACATTGTAAGTTAAATGCCTCTTCTCTTTTGGGCTATACTTTATATCCATATTTACTGAATGCCAGTCTTGAAAAATTCTGTTTACCTCAGGCAACTCATTTTTTGATAGCTGAGTAAAATATCATTAGCGCTTTTTTCATTACCATCAATCCTTGTGGTAAGAGGCACTCAGGCAGAGTTTGTGCCCAGCCTAGTTGGTTTCTCAAAACTGCTTTGCAGCAGACTTCCATTAGAGACTGACATCAACCCCTGATATTACTATTCTTTTTCAACAAAAAGAAAAAAGAGAAGAAATCACAAGGCACCTGTAAGTTTTAACTGAAATTTATCCAAAGTCTTTTGTGGAGAGTTCTGCTTAAAAGTCCATCGTACTATTAGCAGTTTCCATAGGGAATGCTGCATAGAAAAACACTAGAGAGTCATTGATTCCAGCAGACAGCCCTGCTTCCAAGCTGATGTATGTAATGGCTTGATGTTACTGTTTGGATATAGTGGACTAAATTTTGATTGTAATTCTTTCCCCAGCAAGAGCAACAAGAAAAAATGATTGGTAAAAATCTGATTATACGACCTTGAACTGTATCTGATCATCTCCCTTTGAGGGTAACTGTGCAGAGGGATTTAAGCATTATAACCCCCAGCAACACAAAGCCTAACATTTAGGTGGCTGGCTTCCAAAATCAATTCTACAGTGGTGAGCTAGGCTTGCAAGCTCTGCATAGTATACACAGGTTCAAAACAATCAGGATGCCGAGCAGAGCTTGATGCAAGCTATCCCTTAAAAAATACTGGCATATGATTGTACTTCCTATACCAGGTAGACAGTGGGGAAAACCCATTCTGATTCTAGAGTTCAACTGACGGGATACAGGATATGCACATCCCTTGGTCTGGGGGCCAGTTTTCAGTTGCTTATAAAGTTTTCTCAAACTATAACCATTTAGGCTAAAGATTTCTCTGCCTCAAATTGGTTGTCTCTCTTCTTTCCTTCCCTGTTTCACCAAAAAATTAGGTGCTGTTTAAGATAAAAGCCCCCCAAATTAACTGTTTAACAGTTACAAAAATTTGCATAACAGATTTCTAAACCACTTTTTGAAGCAGGCTTGCTGCTGCACCTGCTAGACAACAAATCTGAGACCGGAAAGGCTGGAAATCACAGTATCAGGGAGAAGTAAAATCCAAGCAGATCTGCCAAGTTTCTGAATAATACTTTCTAATACTTCATATATACCTAGTGCGTATATGTGGTTGGGAGAAGTTTCAAAGCCAAAGATATATCATGAGAATAACAGACAGTTCCCTTACCTGTAAGTGTTAGTTGCTGGTACTCTCCAGATCTGAATGCCTTGGAGAATCCCCTCAGCACCTACGATCACACTGAGGTTGGAGTTCCTGTAGGCATCGTTGCATTGGCTCTGTGTGGGCCCATAGGGTCCACTGGCACCACATGTTGTGAATAACCAGTGATCTGAAATGAGGATATATACAAGGCATGATCTGAATATCTAAAGAGCAAATAACTGTTCTGCTCTTTATTCACTCTCTCTTGTTACTGGAACCAAAAGAACCTGACTCATGAGGTTTTGACTAGAGTAAACACAGAATTCTTTCAAAAGACTCATAGCCCTGCATATCTCAGTATATCACAGTTTTTCATCTACAGCTCCTCAAAAACATCACAGCTATGAACATGGCTCTACTTTTCCTAAGGCTCAAAAAGGGCAAAGATCACCAAGTAGGGCAGAAGTAAAATGCAATACAGACCACCCAGTCTCAGGCCCTGGGCTGTTAAAGTGCAGCCTCATAACCTCAGGATGGGTACATTTTAGCCCTTTCAGCTTCTGCAGGCATTTGATTATTGAAACTATTTCATATACAAAAGTAGCTGCTAATTAGATAAAAACCTGTATATACATCAGTGATTAGATTGTGACAATCGATTACATTTTGAATAATTATGGTGAACTTTCCACATAATTTGCTCACAAGAGAAGGCAAGACACCTGAGGTAACAGGCCTGTATGAAAGCATTCAGCCCTACATGTTCTAGGCCAAACCTGTGGGTGTAACTCAATACATCCCTATTGCAGTCATTTTCACCAACTGGAAATATTAAGCCTGTCTAAGTAGATTTCTAAAACAAGATTTTGCTGATTTATGCCTCACAAATCTACACAGGGGGTAATTTGAATACATGAAGCTGAAACACGATCCTTTTCCACAAAGATTCACTATCAGGGCCAGCAAGACCACAATGCTCTTGTAAAACCCACCTTAAGATATTTGGTAGTATATTAGAAAATATTTCATATGAAAATAGAAAATAAATTTTTCATATGAAAATAGAAAATATTTCAACTCCATTAGGTGCCATTGCCATTAAACACAGAAGATGTGAAACACATCTAAAGAGTGTTATTTCTACAAATGATGTTGGATCAGCCCGTCCTCCTTATGGCTTTGTCAAAGGCAGTATTTTTTCCTCCGCTCCCACTAATGCAATACAGCATATGCAGACTCCAGCAGTGATAGCACTAATTAGCTCAGATAGTGACAGCTTTACCTTGAACTGCTTCTTGGCATTTTGAGTGATTGTCTAAGCAGATCCAGCCTAGAAATGATGGTCAAAATGTGTCTGCGATGTGAGTGGTGAGCAATTCTACCCCTAATGTTATGGGAGGGGATTGCCAACCAGAAATACAAGGAAACATACTAGTTCAGCCAGGCAAAGGGTCTCAATTTCCTTTTCACAAACCTATTCTGAAGTTGGGCTAAATTCATTGTTGTAAAACAGTTCAATGCATGAAATGGATCAGCTAGTATTCCTGAAAAAAATTTCATAATAGAATCTCCACTTTTCCAAGAATAATGCAGAACCTTCTGCTTTATGAAAGCTTCCCAATCTAAGTAGTGCTGAGAGAGCAAATTTGTGCAGAAACTCTAACCACCTCTAGCCACTACTTGCTTCCTTAGGTGCTTTTACTGGTGGCTGGGGCAGGGTGGGGGGAAGAGTGTTTTGTTTTTCCATTGGAGGCAGAGGAGGAGAGGAGAAGCTCTTCCTTCTTATTCCAAAATCTATACCATCCCTCCTTAAAAMTCCCCTGCAAGGGACAGCTAGGGATCTTGCTATTGCTACTTATTTTATATTTAAGCTTATATACTTATTCCATTTATTTTTCAAATCCTTCAGCAGTGCGTAGTAGTATTAAGTCTTAAAATTATTAGATAGCAAATGGAAGAGYTCCCCTCTCCTCCTCTGCCTCCAATGGAAAAACAAAACACTTCCCCCCTCTCCCACCCTGACCACCAGTAAAAGCACCTAAGAAAGCAAGCAGTGGCTAGAGGCTCCTATGCAAAGTGCTGGTTAGAGTTTCTGCACAATGCTTCAGCAGCTCTGATCCTGTAAATACTGACAGTCTTGCACCAGAAGTTACTTATGTTTATTATTTTTCTTGCAGAAAACCCCCCAAACTAAAGCAAATCCCACACAAACTGGAAGATGAGAGACTCATTCTGTCAGCTATCGCAGTGATTTAACACTGCAGTATCCCAGCAGGCTAAGCCAGCTGCACTGAAACATATGTTTGGTAAAGCAGGCAGGTTAAGTGTCTTTGTTTGAAACAATAAGAAGCCATTCTGATGTCTCTTGTGAAACATCAAACGTGTTCCCAATGGTAGAAGCAGGTGACCTTGAAGGGGACAATAAACTGCGAACATGAGAGAATCAAAATGGAAAACTGAAAGTGATAAAACCTAGCCGTGAACACAGCATACGGATACTGCTGCCATGGTCAAGCTCTGCATTTATGGCTTACCTCCTTTAAGTAAATTTCATCCTTTAAGTAGCTGCTTGCCGGACCTTGGCAAAAATATCTCTAGACTATCACACATGTAACATGCACCATGGCTGGACCTGACACTGGCAGCTCCTGACACCCACTGGGTTCCAGGGACAGGGGGTCGAAAAACTACATAATTATTCCAAAATGCTTTTTAATGGCACTCTCTCTCCTTAAAAAGGCCAATGCCCTTGTGGAGCAGAAAACAATGCGCTCCTGCTGTACATTACGCCTCTAGACTTTGAACTGAAGCAACAGAAAAGCTTTTGTATTTTCTGTTTCTTTGACAGACTAGAGGGTGCTCACTTTGAGTGCAGAGACAATATCAGGGTAAGATCAAACAGTGCTGGTAATTTAAGATGAGTGCATGCGCATCTAAGCTCTTAGAATTTGGCTTTTAAAATAGAGTCTGAGAGGTTTGGGGAACTTAAAAGCCACAGATATATTGTGCCAGGGAGCATGATGTAAAGAACCTGGAGATGAGTCTGAACATAGGAGGTATCACCTTAGATTTCAAAAGCAGTCCTGATGTACCAACACAGTGATACATGCCAAATTAGAAATCCTGTGTCACAGGTTCTGCAGCTGGTGCAGTCAGGGCTAACACACGTATTTGGTTCCTCAGTTCAGGTACGTGCAAAAGGACATCGTAGACAGGAATGGGAGAAGACGTTTCAGAAGTAGCAGAGCTGGCTAGTGACATTCACACAAAACATAGCAGGAGGAACTCTGGCCCAAGGGAAGTCTGTGGGAAGTGAATTGCAAACAACAGTCTTCCTCCTGTTTTATATTCTCTTCCATATTTTACACCAAAAGCCAGTCCAACATGTAACAGCTTTGTTGCTGAATTAAACGGGACAGAATATGGCATGGGAAAAAGTCACCTCTCATTTCAATGTTAAAGGACAGATAGGTTTTAGTTACAATTTTGGATTCAGACTAAACCTCACACTTCCCTCCCTCTGCCCTCTTGAAAATCTCACAAAGCCAACCCTCAATCTGAAAATGTAACAGTAACCAAAAATCTTAAACCACTAAGCCAGTATCAAAACATTCTCAAAGTACTGTCTGCCTTAGTTGCGTCCCCCTCACTTTTAAAAATAAAAATAGCCATTCATTCCCTGTAAAGGATTGATTATCTTCTGATTCTAGAAATGACTGCAGTGTCTCATGAGCTCACAGAGAACATTTCTACAGGTTGCTGCATGCCACAGCAGTTTACAGTAATTCAATTTTAAGCACAACTTTGATCTCCAAAGACTAAAGCAGCAGCACTGAATTGAAACTCCTTAAGCAACTAAGACAAAAGCATAGATCTTTTTCCATCACTGCGCAACTGTGATCTGTCACATACTGCACAGCATACCTCTCCTTTGTACCGCAGTATGTGACAGGGTAACATTGCCAGCACCTCACGCTCACCCTATGGATAGCTGCCAAAAAGCAGGACCTTCTGGTCTAAATCTCCTCAAACAACTAGCAGGTTTTGGAAGTCTGCCCAACTTCACACAAGTTACAGATGCCTAGTTTCCAGAAACAGCTGAGCATTCCCATGATGAAAACTAACAGGCAGACAAACGTAGGGTCTCTAATATGTTTTGCCATTGACAGTTGTGAATAAGATGCTAACTGCATTTAAAAATTGAAAATTCCTATTTAAGGGAAAAAAAGAAAGAAAAGAAATGAAGACTGCGCTCAGATTCAGAACTGAGGTAATACATTTCAATAAATAATTTATACAGCAGTTCATTTGATGGAATCCACTCTTCCACTGGAAACTTGAGAGAGCAAATATTTTATCCCTTATCTCTTCACTCACACACCTGTCCTGCCTCCCTGGCAGTCTCCCCAGCAAAACACTAAGGTCCCACCCACAGCATTTTGCAAGAAATGCAACTTTGGCTCTGTTGAAATAGATTTTAAAAATTCCTTCTCCCCAACTTTTCTTTCCAAATTAGATTTATTTCT
Organism: Apteryx rowi; assembly: GCF_003343035.1. NCBI lineage: Eukaryota > Metazoa > Chordata > Aves > Apterygiformes > Apterygidae > Apteryx > Apteryx rowi. The sequence continues at coordinate 402,250 of NW_020450916.1, read as the reverse complement.
ATATTTACACACAAACACGTTCACTCACTCACTCATGCTTATTTTCCTTTGCAGAGCAGGAATTGTAGTTTTCACACAGCTGGACTAGATAGGTAAAATGCACAATAATTAATGGCTCTGGATTTCAGTCACAGCACAGAGGAGGGATGCCCTGCTCTTGTAAAAGAAAAAGAAAAAAGCCACAAAACTTTAAATGACTAATTCGTTTGAGGCTCTGACACAACTTGCAGCCCAAGGTAGCGCTGCTGCAGGCACTGCTGCAAAGAACAAGCAGCAGTCAACAGAACACAATGGAGCAAAGCCTGAAGCGCGTTTGTACTGCCATAGAAAGCAATTTCACTGTCACATACAGCACATAAAAACCATGCCATAAAACAGCCTTCAGCTTTTTAGCTATACTTCAAAGGCCTAAACATATTAACATTAGTTAAATTAAGCTGGTTCAAACTGAGGTTAACAAAACAACTATCCCAAACCAAAACTTTATTGCGACTTGGGAAGATCACGTACCAAGCAACATGCTGCTTGTCTTATTTTGGAATCCAGAGTAATGCACTACTGAAAAACATCAATGCTTTAAAGCAGAATGCTAGGCAGTTTATGGAACTTGCTCCCACAATCTCTGTTGAGGCCATGAGACTGTCCCTACTTCCATTAGATAAAATAAACATTAATAAGGGCTCTAAGGTCTCATGCTTTAGGGGCACAAAACCCAATGGCTAGATTTCTATAGGCAATTAATTCTGTTAATTGTCCACCAAGGACTCAATTTACTTCTTCCTCTAAGGCAGCTGTTTTCAAACATGATGCCATGTACAAGCAAAAGAATTCTTGCTCTATCTATTTGTAAAACACTCACAAATTCCCTTACAATATTTGACCAAGATAAGAAATCAGAGACTTAACAGAAATTGTCCATCACAATCTTCAGTAACATTATCCGGCCATTGGTATCATGATTTGTGTCGAGGGATATACTCTTGACTCAGTGCATGAGTGATCTCAGCTATGCATTCAAAGTAATTCTAGGATTGGTCTGTGCTGAAAATCTGTAGACAAACTATACTGCAAGAATGTATAAGAAACAAGCTTATTGCTGTAAAGAAGGAAAAACTTTTCAATTTTGCTTTGTGTGCAGTTGTTTAATAGCGTCTTGTGAGCAGTAATCTGAGATCATTACCTTTTCCAGGGTTAAGTTTGTCAGAGGTTAATGGTGTGTGTGTGTTTGATGGTGGCAGGGGTGGGGAGATGTGAAAGAGGCAAAATGTAAAATGGCAAAACTAGGTTGTGCTCCAAGTTGCAGTCCTTGAACCATTAAGTATGTCTACACAGTGATATTAAGGGGACATAAGATGACCATGAGAATATCACACTGCATACTAGGTAGAAATCAGTGAGTCTTGCTAGCAGTATTGGTATCCATAACACAGGTATGGCTAGATTAAGAGGAGGCTGGCATTTCAGCTGTCTCCGGAGTTACTATTTCTACTCTGTCTTTCCATTTTCTAAATGAAGAAGAAAAAGGCAACGGAAGACCTGGACATATTTTTCAGTTCAACAAAAAGAGAAACTGCAGTGGCAATGAATGTATGTCAGATTGGTTCTGAGGTTCATTTCAAAGAAGTACTCGAAGCTTGATTCTTCTTTCAGATTTTTCTGAAGTGTCCATATAGATAAAGGGAACACCATTAGGGTATCCTTGTAGGAAATCATTTGCGGACAGTGTAACAGGGCACGGGGTTGACTTTCAACAGCTATGAGAATGGTTTGTTTCTTGCTATTTCCTAGAATCAGAAACTAACAAAACAGCATAAAGAAAATTAATTTCTTTTTTCTTTTATATTTCACATAAAGAGAGAGCTGGAGTTTTGAGTAAAGGTTCTTAAATGAAAGAGGCTACTCATTTTTTGGAATTTGTTTGTTCACCATTACAAAGGATAACAGAAATGAACAATGGATAACAGAGACCAAGTTGGGAGGAGGTGGCATGATTATTTCAAAATCTTTCCTGAAATTTATAGCAGTTTCTACACAATTTAAACTGTTATTCTGAAAGAGTAGGCAGCTTTTAATTTTAGGTCTAAAATGTGTGAATTGCCCTGTTCATTTCAATTGCATGGTTAATTTTGGAGAGCAGTAATTCCAATTTAACTTTGCTGCATTGGGATCTGTTTGTGTGTTGATTCCAAGTATTGCACTTCTACTATTTTTAATCCTTCACAGAAAGCAAGTGTAAACACTGCAGTAAAGAAATCCATGCCTACATAATCTGAGATCCCACCATTCATCTCCAAACCCTTTCTATCACTCTTCAGGATGCTACTTTTGTTGCAGGGGGAGGCAGCGAGCTGTTCATTCACTGTGTTAATTGATGCTTAATACAAAAATACAATTCTGCAGATACCTTTATTGCATTATGCCAACAGTTCAGTTAGTATAATTGCACACATAGAGCAAGCAAATGTAATTTTCTTTTACTTAATACTCACTCTGCTGTTCTTTTCAGCTCCTTTATCTGATTAACTAATGTGACTCAGAGTTCTTCCGAGAAACAGCTATGTAAGTACTCTTAACAGAACTCGTCCTGCTGCAAAAGATAAAATCTGTCTAACCACTAAGTGTTGTGGGGAAAAGACAATAGCTGAAGGATAATCCAGTACGAATCAGAAAACAAACTGATGACACTTTCCATGCAAAAAAGCATGGTCACACAATGGCTGCTGGACATGCATATTGGATGGGACAAAACAATACAACATGTGAGGAAAAAGGTAAACCTTTTTGTTCATTTCCCAACACACATGTTTTTGTCCTGTGTGCCCTGACTCTATTAAGTTGTAAGTGGGACAGCGGAGAAGCTGAAACATCAAAAGAGAGGCTATACTCATGGTATTTACAGCCTATTCAGAAGCACCAGAAATCTTTAATTAAAGCCTGATTGTTCTGTGTCTTGTTATACCCTTTTGTCTACTGAGAATCCCATTTTGTGTCCTCCAGACTTCATGATAGTCATTTGTTTACCTAGGATTCCTCATTAGTGCTCTCTGTATCTTTCTGTGTCTGAATTTCTCACATTCAGGCCTTGTCTATAAAAGGAAATTGCATTGGTTTGATTTAAATTGGCTTTTTAATTGGTAGTTAAACTCTCCGTAGAGAGAGGCTATGGTTTGAGTGGTTCTCAGTTTTACTTAAACTAATACCTAATCAATTTTAAAACTAATCCACAGTAAGCTTGGTTTACATCAAAATAAACAGCACAGAGCCTTTTGCACAGATTTAACTACTTCAATCAAAAATCCTATTTCCACTAAATTTGCTTCAATCCTTTGATATAAGCAGGTTTTCTTACAGCCTTCTTGCAGGTTTCTTCTAATAGCAAGTTTCACCTGCAGCCTTTCAGCAAGAAGCTGGCATTCCAGCAAATGACATGTAACTAATTAACCGAAAAGGAAAAGACCTGTGTTGCTCTGTTACCATCTATCCAATGGTCACCTTGCACTGCAAGTGACTGGATAAGGTGAAACCTACAGGAATTTTGTGTCAGTCCTGGTCATCATCAAGGAACTTGAGAAAAAATACCACCACCATTAGTTGTAGCAGCCCTGGGGTCCTATTCTCTACACAGCACATTCATCAGCTTGTGCGTTACACATGACAATGGGCAACAGATCTCTGGAAGCTTCAGTATCTTTTATAGCATGGCTGTGTTATGTGTTTCGAACCTTTTGTTGGCCTCCAGATGCTGGAGGCATGCCAAGCCATAATAAGCAATGGCTGGGTTGAAGACATGGTTCACTGCGTACAGAGCCTGAGAACACAGAGGATAGCGATGTTAGCAGCGATGAATATTCACCACTCTTGCCGAAATCAGGTTTCCAAGCACAGGCAAAATCAGCAAGCGTGTGTAAGAGGCTGTTCTCAGTTACAAAGAAACAAACCCAGGCTTTTACCCCTGAAAGCAATTGCCTTCTTTAGATTTACCGTAATATAAACAAAGTGGTACCTCTCTTTCAGATTGAACTTCCTGTTGTGCAGGCTGAGGTGGCTCAGGGACTTGGGGAGGGTGTTTTATTATCCTGTTGTCTCCCCAGCTATAGAAACACAGTTCATTGTTTTAATATGATTTGTTAAGAAGGAAATATTATAGCCTGTGATCCATCACACAAGCAAAAGATCACATTACCTGTAATTACTTTTGGCTGAGCTCATATTGGTTAGTGCAGTCTTTGGGACTTCAGGGTGGCGCTGATGCTGTTGGTTCACTTGCAGAACAGTAAATACGTGGCCATCAAAGTAACGGCCTTGACAGATTCAGCCTGAGGTTTCTTAAATGCATTATAGGATGCAGAAAGTAACGAGATTAAAGCTGGGTAAAATGCATAGCCCAGGGACCAAACAAGCATCTACAGTGTTTACTGAGAGCAGGGACTCAGCAATCCAACAGAAAAAAAAAAGATTTGGTGCTGTGCAGACCCTCAGAAATGCAATGATTCCCCATCCAGGCCTTGCAAGAAGCTGCACCTTAGCTCCTCTGATTTTTGCCCTTCCTATGCCAAGAAGACACAAAGGGGAGAAATTTTTATAGGAGTGCTTGCAAGCCCCAAGGACTGGAGATGATTTCACAGAGCCATGAACAGGACAGAGGAACAAGCTCAGGAAGGCAAGCTTGCTTAGATATCACAGGAATGCCTTGAACTTTTGCCCCAAATTCATAACAAATGATTTCAGTTTCTCCGTGTACCTCGATGATCTTCTCTTCTACCCCCCTACAATTTGCCTCACATTATTTCTACTTTCCAAGCACTTCTTTAAATTGCATTTTCCAGATGGAACAGGGAGCAGAAGAGCTAGTCATCTCCAGTCTAGTGAGAAGTACGAAGTAACAAAATTCTCAGAGAAGCCTATTGCCACAAGATGTCTAGCCTAACATCTACACGCCCACTTTATAGATTAACTTTGAATCCAAAATTCAGGCCATTCTCCCATCTGAACCTGATTATCTAATGGTCTTTGTGTTACTAAAACAGTAGGTACCCAGGAAAAAACAAGCAAACAAAAAAAACCCTACAGTTGCATTAGGCAACTACATCATCACCTCGACATGGATATGGTTTTGGAAAGTCAGCCAGAAGTCCACAGTCTGCACCTGTGTATGGATCCTACGACAAGATCACTGACCTAAAAGTAATACCGAAAGCACTAGAAAAGTAAAAGGTGGCTCCACTTACAAACAGGGAACTGATGCGCAGAAATTAAAGGTAGTATTTCAAAAGTTCTGTAAAGAGGACTTAAGGGACTTTTTGGCAATTGTACCTTTGTGACCCTGCCGAAGCTCACATGACCATCCGTAACAGAGCCAGACACAAGCTTGACAGCCAGGGTAAAGGTCTACCCAGCTCAGCATCCTTTGCAAAATGGCTCATTCCCTCTGTCTCATTCTTTGCACCTGCACCACTTCTTGCTTTACAATGCTCAGTACAGAAAATATCAATAAACTCCACCTGATGGCAACTCTTAGCCTAACCTGCAGGCTATATCATCAGCCTCCACCATCAGAGCTAGCTTTACAAGAGAGTTCAGGTACCAGCAGCTACCCCACCGTGGCGGCACAGAGTGGGCTGATATGCCCAGCTTTTCAGGCAGACTTTAAAGACTGTGTGGAGCTTTTGACCATACTGACCATGCTGTTGGTATCAGAGCCAGCTTAACACTAGTTCATGTATTTCAACAGTACACAGCAGGTAGCAGAGTAAAACATAATCTAGAATAGATTTAAAGAAGCTTTCTAAGACAGATGTATGGGAGAGATGGAGGCAGGATGAACAAATTCCTGGGCTTACTGACAAGGTAAAGGAAGCATACCTCAACTATGCCTCTGTTCTCTACCTTAAGAGGAGTGATATTTCAAACTGGCAGGTAAATAACTTTAGCCCTCAGTCAGGAGAAATAGCTGCACACAATGCTGGGGGTGGCAGCTGTAGCAAATGCGTGTGTCTCTGGTAGTCACTCTGCATTTCAGTGGTCACCCCTGCTCCTCACAGTCCCCCAGGCAGGCTCGAGGCATTGGCTAACTGAACCGAACCAGGGAGAAAAGCTGTCAAGGAGGAGGGAAGGGGGTAGACTGAAACAGAAATGCATGTGTAGAACCTGAAACAGATATTGGGAATGTGTGGGCAAGAATATCAGTCTTGGGAGAGAGAAGAGACAAGTGGCTGGAATACAGTGCTGTAAGGGGGAGGGAAGGGAGATTTTGATTCTGTTTGGGCCAAGCAACTGCAACTAAGCTGGAAAGGGGAACAGGGGCAAAGTGAGAACAAACCTCACAAGAAGCTGGGGTTTGGGAAGAGGAATAAGACTGACCAGACAAGGCTTACATTTCTAACTAACTGGAAATTACGTTTTTTAAAACAAAGTGTAATGCTGTACTTTTTCAAATAGGGAATAAAAATATTACTGAAAAGGAGGGGAAGCTGTATTATTTCAAACCAAGCCTATACTAGCTAGAGGTGGGTGTTCAGATTACCACGTTGTACTCAGTTAATCTGGACATCTTTACTTTGAGAAGAGCCTCCTTCTGGTTCTTTTCTTTCACAGGTTTGCAAACAAAATTCAAGTCGTGGGTAACAGCTAAAGGCACTTGCTTTTTTACAGCTTTGTTTTGTTTATCAGAGACTTGGGAAAAGCTCTGAACAAAGGTTTTGGTGAAAAAAAAAAGTATCATATTGCATTCAGCACATTTAACTGAAATCGTACTTGTTGGAAATCCCAGCAGTCTGAAAATGCTTTGCAGCCCAGACAATTTCCTACCTGCTGGACCAGAAATGGGGGTGGTACTGAGCTGGAGATTTTCAAAAAGCTTTTGTTCCCATCCAAACTTCTTCTGGCCACCTCTACCGGTAAGCAAATTGCTTGAGTCTGGAGTGACACCTTGAGATGACTTCTCTCCACTGACTAGAAAACAAAAAGTCACAGTTTGGTTTATCACTGCACTGAGTCAGGATGCAATCCAAAACTCAAGGTAAATAACAGCTGAAGGCTTCTCTGCTAGAACATGAACCTGCAGTCACAGGATAGGACAATGTTAAAAGGAAAGGGTAGACTGAGTTTTCATTGCTGTTATGGGAACTGTTACAAATGAAAAATAAAGTGAGGAATGAGTGATGGACTGAACAGCATATGAATGAAGACACAAAGCAGAAATACAGAACATAATCTTTAGCAACTGTTAGGAAGTTTCGCTTTTAGTCAGTAAAAATATATGCAATCTTTTAAAATTACAGCCTAATTATATGACCTCTTTAGAATACTGGAACCTGAGATACATCATACTTATGCACAGAAACCAAGAGGTATCACTGCATAAATGGAAAGACTCACAGCCTCAGCCAATGCAAATTAATATAACTCCACAAAGCAGATGAAACTTTGTGACTGCTGTTGGATGAGGAATTGGTTCAATCTGAACAGAGCTACTAGAGATGACAGTGGTTGTAGCTTCAAGCATATGAAATGGAAGTTTTACTGCTCAGCCCAAGGTAAAAGTTTCATGCATCCTAAGTAGCAATCCTCAAGCAAGTTGTTGGTCTGAGGTATAGAATGACAGATGATGTGTTTACGAATTAAGCAATTCATTATGCATGAGATGATGAAAGATGAGCCGGACACAAATGCTCAACAAAAATCTAAATAGGGTGAATCTGGCGGCTGAGGTATAGACTGGGCACATTCTAGAGCCTGGTCAATCAAAAAGTCTGGATCTGAACTCAAATTTTTCCCAAGGCTGGAAGAGAGTGGAGATCCTAGTTTCTGATTCAGACTTAAATGTGTATTAGTTCGAGCAAAAAACCCTTGTTCTAATTTAACTGGAGTATTGTGCCCAATGTTATTGCAAAGTTAGTGTCAATCACAGAATTGCCAATCTTTTCTGAGCCAGAGTCCAACTGTCATTCATTTTGAAAATTGTCACAAACAGCAAACCAGGTCATATGGAACTCCCTATAATCACAGATCGGCTCCTGGATCAGGTTGCATGGATAGGTGATACTAGTATCTCAGCCGGTAGTTCAACCTCCTGCACCGTATGTCTTACCATCCATTTACTGCCAAACTCAAAACCCATTCACTTGTCAGCTCCACTATTAAGATATACATCTAAATAGGTCTCCTTCATCTAAGCATAGTTATTTCAGAAACATACCTTTAAATTTCAAGAATCTTCTTAAGATAACACTCAATCCCTTCCCCACAGTCTAAGCCCTTGTCCAAATTTCAATTGCACAGTAAATAAAAGACAAACCACTTGCAAATTAAAGGCAAACTTACTTGTTAAATAACAGTCCAGACTAAGAGAGACATTGTCAAAAGCAATAATGGCATCAGATCCTTCTTCCCATGAAGCGATGATCTGAAACCAAAACCTGCACAGATTGGAAGAACAGGGATTAAATTCTGTTAAAGAGATGAAATTCAGAGTTATTCATAATTAAATAAGTTTTAGAAAGGTGGGAAAAAAGTTTTCCTTTGACAGATAACAATATAAATTGACAGGAAAAGTATCCTAACCCCACACGGGCAAGGGTGATCTGATGAGGGGAGCTGTACATGTATACAGGTAGATAGAAAAATGAGTATAGCACCTTGTCCCTCCAGAGGTATAGGAGCTGAACCAGGTGGGAGTACGTGTGTGTGGGTGTCAGAACAAAAGTCAAAGTCCTCCGGCTTCCGGCACAAAAAAGGTAGACACTTAAGTAATTTTATTCTCACAAGTGATTTATGCCCTGAAGTCTTAAGATAAGTAAGTAGACTGGGGCTCCTAAAGTCATTTATGAGTTTTTAAAAAGAAACTGGCAATGAAAGGCTGAAACCAATTCAGTAAGTATTTGGTGCTGATTCATCCTTGAGGAAACAAGGGATACCTAGTAGTCTTGGCAGTCAAGTAAGAGAAGAACTGACACTGGGTAGTCTATAGGAACGGCAGAACTCATTAGCTTCTTGCAGAAGTTGGGCAGGTTTGCCTTAAACCACTTCCATATTCTCAGCTGGCTTTTGCAGCAGAATTCTGCCACTCCCAGGTTACCAAAAGAAAGATCACTGTAAATTCACCCTCAGTGATATTATATGTCAATAAGTACAGCAAAAATAATTCACAATGAAATGTTTCAAATCTTAAAGTATATAGGTCATGTAATAATTCAGGGCACTCATGGGTTTAGATCGTCTCTTAGCTTAGAAAGTTCATCTGCTCCTGATGCATATCTGCCACATAAAGCCATAATCCTGTGCTTTGTGCAGGAGAACAATTTCTAAAAGCAGCTGACTATGTCTCCAAGGTCAGATACAAGTCCGAGAGATTTCATCAAGACTATAAAAATATAAAACTACCATATGATGTATAACAAGCTGCAGGAGAATACGAAATATTACTTAAACCTCACTCTCTTTTGTATCTTGATGTTTTACACCAGCACAAGTCAAACCCATTCATGGGATGCTTTAATTTGGATCACTAGGTGATGGTTCCTTCTACATCTTTTAGATATAAGCATTTAGCCAGAATGTGAAATTTTGCAGGTGTTTCAGTTTTAGAGGCAAAACTGATCACAGAACAAGATATTTTTGAGGAGCAGTCCTATTTACTTAAAAAGAATGTACAAAGTCCTGTCCTCGTTACTGCAGTAAGAGTCTAAATGCCAACAGAAACAATTTTTTCTTACAAACTCTAGTCCTTTGTGCCTAGGACTTCGTCTAAAATGCCCTCTGTCAGCTTTTTTTCTGCTATCAGTACTCTTACATTAGTCTTGAGGTCTCCTGCTGTTTTTAAAATCCACCTATTCTTCACCAACCAACCAACCCCGCAAAACAATACTCAAGTGAAGCATTTATGCTCATACATACTTTTACTTTGGGAACAACATATTCCTGTGTTTTGGATGAGGTTTGCCACTGTTTCAGTTAACTGGCTTCATCAACAAGCTTAACCAACTTCCATGTCGATCTCAAATACAGGGCAGCTTCCTCCAGCAGTGATGACAGTGAGGTTTGACTTAGTAAAATAGATGCCAAGAATATACATGCATTTGGAAGATGTCTGGAAAGAAGTGTCTTCTTGTTCTGCAAGTGGTATTCTCACTGAGCTAGAGCTTAAGGAGGCACAGTCATAAAAGCTGAGCCAAAGAGAAAACTTCAAAGAGAAGAAATTTCTGGCAGCCTCCAAAACATGTAAAGGGTTTTGAACAGAACACAAAGTCTGTTCACAGCAGAAAAGAGTTCATATATTTACTATGTCCCCCTCCTTCCTCATTCTTTACTTCCTGTAAAGCAAAACAACAGCACCTCAATACTGAAATGTCTCCCTCCTTAGTATGGAAAGAATGTGTCAGACATACAGAGATAGTAATTTAAAACGGACTTTTTATGGTCTAAAGACAGGAACAGCTGCTATGAAAGAGCAGCTGATTGACACAAGGAGCAGCAAATATGTTAAAGGATACTACCCCTAGCATCAAAGGTAACTCCAAACACCAAAATATAATTTTGTTTGCTGAGTGATCTGCCTTTATCAGCCCAAAAGGTAACAGCTCAATCCAAACACTTCTGAAGATCAAAAAAGTGTATTTTTTTCCTTTCCAGTCCACATGAAGTGCAGCTGCAGCTTGACATTGCTGAAAGCCTCACAATTCTTAGTCAGTGTACCTGAAACCCATTATGGGTACGGATGGGAGAACTAGAAGGAACATTATAAAACTTGCTTCCAACTACATCTGCTGTCCTCCCAGCCCACTGCTATTTGCTCCACAGCTGACATTCCGCAACATTTCAAATGACATTATAGGCCCTAGCACAAATATAAGCCATTCAGTCCGAGACACACTATGTAAGCCTCAAACATAGGCTATTGGACTGACAAAGTGGGCTCTGTCCCACTTTTTCCTTTAAGTTACTGTTCCAGTAGCAGAGATGACTGAACCATAACTGAAACAGGTTCTGAACCACCAGAGGTCCCAGACTGGTATGTTAAGGGAAACCAGCAGCAACACTGGTCTGTAACTACATGTTAGGCTGCCATAGCTCAGCAGAGGCTTCTCCCTCCCTGTTGTATGATGCTGAAATCTCCAGGAAGAGGTAGGGTGGAAACTGATTCAACTACTCAGCTTTCAATTGGTTTGTGTCTGAGAATCCATGCCCAGTAAACAGCAAACCTTGATGTCAAGCTGAAGGGACCACTGGAGTTGAGACTATGTGATGCATCTGATCTTTGGTCTGTCTGCTGAGGGTGCACACTAAATGCCATTTGGAGAGGCGGATATTTTGATGTGTACTTACATCCATGTGGTGTTAAACTGAGCCTGGGCAATTAAGTACAAAGACAAATAAGCAGCTCTTAGAAATGCTCTTCAGTGACAGCTTTCACCTCCACTTCTGCAGACTTCAGCTCAGGTTGCATAAAAGAAAAGACAGGTACTTTTGCAAGGACTTCCAAGGACCTTCTTCCCATATGTAGGCAACTAAATATCTCTGAAGATAGCTTTGGGCAATTTCCTGGGCAGAACCTAAGCTTCATGCCTCAGGATGTTGACCCTTCATGCACTGTTCATATCCTGTCTCTCCAGACAATGAAGGGTTATACATACAAGAATTCTCAAATGTTCAGCCCCTAAGAACAGGAAGGTATGATATAAAACAATATTTCTGTCAGGGAATGTCATCTAACACACACATATAAGAATGCAATAGGTTGCCTTTTACTCTTGTTCACAGTTCATTCAAGTTAAGAGACAGACTTGCTGATTTCAACTGCACAGATTGTAACAAGCAGCAGAATGTGCCCTTTGGTGTTCACCTGGCTTTCTCAGTGACCAGTTGCTTGATAGTCCTACCCCACATGCCAGGGACAGGAACACTGGGACCAGAACACTTGAGAGATTTCCTTAAGTTCACCAGGGATGAACAAAAATGACAGAAAAGCCCTCAACTAGAAAAATCATGTGAATGTCAAACACCGCCAGGTCCACCAGTGCTTCTCGTGTTGCCTGTTAAATAGACTTTTTTTCTATCACAATGCAGATTCAGTACAAACCTTCTCGAGACAAGCATTTCTGCAAGAAATGGTTCATCTTTTTCTCTTCTCCAATTTAACATCACTATTAATTTGGAAATATGATGTCTTTCAAATTCTATTGAAACAAGATCATCAGTTAACCAACATTTCAGTCATTAGCTTTGGTGGTTTTAGCTTAATAGGCTAATTAAGGGAAATTTAATCAAAACTAAAGATGGAAATGTCACACACCAGTGATGAAGAAAAAAACCCACAGATGATCTTGTTCCCTTGCCCCTCTTTTCTTTCTTTTTCTCCAGTCCTATGCTTACTGAAATCAATGAAATGACTTCCTTTGATGTTGGTGAAAGCTGATACTGAAACACCACAAGCACCTGCTACTGTGGTGGTTTAGCATAATGCTGCAAGTGACAATGTTTTGATATTTATACACGATTTAAAGTAGTGTATGCTGACTGAGCACCCAGTACTTGAATTAGCACCTACAGAGCACAGATACTGGTCCAGAGTGCTGTATATATCCACTGCAAACAGTGATGCTTTGGTGGATGGCCATGAAAGACTATTCATGTCAGCAATTATTTAGTTCTGGCAATTCTGTCATGACTTTGTTGCTTATTAAATCCCAGCAACATCCTCATGTGGAATCCAAATCCTGGTCAGATAATTTTGTGTTTGTAAGATAGGTCTCTTCATAGGAATGAAAATATGGCCGCTATGAAAGGTTTGAATGGTTTGGATATTAGAAAAATGGTTATTTGAGGATTAGTGGAAATTACTCCTTGGCTCTCTCTCCTTTTGTTCTATTTGACTCCAGGAGCACAGCTAGAAAAAGGTTTCTTAAATGTTTGACTATTAGGGAATACCATCTACATCCAGCAGAGCTGCGTGTTGTTTGAGCTGCAAATGCATCTGATACAAAGGTCTCTTTTAATCTGTTTGAGGCAGATGGGAAACACTGTACAGGGTGGACAAAGAAATGAATTCAACTCCCTTCCTGCCTAGGAACATCAGCTCAGCTGTCTGTAGGATAGAGTTTTATATAAATTCAAAAACTACTCAAGGGTGACTACTGGTGACAGTTCAAATACCTCAGAATCACAGATAAGAAATGCCACCAAAGTCCATAACAAATAAGTCTTCTTTGGTTTGTTTCTATGGCCCAACCCATGAATCCAGATGAACAGTTCCTTGAAAGGCAGAACCAAGCATATTCCAATCCAGTTAAATCTGTGATAGAAACCAGTCAACATCAAAGCTTCTGGCCTATAGTCTTCCCCCTTGCTCAGGATCTTTGAATCCTGGGTTTTATTTCAGGGTGATCAGTATTTGAGCTTAATCCCATCACCTTGGGTTTTCTGTTGGCTGGGTTTCCTTCCCCCCCTCTCCCTTTTTTTTTGATCCTAACAGAAGACTGTTTCTCTCAAAAACACCTGGGGCTTATTTACAAAGCAAAATACAGTGTCAGAAATATGAAAACACATCTATAGTTATGTTACTATAGCCTCCATGAGGACAAACTGTTTTGCTCAGGTCACCTATCCCTAGTTCTTAATTGCATATAAATGTTAGGTTTTGGATGTATTACATCCTCTCCTATTGAGAGAAGCAAAAAACCTTTCCTGAAATTGAAGACCTCAAAAAGCTTATTTTGTATGAATTCTCTGCAGCTCCCTTCCTTCAGTAACAACTCTGAACTCCACCATGTCACTGGCTCATACAGACAGTTCTGGTATCCATCAGCCAGATCCAGGTCTTTATGCTATTATTCTAGAAAGGTTCATAATCATTTTTTTTTTTATCATAAAGATAAGGATGATTAGCCAAGACAGAATGTTAATCTCCTCTGTACTCAATCCCCCATGCAGTGAAATGAGCAAAGCCTGTCTGTATGTACCGATACCTTTTCATAACTCGTGATGTTTTGCCTCTGATGGAACTGATTTCTCTCTCTACCTAGCTAAAATAATTATTGCTGAACCTGCTTGAGGCTGGGGTACTTATGGAACAGAAAAGTTTCAGGTCACTAACCCTTATTACATTCAGGGTCCCATTAACTCCTCTGATACAAATGATGTATTGTTAGCTCACTTCACAGAGGAAACTTGCTATTTGGGATAAAAGACATACTTAGCTGGAGTGGGATGATCTGGAGAAACATAAGCATGTTAACAAAACGCGGTTGCAGTGACAGAATTGCCATGCAGGAAGTTACCTATTAGCCGGTAATAAAAGTTGAGATTCAAAGGTATTATTAAAAGAAAGCATGCAGAATAGGTACACCCATAAAATCCGTCGCAGACACTCTGAACACACTATCACCAAAACACTTTTTCAGATGAACAGAACAGTCATCACCAGAACAATTGTATTTCATAAGGAGGACAGTAGCAGAAATAATAAATGCTATAAAACAGAATAGCAGTGATACAGACATTAAAGACTCGCACTGTTTTTAACAATAGTAATGTGGGACCACTTCTAAGCAACAGAGGCTAGACTTGTATGGGCATCAGAAGAAAGCATCAAGAGAGTTGGGTGTAGGACAGATTTTACGAATGAATATCTACATGGCAATGTGTAGGGAGAAATATTTCCAGCTTGTTTGGACGATCCTTGATTCTTTATAGCAGAATGGGAAGAAAGTTCAGGAACAACATGAGACAAATATATCTCTGGGCACAAAACATTGCCAAAAATGTTGCCCTTCTTCCTTAGTGGGAAAACCAGTGCCCAGAAACTTTTCAGAAATACAGTCTGAAAGGAGTGAGAGGGAGAGACAGAGCAATGCACGCTGTGCAAAAAGAAATTATTAGATAGGAAGAATGTTTAGCTACAACTGCTAGAAACAAAGCAGAGTAGTATGACTGTGACAACTTTTTTTTACTCTTCATTCCATGCTTAGATTTAGTAGCAATAAGTCCAAGATTTCCCATCTGTGTTCTGATTGCCATTAAGATAAGGGAAGCTGAACGAGACAGATGAAACAGAGTCTGATTCCTCAGAATTGAAAGGGAATCTCATTTTAATACACAGATGAAACACTGACGAGCACCAGGGTAGTTCAGATAAATCCAGCGAGCCAGCAACACTGGAACTGGTAACAAATGCAATTTAAAGAAAGGAAGTACAATCATTTGGACATTACTTTTGATTTGCTGCAGTATAGTACCTCCTTCTAGGGTAACCTAAGTTTGTTGCCTTTTTTGCTTTCTCACTCAAGGAAGGTCACATCCCTCAGTAGCCTTCCAGGTAAGTCAAATTTTTCTCTTCCAGCAAAATAAAATTCCTCAGTCTGTGTCTAGGGAAAGGTCATCAACATGAAAGAATCTTGAAACTCTCTGGGCACTATGGGACCAAAACAAAATTATTTTTTACTTTCTGAACATGTTGTCCAGTTACAAGGACATAGAGCCAGCCTTTCTACCAGTGACAAAGCAAATGGTACTGTTGCTTAGGACTAAACATTTTGTTTCTGGGGACCTCAAATGAATTCCTTCCCCATTCCTCCTTCCCCTATCAGGCCACTACCACTTAACCCTGACTACGAATTTGGACCTTGTAACTCAAAAAAATGAATCTAAGGAAGGAAGGAAGGAAGCCGACCAAACCTTTCAAACCAGCAGATACAGATACGTTCCCTTTATAGGTCTATCATGTTGAACACAAGATTGGACTGAGTTTGGATAGGCTGCTATTAATACGTGCTATTTTTACCAGGTTCCTCTCACAGGAGTCGCACTGAAATCTTTAAAGAAAAGGACAGGTTTAGTTGGCAACATATGTCTGAAGAGACCAGAGCTGGGCCACTGAATCCAGTTCCACCAAAGTGCAGGCAATAAGGTGGTATATGGACACACAGAATACTCAGTCTACACGTCACGCCACACTACTGGCCTCAACTTCCCCAAGGGAGCAGAAATCAAGAGAGTTATAATCTGTTTATTACTGCAATCAAAGTACTAGTATTCAAGCCAGACTTCAGCCTATTAAAGATAATCTTTTTCCACCTTATAAACCTTTAATGCTGCCTAGCAAAACTAGGTGGGTTGGTGATAATAAGCATCAACCCAGACTAAGCTCCAGATAATCACCTCTTTACACATGCTTTTATTTTGTCTACATTTTATTCTATCTACACGATACTTTTTTGAAGCATATCTCACCACACTGTTAAGATAACAGAATGTCTAATTATTAGCTATGCGAATCAGTCATCTTCAATTACACCAGCCTTATGTTTGCTTTACTGTCACGTTCCTTGACTATATCATTTTTGAAAATTAAAGTCACATTTACTTACTAACTAAAAACAATTGGAAGAAAGTCAACCCAAAACTTCCAACTACTACAAAGCTATCAAGACTTTATTTTCTAACCAACAGAAAAGGTCACAGTGTATTACCTTGCTTGGCTTCTAGATACCAATATACCAACAACTCAATACACTTATGTCAAACAGGTGCCTCAGATATAAAACTTCCCTCCCTGAGTTCCTGTAAAGTTAAAAAAGAACTATTCTCAACAGATTCATTACTTACCATTGGAAAACAAACAGTATTTTCCGTTAAATAAAACAAATTTTTAATAATGCAGTTCTCTGCACTATTCCAATCCAAATATTTTAGCATTACATTAATGTGTAAATTCCAGTAAGTAAATATGACCAATTCTCTAACATCTGTATGCAGATTATCTGATTTGCAGGTAAACTGTCCTTCAGGGAGGGGGAGCTGGCTCCACAGGGGCCAAATGAAGTACAGCAAGGATTATTAGTTCATGCTGAGTGTATTTAACCAGCAAGTTTACATACAGAACCTCTGGAGACTTTGTCTTTTGCTTCAGGTAGGCATAATCTGTTCAGCCAACAGCTCAAGGAGCTCTTGCTCACAATCAACTTCTTTTAATTATAGATGCTTTGAGGACATGTCCTGTACTGGGCCCTTTGCCCCTCTTTCCCTATGCACAGAAGATATTGAGCATTTGGAATTGCATTTAAGTTCTGTTAATCCACACACCACATGAGCCAATTCTCAGACTACTTTGCCAACTCCTTCCAGAACAAGGAAGGACAGCTAACTTTGGAAAGATGTAAAAAGTCAGGACTTCAGCATCTTAAAGTTCACACAGAAAAGGTAAGACCTTGCCAGGGGTGAAATTTCAACTGGATGTTTTCCTAAGGAAAAAATAGGAGGAAAGAAGACAGTCCCTCTCCCCATTTTACTCACAGAAATTAAGCATGTGTCCAGGAGTGCAGAGGCTAAGGCTGTGCTAGAAATCTAACATCCCCGAGTTTCAATTTAGCTTCTTTGTCATACTCCTCCCCTCTTTCTGTTCCTGCCAAATCACCTAAAATGTTCTAGTTGTGATTTTCTGCCAAAATATAATCCCCATCCCCAATCCCTCCAACACCTTGAAGGATATCAAGCACTTAAGAAATATCTGTTTCTAAAGATAGAGGTGATCTAATTTCTTGAAAATCTTCCTAATGATTCTTTGTAGTGTTATAAGCCAAGCAAGGATATTGTGGTGGCTAAGCAGCTTTTGAACAAGCATGCTTTCGAGCAGTTTTAGGGCACATTATCTAATTATTAATGACACTTTCTATTCAGCTTCCTGATCACAATGAAATGCACTTTAATTTTTGTGGAACTGGTACATTGGTGTTCTTTATTCAAGAGCTGTACTTCTGCGGGGTGATTTGAAGTTTCAGCTCCTCCTGCAGGAACTTCTGCAATACCATGCTTCTGGTATCTAATGCAGACCGTCTCAGCTACTGACACAGGAACCAATTAGAAAAAGACAGACACAGCAAGCTTTCAACAGCACCAGCACTGCATTCACATAGATTAAATATTTCTTATAGTTCAATAAAACTCTCTTGTCATTTATCTCCAAAGTTTATATTTTGCAGTCTCTCCAGCACCATTTCGGTGCATCAGTTCTGTAGAGTTCTACATCAGTCCAGATTTCCTAAGAAGTAGTCTCAAATGCTGAGAAAGATGCAGTATTTCCAAGTCTCACAGCAATTTTTTTCCTTCCCAGGAAGGAGTGGCTTCAACTAAATCAGTTTTAAACAAATTTTCATTAAAGCAGTGCAATGTTGGTGAATAAATAAGGATAACAACTTTTCAAGAGTCACCAAAACTTTAAAGTTCCTCGAAAGCTTTTGATCTTCTTTGCTTAAATATTAATCTCCAACCAGCAAATCCCCTTTTCTCAGTGAACACAACTGTCTTTCTGTCTAAGCAAGGGGTAAGTTAGGATGTTAGCCCCTGATAAGTAAAACTCAGCACTCTATGCCAATTGGATCTGCGATTCCACATGAACTAGCCTGGTTCCTAAGATCAAAGTATCCTCTGTCCAACTTTGCAACCAGAGAGAATTTAAAGGAAAGGAAAAGTATAAGAGTACAGAATAATTCAGGTACAAAACATTCCCACGGCAACATTAGAAAATAAATCACATAAATAATAATGGAGAAATACAGCATTCTTTGCAGGAAAACACAGCTGAAGGGAATGAAGCAACCAGGTATTTTTACAAATGGCATTTCAGCAGTGACTGCACAATAAGGCTAATGTTGGTATTTTTTAAATCTTTGACGCACACATATTAATTATAGATTCAGGACTGAAGCGTTGGCAGTGTCCTTGTTGTATTTGCAGCCTACGTGCATCCCCAAGAGCCAGCAAGATAAAAGACACATTCATACAATGTTTGCTCAAACTTCTCAGGAGGCAAACTATCCCTTAATGAAATCCATTATTTCTAGGGCACAGAGTTCCAAAAAGATGAAGGACACTCATACTCTTGACACAGACAGTAGATGAATCTTATATCCTAAAGGCCAGGGTAGCAGAAGGTGAAGTATGTTTGCGTCTTCTCTATAAACAGCACAAGCCAGAGTATACACACAAAAAGTAAACCATCAACAACAGAGCATTCCTTTAAAGCTGACTTATAAGAGACAGCTAAAACAACACTCTGTAAATAAGCATATGCTACCAGATTAAGCATATACTACCAGATAAACCTTTTATGCTTATAGTCAGACTACAGCTGCAAGTGAGACAGCTCTTTATTAAGCAGAGCTCCCTGCTACAGCTAATACAAAGGTGTTAGGTGTGTCCATGTTTGATTTTGCAGCAGCAGGGTCTTCTCCCATCTCTTTCATTGTTAGATCTGGCCACATTGAACACTGGGGACTTTGATATCCAGAACAAAAAAATGATTATGGAGCTCACACTGAACTCCAGCAAATCACACATAAGGATCTAAACACGCTACATGAAATAGCATGCGAGGAGAAGGATTATTTCCAGTCAATGAAATGGAGACATTGAATTTTAAATGTCTTACTGTGAACTGCCCAGTGACCCAGTTTATGAACCAAGAACAACAGTCAGGAGTCCTAAATTTGGGTGCTTCTCTCTAACTACTCAGTTATTCATATTCCCTGCCTTTAACAGAAGATTTCTCCTGGGGGCAAAGTACGTTCTTTCTCTGAGAGAAGTATTTCCAGCAGCAATGTCAACCATTCTCACTGCCAAGTAGCTAGTGATGAAGTGATTGATCACTGGGAAGGAAACAAAGGACAAAGAGAATGATGAGGAGAGATTCGTACCTATCCAATACATCTGGGAGAGATAAGACCATCCACTGCCATATTCCCAAACCTTCCCTGTTAGCTGAATGCCAGAACGTCCTGCTCTGTTCCTTCCCCGTCTTGTTCTCGACGAGCACCAAGGATATATTTCCCAGCAAGACACCACGGATGAGCCATGACAATCGTAGCTAGAAAGAACAGAACATATGAGATTAACCACGACATATATTATTCAAAAGTTAACAAAATTTCCAACTCTTCTTTCATTTCCTTGTATCCCAGGCACCAAAAACTCAGTTGTCCCTTTCTTGTGCCCATGTCATCATTTCAGAAAACTCGAATTTCATCATGGATTTGGAAGCCTGCAATACTTAGTATACACTATTTAATAATGGAACTGTGGCTTTTTTTTGGTGAAAGTTGAGTTCAGAATGACTCAGTTTTAGCTTTCATGTCCATAATTTTAAAAGAATAACCTAATGCTTCTATGATCCACAGTACAAAGATCACTCTTGCCTTAGATGCTGTCCAAGAGATTCAAGTTAAGACTAACAACATTTTCAGTAATTAACTCTCTTATATTTAGGCAGCAGCAGAAACAAGGGGAGAATAGTTGCAATAAGTAGATAGCACTAGCAATCACATCCTCATCCCCCAGATATCCTTTTTGAAAAATTGACAGGTAAGACCTTGAAGGTTTCAACAAACTATGCAGGAGCTTTCACAGACTTCTGTCTCTTCTGAAAACCAGCCAGACAGTAAGAGGCAACATCTACACGGTCAAAAGTGAGAAAAGAGTGAGCCTTCGATAGCTATTAATGTAACACTAGAGTAAAAGCTGAAGCAATTGAGGAATTGGAATGGATGCCTTTGTACACGTCAGCTGTTTGAAGGAAAGAAGTAGCTGGCATTAGATGTGGGAGATCAGCTCATTGGCAAAGCGCAATATGCAGACTCTAACGAACTGGCTCTGAGTGAATCGACTGGCACAGTGTCCAAATGGGCATTTTTGGCTATGATTTCCATGGTTTCTAAGCTTCACAGGAGGCCAGTCCAGGTCTTTTCACACCTGCTGAAGTGAACCAGAGCAGCTGATGAGCTGGATGCCATAGTAAAGACTTCCAAATGGGGCTGGCATTCATTCTACAGAATAGAGCATCAATGATGGCAGATGGTACTACATACACCATGAGTCCTGTAAGCAGTGCAGTGGCACATTTTGAAAGATCTGAATCTGGGCTGTTGGTGGCATACCCCTAACATTACATATCGAACGTCCCCCTCTGTGTTAGACCGGCAGCAAAATATTCAGAAGCTAGGAGCATCATTGAGAAATTAATTAACCATTGCAGGTAGACACTGGCTCAATGCTGGCTTGGTTTGTGGCTTTAGAACCCACCATTGCGGTTGATTAGCTGCTCGTACGCAAACCCACTGACACAGTGAATGAAAAGCTCTAAGAAAATTTTGGAAAATTAGAGGGAGAGAGAGTCCATTGTTAAGATACAGCATATTAAGGCAAAACTTAGGTCAGATGGCTGCATGCACTGTACTGCAAACACCATCTGGTAAGATGCCTTCTGAGAATCCCCTTAACCTCTGAGTTTATGAAATATCTGAACTGACAAACAGGAGATTCTATTCATCTAAGAAATAACATAAAACTAATCCTTATCAATATCAACAGGGCTTGGCAGATTTAACAGAGAGGTGAAGAAAAACACTGAGGGTAGATTTTCCAGCCCAAGCTGCATAATTTCAAGACCACCTGAGAACTGAGCAAGACTTGTGTATTACTTATGCACTGAAGAAATAAAATATCAAGGACCTTTTGGGTGAAGTTTGGGTGAGTCTACTGTAATGGCTAGAAATATTCCAGTATGAACTAATGCTCAGAGGTCTGACTAAGGACCTAGGACACACACTCACAGCAGCAGGTCTCTAAATAAAAATTCCTCAGTGGCACTCTGGAGAGCTGATGTTTCTTTTTCCTTCCTTTCTGACTGGTAATGCCTCTGACTATCGGCACTACAGTCCTACCTGGCAAAAAAAGCAAGTTGTCTGTCTTTAGCACAAGTAACCAAAGAATGGGGGAAGAGGTGAACATGCTTCAAACACAGTAAAGTACTTAAAGTATTTTTAAGAACACAAAGAAAAGCCCACAGGCATCTTGCCCATCTTGGAATTGCAGTAGTTGGATCCCAGTAATGGCTATCCTTGCAGTCTACATCCCAATTCTGCACCACAGACTGACATCTTGTGAGACAGCAGCATTACTTAGTCCTCACATCCCCATTAATGCCCCTCATCTATAATACTTAGTGAAGGAATTGCTCAAGTTTTCCTAACCGTGAACAATGGATTCTTGTAATGCAGAGATTTATCTTCTGAATAATAACTCTTGTCATGCCTCTTCTTCTCTGGACAGGAAACAATAAAAGTTGCCTTCAGATGCGAATGCACTTACTGAGTACCTGGAAGTCAGGCATTAAAGCAGCTTGGAAAAGAACTCATCATGCTGAGGGTTCATGAAATAGAAATTTAAGCTATAAGTTGCAATACATTTTACACAGAATTAGGCAACAGCTGTAGACAACTTCACCAAGTCCCAGTAAGTTTTGTACATAGATATGAAGCACGTTCAAGCCACAATGTTTATCACATTAGCAACATTGTTTTTCTTACTAGAAATGAGAGACATTTGTAACAAGAGGACAGGCATAAACATCGCAGCACAGACATCTCTCTGGATCACCCAACAATTTAGATTCGGACTCTTATGAATAGGAAAGATGATCAAAAGAACCTGTTCCTGTCTTCTGGTCAGATTAACAACAGTGCAAGATCAGTCTCTCTTGTAGTCTGCTGGCACTTCTACTTTTTGTTAAGACTTGGGTGTACAAGCAAAACCTTAAGTAAATGATAACATGATAATTCAACAGATTTGACCAGGTAGCTTTAAAGTATTTAGGCAAGCAAGAAAAGTTCTTATTTTATATGAACAGGTTGTCATGCTATTCATTCCCATATTATTTCTTATCCATGTTTACTTTTATAAAAAGTAAAGAACCCAATAAAAGCACCCTCATTTTGGGAAAAAAAAACAAAAGCAAACATAAAACCACAGACAACAACAAAAGAGAGAGAGAAAGAGAGAATGAGTCTGTTGCCAGAGTACCATGGAGTGAGCAGGCCTTTGAGAAATTTCAAATATTGTACATCATCCAGTGACACAGAATCCAAGTGCCAAAGGAATCAACAAAAGAATAAGAACAGAAACAATTAGCTGTACAGGTATTTAAAAACAACACTTGAAAAAAAGGATGCTAACAGCA
The DNA here is from genome assembly GCF_003343035.1 of Apteryx rowi. Taxonomy (NCBI): domain Eukaryota; kingdom Metazoa; phylum Chordata; class Aves; order Apterygiformes; family Apterygidae; genus Apteryx; species Apteryx rowi. The sequence goes on along the minus strand of NW_020450916.1, from coordinate 379,248 downwards.
TTCTGCAAAATAAAGCACATGAAAGGCAGTGCTAGAGGCATATCTATGTTGCATTTTTCATGCTCATAAATGTTCTGAGTCAATATTATTACCATGTACCCTTCCAAGTTATTTAAAGCTCAGGGAACAGAGGAGAAAAAGAGAAATGCTCTGCAGGTGTCAGCATGGGGTTCAGAATGCACTGATAAATTCAAGGAATGATTTATATTATTGATTTACATGCTTTAAAAAAAGCAACACTTTCAGAATTTAGTAATAGAAAAGAGAATTGGATTAATCACCAGAGAGGATGAAACCATCTATATACCCATAAACCCAAATGAGAGGACAAGCTTCAACTATGCTGTCTTATATCAACATATTACATTTATTTTTGACAGAAACTGTGTTTACATTCAGAAAGTAATTTCAGGCATAAAAAAGTCTGGCTCAGTTTGGCACTTACATCGTATAATGGTTGCTTTCAAGAAATCGCTAGCTGAAATGTCAAAATAGCATCAGAAGGAGATTTTCATTATATTAAAACATGGCCAAGAGCACAAAGCTCTTGTAGTATCATAGGAATCTGTTTTCATCGTTTTTCAGCACAACTATATACTTTAGGGATCCAATGAAAAACTGAAATAAACTGGTTCCAAATTACAATGTAGTCCCACTTGCAAAGAGTCAACTTCTGTGGAGATGCATACAATAACATTTAGGGCTAACTTTAAGTTCATCACTACCCAGACCACACCATCTCTCTTGTTATTCTCTCTCTGTATTATAGCCTGCACCAGAACTGTTCACGTGGTTTTTATTTCTCAGATATGACATCAAGATCTATCACAGATTCTCTTGTGCTGAGCAAAGCACAGCTTTTCTGAAAATCAGTCTTTGGATTGTTCATGTTGCTGCAGCAACTTTCAAACCGGAAGTAACAGTCATGATCCACCAAAAAACAAGATCTCACAGGATGGATATAACTATTGATGCCCAGCCAGGTACACATTGTATCAAGGCCTTACAGAATGAAGTAGTCCTGGACCTGGTCTTACATCTTTTTATGACAGAAGCCCAAACACTTTGGGAAGACATTCAACCTGCCTCTTTATGATTTACAGGCAGCAGAGCATTCTCCAAGGCCTGAAGCTTCATACAGCAGCGAGCATTTTCGAAAGATGGAACAAAAGGCAGGTAAACATATGTGACTTTGTGCTTGTCCAGCAACAATTCTGGGACTAAGGGAGATGGGATTGCCTCATTGTCCAGATGTGGAATGGTCAGAATTGAGTCCAGAATTTCCATGTGAAGGGAAAGCTCTTCCTAGATGTCTGCATAACTGTTGTGCCAGCTCTCTGGCATCTTAGCAGAAGTACCAAGAAATAGGTAGCCATTAGAGTCTGGACACTGCATACACCAGACGGCTATCAACTGTAGCAAACCAATTAAGTTTTGCCATAGGTCGTGTCTGAGATGACACTTCCCTTGGACTTTAATTGCAGTGTGGTTTCCCAGATTCCTACACTGAAGTACTGTTACTGATGGCATACATACGGATTTCTTCCGTAAAATGAGGAAATGTCTAACCCCATGATCCTCTTTGCACCACTAGCCCTGTGCAGGCCATCTGACTTCACTCAGATGGAAGGGGAATAATTACAGTGTGACGGGAAGGGGAGAATAATGCTGTTCTTTATCGACCAAGCTTTATAAATTCTGCCTTTAAATCAGGCCACTGTTTGGATTAATTCTTTGAACTTTTCTGTGCTTTCCTGTGTTAAATTCCATGTGCTTTTACCTCCAATGAACTTTTATATGTGCATTAAAAGATTTTCAGGCTTGATTACTATGACTTAGTTTAGTTCTGAAGCATTTCCTGGGCTTTTGTTGCATCTCCCCTTGCTGGCTACTTCAGCCTAATGGAGCATCTCTTCAAGGACTTTGTGTGCTGCTTCTAGCATTCCGGCACTCCAGCAATATTTCATAGAAGTGCTGCAGTTTCCTCTTCCTTACAAATTGGGCATTAAGCACACAGCTAATGGGTCAACAGGTAAAAGACTCTACTGAATGTGCAACATGAAACAGAAGCAAAGACTGTCTGGACTGCAAACAAAAGAGAGTCTTTAAAGCCAGGATACTCTAGCCAAGTTTTAATAAAACAACAAAAAGAAAGAGAAAAACTAACTGAACCAAGAACAAAGGGCAGTACTACAAACTAACAGCTCTGACCTTCCAAAAATATTGCAGAACAAAGAAAATGAAAATATAAAGCTGCTCAAAATAAACAGGAGCAAAGTGCAATATAAAGCTATATACAAAGTGCAGGGCATATTAGGGCCAAATCCAAACATGTGTGGGAAAGTACAGGCCATATGTATTAGTATATCTCCCGCATGCATTTTTACCCTGTTCCCTTCTGATGTATGTGGTACAGTACAGAGTAGGTCAGACTAATCATTCTCTTTATGAGCAAATAAGGAGCTTCCGACAGTGCACAGGAAATGCTAGTGGAGCACAGCCTGCAAGTGGCCCAGCACCTTCCTGATGATGGAGTGCAAGCTGGGGAGGGCACATCATGGTACAGCACAAAGATGCAGGATCATGCCTGTCCTGCACTTAACAGCAATATATACGCCAAAGATAATCCAGGCTCTGGGGTCTCTACATGCTTGCATCTGCACTGTTGCAAACTGCCATCCAGAACCTCAGCAGGGAAGGCATTGAGACTGGGCCACTAGTGTCTCCATGGTGTTAACAGTCACTTTCTCTGACTGTTCAGAGGCAGTATTTTCCTATGTAACCTGTCTGACTATTACAGTGGGAGAATAAAGAGCAGGGCTGAGGGAGAAAAATGAGCTTGGAGCGTTAGCAAACTCCTTGTGGCTGGCACCCACTGTGGACTGCTTGTTTCCTTTGCAGCACTGTGTCCTGGTTCCATGTGCATTTTGGCCAGAAAACAGAAACACCACCTGGTAAACAAGGATGCCTCTGTGAAACAGCACTGCAGCAGTGCATGCTTCTCATTCTGAGGTTGAAGTAATTGCTCCGTCTACACTTCAAGAAGCAGGATGTGAGCATTTGCTATGGTGGGTGTAATGGTCTAACATGATCAGATAAAAAAGGAGCAAATCAAGGGATTAGGGAAAAAACAGTAGCTTCAATAAATGCTGGGCCCAGCAGGGCTCCCAGAGCTTCTATGTAGCAGGTAGAGAAAAGAAGGAAGTCGAGATCAGCAAACTGCGGATGGTTGCTCACCTCCTTGTTGCTCTCAGGATTTATAGCATGTGACCAGATTTTGACACAGTCAGATATGCAGTACACATAAGCTCCACTCACCCAAAGGAGGTGAGTGAGCTGTGTAGCCAGGGGCGGCACACTCAGTCTCATCCCTAGGAGTTCTGCTGAGCTTCCTTTCTCTGGGCATGCCGATACTGGGGTACACACAGGATGCAAGGGGGAGAAGGGATATTGAATGATAGGCCTCAGGACAGTCTCCAAGCTAAACCTAATCATCAATACATTGGTGCAGGATATGAATCTGAAACCAATCTACCTGGGGTACTGAAACGAGCTGTCAGAACTAACCCCTACAGAAGTGAATGTGCAAACAGAGCAAGCAGACATCTAAAGGAATGTGTGAGCTGGATCAAATACAGGAGGGCAAGTTTATGGTTTGCTCAAACTGTGGAAGAATAAATGGGTCTAAACATCATGCACTTTCTGAGATCCTTTGGCTTCATGAATCATGAGCAAGTTTTGTCAGTGGGATTTCAGGTGCCCAAGAATCCATCCTGGTTATGACATATCAGGTGGAGCTGTCAGCAGTGACAGGTAAAAGAAAACTCATCTTTTAGTGCCTGAACTTCAGCCAGTTTGATCAGGAAGTGATTGAGGGTAAATAAATACAGGACAGCACTGTGTTATTTTCACAACCATTTTTCTAACTATAATTCCACTATGAGGAAGTTTGTTGGTACCTACTGGAAGAAAAAGCGTGTGTGTGGGGAAATCTCCTTTCTCCTCTTGTGTTGTTCTGAAAAGTGGAATTAAATTATTCTGCTCACAAACAGATTGTTCCAGTAAAATAGAATTTGAAGCCACCAGGGGCTCATTGAGAAGAGAAGCTTTTACACTATATGAAAAGGCAAGAGAAAAAAACCCTTGCCAAACTCCTTCACTCTTTATTATGGACAGCTGCAATGCTGGATGAGTCTGGATGCCTTTTAAGTGCCAAGGGGAGTGACAGAGGTGGGACGGCATGTGAGGAGATGAAATACATGGCAGCTTCTCCCCTGACAGCAAGTTTAATTATGTGCACTGTTGTACACACAAGAAAAAAAATATATACACATACTGAAAAATCATTCACCCTGCTTCCTGTGTTAGGTGGATTATGAAAAACACTCACTCTTGCTGGTCCATGGCAGAACAAGGTCTTAAAATATTCAGATCCTGCATATGCCTTTGTCACAGAAGGGAGGAAAAACAAGGTAGAATGTATTTCCTAAGGAAGGAGGACATGACTATATCAAAACTAAAAAGGTGTATTTCACTGTATGAAGTGAGATACCCTCCAGAAGTAAACCAAACAAAACTTTAAGCCAAAGAAACACACTCTTCTTCTAAGTATTTTAATTCTTGAGGACTTTCTGGTGTACTCCTTTCCCTTTCTGCATTTTAAGATCAGTGGAGCAGAGGGCCTGACTCTTTTGTCTGTTCAGTATAATGTCAGTGCTCAACCAATGAAAAACAACCTGTGCTTCGTTAGGATCAATTTTTCCAAACCACGCTGCTCTATGATCCAGGACTTTGTGTGATATTTCAGGGTGATTGTTCAAGATGTGAAATGCTCTAAGTCACTAGCCATGGTTCAAAACTGTAAGTCTGTAAATCCTACCAGTGATAATACAATCTGTGACGATACAGACTAGAGTAAACATGATGCAAACAATGCACCTTTCTGTATGCTGCAATTTAAGTGTTAAATACAACTTACTTAGAAACAACAACCACTTCTGCAAGGTTGCCTGGCAAGCCTTGCTATACTTGCTTAAGTTGATGTCCCATGAATCTCAATAGCCTTTCTGCTTGAATGAGAAACTGGTTCCATTCTATATGAATTTGTCTGCTGCTGCTAACTTCCGCACTCTTATGAGCAAGGCCTACACAAGGATTGGCTGGTTTCAGGTGTAGCATGATGAAAACCTGCTAGCCTGAATCCTGGCTGTGCAGAAGAAAGCTCACACTGTATTTTCTGAGTGGCCCAGAGGCAGCCCTTAAGCCTATTCTTTCTTGGATTTTGCAAGTACAATATCTGTTCATTGCAGTAAGCTTCCTCCTCTTTGCATTTACGTAATGCCAGCTGTCCTACCATTAGCACATTATAATTATGTAATTAATACATCATGTGAGGCCATACAGTGAGGACAAGACATGTCACGCTTTTCAGAGTTCACTTTGTGGCATTTCAAGCAGACATCCATATATTACCCCTGTACATGGGGGCATTAAATACATGTAGTTTATACATGAGCCATCAGAGAATGTGGATTCTTTGCTGCTGATTTAGTGCTTTTATTTGAAAACCAGTCAGACACTCACAAAAAAGCTTTGTAAAGTAGAGAAGAAAACACTAGGACTTGCCTCACAGGGGGAGTTTCTCAGTGGAGCTGGAAATGAAGGGCTGGTCATTACATTGTTTTCTGCTGTTGGTGCTTTGCTGGTGTTCAGGAGGAGTGCACAACCTGGATGAAAGACAGAGCAAGGAGAAAGTCAAACAGCAGCATGCACCTCTGGGTTCAGGGTTTGTGGAAAGCTCCCCAGAACCTGTGTTAGGCCCTTATTACAGGAGGACGACAGATGGCACAAGGCATTTTCAATTTATTAGGGAAAGAGCTTCACAAACCTAAGGGACATACTCAGGAAATATATTTAAATGGTCTGGCTACCTTCCTTCTACAGCTATCTTCTGTTCATCCATGACTTGGGATTCATCTTCCTTGCAGGGTGCGTAACAAAATGAATAATCTATAAACAAAAAGTAACTTGGAAGAGAATCTTTATCTTGGCCCCAAAAACCCCCAAACCAAAACAAAACCATGACAAAATACTGTCAGAGTAATATTAATGCAGCTGGAGGCCCCTTTGCTCCTTTAATCATTTGTCGTACCAAGAGGAATAAGGGCACTAGTAACACTAGTATTTTTCATCGGCAGTGCTGGAAGGAAAAGTATGTATTTTCACTATTTCAGCTCTAAGTTTCCTGCTTAGGTGGGTACTGCTATGCAGAGCCTAGATATTTGGTCTTATGTTAAAAATCACCTCTACAAGATAGATAAATCCTAAGTCAGCAGCAATTTATTACCAGCTCCCCATAGTGCCCTCTTCCTAGCTCTTTCCTTCTTGCTTACCTATGCTTCAGTTTCTTTGTGTTCTGCAATATTGTGGGCTGAGTCACCAGCTGGCATGAATCAGAACAGCTACACTGAAGTCTATACCAGTGCGCACAAAAGTAGACAACCTTACTCTTCATGTTTAACTCTGTATCTAACTTTACTGTAAAGCAATGTTGCGATTATACACATCAACTCTGCTGTTATTACTGTATCCCTTTAGCTGCTCTGTGCCCAAGCAATAAATGCCTCCTATGATTTATATTATTGCATTAGGAAAAAGCTTATGCTGGCAGGTATCCCATTTGCCAAAATTCAACCAGCAGTAGTTCAATGCCCAAGGTACAAACCTTCAAAAGTTTGTAAGAGAAGGATTACAAATGAACTCCTGGGATTTGGGTAGGGGAAGAAAGTACAGAATAATTATATATAGAAGTGGAACTCAAGGGACAATGCAGAAAAGCAAAGGAAAATTAGGAAGTAAGTGAGAGGGTAAAAAAACAGCAGATTAGAGAAATGGAGAAAGTAAAYGGGAAAATCAGAAAGAAAAAAGCACAATAATCAGGTGGAAGGGCAGAAGGATGAATACTTGATGGAAAACTGTTTAGAAAGGGTCAAGACTAATATCTAGAGTCAGTCTTGGAAACCTGAGATACCAATCTCTACCCTCCAGACAGAGGGTGAGCAGCAAATCTGACAGTCTTTTGCTCAAAGCACTTACAGTAGAAAGATGGCTTTTGCTTCACTGAAGGCTGAATATATAACGACACAGGAAAACGTGCCATATGTTTCACCTCCTCTCCCCACCCTTTGCATACCCTTTTTGCTCTCTGCTGTTCATTCTTCACACCTGCTAGTTACTCTCACATACCTTCTAGTGAAGGAAAACGGTTGTACTCTGGGCTTCCAATCTGCCATGGAGAAGCATGGGATGCAGAGACTTGCATCCAGCCACAGTCTCCTTCTTCAAACGAACAGTAAAAGCCAGAAGGAAGTTTTTCTGCAAGAGGGAGAGTCGCACACACACACAGAACAACACAGATGAGCTGAGGAAGAGACTCCTGGGCACATGGAGAAGCTGCAACGGTTATTCTGACAGGGCTACTCAGGACATGCCAGCATTTCCACAGCTACCCCGCACAGCCCTTTCCTGTAGTCATGCACACACCTGACTGTGGGGAGGGTGGTGGTGGGGGACCGACTCCCAGACTGTGACTACATGACTGCCCTCAGAATAGGAGGACACATCTCAGTGTACCCTACAGGGTCTCCTAAATACCTGGCCTCTACAATTTTAAAAAACATAAATCCACTCAGGGTTACAATTTGGAGATGGCTTTCCTAACCACTGATTCTGTAGCCCCATGGAGGGAAATCTTGGATAGCGATAAGTTCCTAATATGTTTCCCCTCCATTGTAGTCTAGGTCTCTAGTCAGTCCAGCTCAGCACTGTGATCTCTTCCCTCTGTGAACACCGCCTCCGCTGGGATCTCAGGTTAAGCACTGAATCCTTTTGTGCTTCAGTTTCTGCACCTGTGGAACAGCCCACATCTCCCTATATATGTTTGGTGAGATGAATGGATGAAAAGAGAACAGTTTATTTTAAGCCATGCCTTCAGGTTTTGAAGCCCACTCATTCTGTCACTGGCTTGGGATTTCAGGCAAACTTCTAGCTCCAATAATAAAGATARTATTAGCTTTTTGCCTTTAAATGAACCAACTTTAAAGTGATAGCCATCCCATTCAAAGCAGCAGGTAATTTCATACCTTCTTCATCCCATTCTATGTCTACATTGCAAGTTCTTCTTACAAAAAGTGCAAAGCACTGCTCCTTTTGACCTGAGCCATACACTTACACTGCCTCATAAATGAACACTCTCTATCCTGCCCCAAATCACCCATCTCCTTTAAAACTCCTGAAATCCTTTCTCCCATCATCCTTAAAAAAACCCCTCACTGCCTCCCTACTTTCCACCATTGTCTGGTTCTACCTTTGCACTTTTCTTCTTCAACATGAAGCCAGATTCTGTACTTCTTAAGTAACCTCAAGAGAAAACGGACCTTGTAAAATGCCACGCAGAATTCCTACCTCTATAAAGTGACTTTCACAGCCACTCTCACTAATGATTCTTAATAAAGATTCTGCACTCAGGCTGCAGTTGACAATTCTGCCAGGCACCAGTGGGCTTCCCAGTACTAAAAAGGGTACAATCTGGGTTTTATGAGAAGAAAGGTAGAGCATGAAGTTATCCTGCAAGAAGAAGGTGCCCTTTTGATACAGAGATGCATTATGGATTAAAGATGCCAGAAAAGAAGTAAAGAAGAGTAACCAATCATTTTACTCCACTATACAGACTAACCAGTCCTTAGGCCTAGCTGTAAAAATCCCCTGAACATGCTGGCACAATAAGGGGGTCTTTCTCTAGATACACTGAGAAAACTGCTGTGATGACCAGATGCAGCTGTAAAATGGATGATGATATTCCTGAATTCTCACAGTTTTTATACCACTATGTACTCAAATCTGTGCTAACAACCAGKTAGCCTATATTTTTCTCCCTCTCTGTTCCCCCAAAATGCACAAAAAAAATTTCATCTTCATTGTTATTTTTCAAGAAAAGAAAATGAGAGAAGAAATCTGTTTAAAACTGCAAGACAAAAGCAAATTTCAAGTGAATTTCAAAACTGCAAACACATCATAAAGCCACATACCCAGGAAGCTAGTTCTTCCTTTCAACTGCTTGTCGAAGTCAGTAAAAATTTCTTGACTTACAAAAAGTAGGACAGATTACAAACTCCTAAAGGAAGAGAATGTTCTGTTCAGATGATACTGGCAATTTCATTAGATACTCTATGAGAGGAGCAGGCTTCTGAACTCAGATCTTCTCATGACTAAAAAAGGAATTTTTTTCTCTGAAGCTTTTTATCTGTAAAGTAGGCACCAGATGCTGAGGCACCAGTGTCCAAACACTGGATCATTCAAAATGTTTAAATACCATCAGAACTCACTGACTGAAATTGCAGATCAATTACATACCTGCTCACAGTGCCTCAGCTCTGATTTATACACCTCAAAAGGCAACTCACTGTCAATAGTTCATTCATCTACGCCTTGATCTATCCTGAGAAAACAACTGGGGAGCACCACATCTACAGTGTCTAGATCAGGAACATCTGATTTTCTAGGAACCTGAATCACAACTCATTTCACAGAGGCTACTGAAACAAATCTTGTGTCTGTGGCTTTTTAGTAGGGCCATATTTGAACCTGGAACCCGACACGGAGATGAGAACCATGTTTCATTGTTTTGCCATTCCATCCAAATCTGTTATGAAAAGATCAAAACCTGTACTCAAGTTAAAGGCTTTTTCAAGTTTTTCCTTTTAAAAATCTCCAAATTCATTCAGCCCAGTCTTTAAATGTGGAACTGTTAAGCAGACAGATGCTTCCCTGTGTTTTACCCCTCTACAGAACTCGATTATATTTTATTGTGCAGCCCAAGGCTGGGAGCTGAAGAATATGACAAATTATAATGTGTCCTGAATTCCTACTGAAACAGCTTGGCTTGGTGTCTAACTGAATTCATTTCATGGCCATACGCTATCTAGGATGATGTAAACAAGTTAGAGCAGCAGGAGGAGTCATCTAAGTAGCAAACCCTGCCTGGAGGCCAGAAAAAGCTCACTGTAGAAGAACAAGTAAGGACATAAAAAAGAAGCTATTACTTTCTCAGTAAATTTCATTCCTCCTCTACAAATTAATCTCTTATGAATTTTCAGATGTCCTGTACACTGGACATATTTTTCTCTTCTGCTTTTTTGTACTTTGTATACATAAAACACTTATGATTCCATTTATTGCTACTCCATAGAAAACTCTGACTAGTAGTTCTCTGTCAAAGAGTACATCTCAAAGTTTATACTTCAATCTCACATTAGCATAGTAAAGACTAGCCATGGTGCTAGACACTGCACTGATGAGGGAAAGATCCCCTGACTTTGTTGGAAAATCATGTCAATGAGAGGGCAGAAGTTATGACTATTGAAACTTGTCATGTTGCTTATCATTAGTGACAGAAATCTCAAAAGGTTTAGATCTTAGTGAGATCAAGATGCAGCTTGTGAACACAGGACAGAGGATAGGGTAATCCAAAGAGACTGGAGTACTGTGAGGAAGTAAAAGTCTCTGCTTTTATTTGAGTGATGAAGTCGACAGAAGCTGTAGGGGTGTTAAACTTGTTCTTAACCAAATATTTTCAAGCCTTCAGAATGATTTAGATTTTGCTTGAAAGGTAATTAAATTCAGGGATCTCTAGCTTTAACTCAAATTTTCCATCCTTTAATAGCATGAAAAATCAGCAGTTGGAATAATTTATGAAGAGGATGGAGCAGGTTCTCTTATCACTTGGCTCTTGAAACAAAACTTGATTTGAATCAACCAGATATTACAGTTTAAAGTTTGGGGTGAAATTCCAGGCTCATAATATAAAAGACATATGCATAAAAGGCTATTTTGGTTTTTAAAATCTATGAACTTTTAATAAATGTAGGAGAAAATCTCAGAAGACAAAAAGATCATCTACTCAAGTAGTTTAAAGCAGCTTATGAACCTTAAATGAAAGTTTGTTTTGAGTGGTTACCACTATACTACCAAGCTTGGTCTGCCAGATTCTATCAGAAACAGAGTATAAGAAGAAAAATACATTTCAGCTAAGCAAAGAAAGGGTTCTCCTTTAATGCCAGATAGTGTTGAGATCCAAACTGCCAGAGGTTAGAATTTGTTGCTAGAGGTAGAGCTTTTGATCAAGAAAGAAGCAAAAGGATTACTGTATGCAAGACAGGAACCTTACAAGAGTACTGCAAGGCAACAGGTCACTACTACATCATTTTGCTTGCAGAGAGATTCTGCTGGGCTGTATCTATCACTAGGACATAAATGAATCCACTGGTTTTCTAATGCATTTTTGCCTGGAAAGTAAACTGGCCCCTGTAGAATTAATTATCCATGCTTTTTTTGTCACTTGTTCATGTTATCACAAATTCAAACTTTATAGCTTTCTATTCTGGCTGCCATCTGTCTTTTGACTGATGAGTGTATGCACTTCTCCAGCCACACAAAACAGCTTGAATCACTCATATCATGATCTACCAGATATTAGTCTTCCTTCTCTCACCTGGTAATGCAACTCCATTTCGTTTAACATTCTTAAACATTCAATGAGGCAAAGAGTGAAAATTACTCTATAACCCAGTGGTTAAGGAACTTATCTGAAAGATGGAGCACATTAGTTTCAATCCCTATTCCAGGTAACATTTGTACAAGGTGGAACAGCAGCCCCAGGAGAGGCTGAGTAACACTATTTCTTCCCACCGCATATTCCATACCACAGTCTTGGAAACTCTCTGTGGAAATAACAGATATGGGTTCAAATACACTTATGCAGAAGGATTCAGTCCTGGGTCTGCCCTGTCCTGGGTGAATCCTCTAAGCGCTGGTCTCTAGGTAATAAATATACTATCAGCACCTCCATTCTATTTTAAATTTGAATATATTCACGGCTTTCCTACATGCTTCACACCATTTACCCATTTTTTTTTTCCAGGAAAACTTTTTGTTTGCCTAGACTTGCTGCATTGAAACAAAAGATTCCTGAACCAAAACCCAACATCCTGCTCCCTAAAAAGAGATGTACAAAACTACTGAAACAAATTCTCCTCTTTTGCAATGCAGAGCTCTGTCTGTCTTAGTAGAGAATTTGACTTTTCATCTCTGTCTTGTAGCATAGCAGATACCTGACATACGTGATTCTCTCTACTACATCAGGAGGAAAGATATTATTTTTTTGCAGTAAGTTATGATTCATAAGCATGAATTTACTAGCCAAGACATAGGAAGAGCACTATCTGAAGTCTTAATGTATGTCTCCAAAGTATACTTCTGCAAAGTAATTTCCAGTGCTGCTCTTCTACTAGTCTGTTAAATCTGTACATCTGATCCCAAATCAACATGGTTTGGCATCTAATTCCACACCTGCCTCTTTGAAGCCATCTTCTGCTCCTGCAAAGAGTATTTGATTATGACTTACAGCAACATTCTCTTCTCCAGGGGTCACCCCTCTCTGATTTTACACTCTCTACAAAGACTAAGTGGTTGCAGGCAGAACAAGCACCGTGATGCTGCATTGGCCATTAATAAGTAAAGGGATGTTAACAAACAGCAGGCTTTACAGAGGTTTTCTCAGCTAAGAAAGGAACAAAAATCAAATGAAAAGAAGACACACACACACACACACACACACACAATCTGTACCCGCACAGCTAAAAGACATTTGAAAGGAAAAAAACATTTTCTTTAAGCTCAAAGATAGAAGCCTTTAGTTAATGATAGTTTTAAGAGATCTCCCCTCAGTTTCAAGCATGGCTACATCTTTTCTGACAGCTCTTTTGTGTAAGCAGTAGAAGCACTTGGGAAAGCCCTTACCCTGCTTCATATTTCTGAACCACTTTTTGTGACGCTTGCAAAAAAACGATGAAAACATCTGTGTTGCTCAGGACTAAAATGACAGCTGAAATGCTGAAAGATGACATATGTTTTGTGTTGGGCTGACATGCAGATGTAACCAACATCTGAAACATTAGATCAGTTTTTGTTTTGTGAAAGAAATCTTATGCCAACAATATTCAGCACACTATAAAAGCAAAAGCAGAGAATTCAGCCATAGAACTGAACAGGTTCCTAAGTTATTGCTAGCAGATACAGCAACAACCCAAGCTCTTAGAAGCTAAAGCAAGCCGATGCTGCTTGTTACTTGGAATGGAAGATGGTGTCTTTTGGTTGCAATTAAGAACTCTCATTCCAAGCACCTGTAGCTGAAAATTAGCCACATGATCTTTTTCTCAAGGCCGGGGAGAGACGCTCTGCTAAACAGAGAGTCAGTTAACTTTGTTCTGATTTTTATGTTCTCTGCATTTTCAGTAAATTCTTTGCTGACACGACTATAGTTGCTATGCTGCTGTAGACAAATAGCTACAGAGCAATGCTGCGTGTAGAGGGAGAAAACAACCAAACCAACCCTGCGTATAGGGTATGTGAGAGAGGGACTGGTCACTTTACCAACTGGCTCACTGTGGGACACAGTCGGGCAGCTAGGGGCACAAGGAGACCCCACATCCTGATACCGAACACTGAAGAACACCAGACAGAGGTGCATCCAATATTTGAAAATACTAGGTAAGCATGTTCCTCTAGGCCTGCTCTACCCTACGGTAGCGTTTAGGTTGCAACCATGATTGGTACATCTCCATCTTGTGTGCGCTACTGCTCCCACTGGTATAGACAGGGTTACCCTCACAATGTAGAGCCACATATAGCAGATAGACACAGCAATATATCCAGACATACAGTTGATCCATTTTATAGACTGGGTAAATAATATGCCTCAGTGCTAGCAATGAAATGAAAATACATTCAATCTACTATTTATTGTAATTCACTAAGTTTTTTAATTAAAATGTAGAACACAATAAAAATTCCATTAAAAGTTTTTAATGCCTCGTTTGAAAGTTCTTATGCAAAAGGATGTTTTGATACTAGTAATATGAAACATTACTGGTTCTAAACAGCTGCAAGTCAGCAGTGATGATGTTGGTGGTGTGAAAGTGAATATAATGTGCACTGAGCAGGTGTCATTAACGCATATAATTTCAAATTGTAACAATTTCTGACACGATGTACAGACATAACATTTCTAGGGTTTAATTAGTTTACCAGATGGTCCCAGGTCAAACCACTGCTCTCCACACAAACAAAACCTATTACTTCTTTGTTAGCATCAAAGAAATCAAGGGTGCAATTTCCTAGAAGTTGTTTGTTACTTCCATGTTAAGTTTATGTTAGAAACAGTAAAGCTCTTTTAGTCTGGATGTCACCCAGATCAACACAACTTGTATGAATTACTGAACCCAGATTCACCCCTGCTCTAGGTGCCTCATTTGAAAGCTAACCTGAGACTAACTGCCTCTTCTATTCCAGTGGCTTTTGCCAGTACAGGCATTTTGGTCAAGGAGCACATTTTTTGCATACCAAATCAATGAACTCTCAAAGATTATTTTCCATAATATACTTGCCATATGGGTAACCACAGGGCTGACAATGCAGCACCCCTCACTATCAGTAGACTGACAGTGGTGAACATGCTACAGGTAGAACACGTAAAGGCATAGAGACATCATCTTCAGGACTGTTAGAGGAAAGTCCTAAATTATCTAAGTTAAACAACACAAAGAAATATTCAGAGAAAGATTTTGAAAAACTCAAGTCACTGTCTATCTTCTGATGTATCTTATGTGACTGCTGACTGCCAAAGGAAGGACGGAGAACAAGAGAAATTACAAAGATCCAGGAGCTGGAGTTGGTTAAAGTACAGGGCTGGGACTGAGGAAAGACAAGTTCCTGACTACTTATTTTTCATATCTTAGAAGTCTTCTCCTTCCTCCTCCTTCTGCCAGATATTGTGATACATTTTGATGGAAAGCATGTGTACATGAAATGTGTACAAAGCACACATTTCATAATTTTTAAGGCATCTAGCTATTTAAGCTATATTTCCTTTGTATTTTTGATCAGGACTTAGAGAGAGGTGAAGCAGCGAGAGCAACTTGAGAATCTGTTGCAGCATTAATGCAGGCCAGTACAGGAACATACTGAGTGGTCATTTCTAGGCAGACATCCAGAAAAAATTTGTGTTCTGCAGGGTACTGTTTTTTTGATAGTATTGAATTAGTTCATTAGTATTGAACTTTCAGGCATTAAAATTCAAAGCAATCTATGCTTTCGGAAACAGCAACTCAGCTTCCACCTCCCAGAAGGAAAAGGAAGGATGTAGGCTGGGGGTTTGGTTTTACTCACTGCACATATCTCCCTCATCTTCTCCCTTGGCACAGTCCCTGATGAAGTTACACGCCTGCCCCAGTCGGATCGCTGTTCCATTCCAGCAGCTGAAAGAACCCTCCAGAGCCATTTTTGAGCCAGAAGCAGATCCTAGAGAAAAACAAAGCAAAAACCATTTCAAATCACTGAACTGCCCTCCTCCCAGTGATAGGTCGTAGTATCCTGGAAGACACCAAAGGGGAGAATACCCTTTGAAGCATCCCGGCCCTCAATCCAGGTCTCTGAAAGTATGTAATTATTGCAGCAAGATATATAATTGTAACATAAAATCAACCGTTCTGCCATTTCCAATCTTTGAAATCTTGATAAAGCAATTTTTAAAATGTTTTTTGACCTGTTGGATCTTGCCAAATACCTAGTAGTCCACATATTAGAGAACTTCAGTTCCCCAGGCATTTCTGGTGTTTTAACTTGGAGGGCAGCTCTGACCTGTGAAAAGAGGGTTGAAATCCTACATCCTGCTCTGCTTTACTTCTGAAGAACAACACAATACGCATGTCAGATTTTTAATTGTGTGTGAATTTACTGCTAGATTGCCAGTCCTGAAGACTGATACCCTTTCTCTCTAGCTCTGAAATAACACGGCTACATGGCTAGGAAATCACATAAGCTTTCTCCATACCCTCCTGTCAACCTGCATTACCTATGACTTGAATGTATCATATCATCATACCTCTGCAAGAGAGAAAATAATCCGATTTCTGTTTGCAGCTTTAATTTTCTTCTCCATCCACTCCCACTCCTGCATCCTGCACTCCCCTCCCCATGAGGCAACCAGTCAGGGGTCCCACAGCAATCTGAATCTACTGTGATACTAAAATCACTAGATCATTTTACCTGTGCCAAGAAGCAAAAAAAGTTAGAAATGTGGAAAGGAGCTAGCTCTTGTAAAACGAGATCACTGAATGTAAGATTAGAAGCCAGTATCATCCATTGAGAAATGACCCTGAGTACTTATCTCTTAGTATAGTCCTTTTCTAGAGGCACTTGGTTCCCTTGACAGCTGAGAAGTCAGAGATCATCCAGCCTGATGGGTATAATTTTCCTTACCACAGGACTTCTCTGAACCCGAGTCCTTTGATTCTGGCTAAGCAAAACACTTAGGACAAGAACTGACTTCTTCTTCTTCTTCTTCTTCTTCTTCTTCTTCTTTTTTTTTTTAAAAGATATATGCTCTAGATCAGCTACCTGAAGAAGTCAAGAATTACTTCAGGAACATCCTACAGCCAATATGTATGGAGGGGACCAAGCCTGAACAGTGCAAGAGTCCCTTCCACAAAAAATATGAGTGTGGATACAAGGCACCAAAACTTTCCTGACTCTCTGCACAATGTGCTTCCAGCTCACTACTCCTAGAAGGCAGGTCTAGAAGTACAAATATATCTGTGCTGTGAATTTCTCACTGCAACAGCTCCTACCCTGTCTCATATTAAATGGGTAAGTACTAAAGATTAAACCAAAGCCTCTGGGCAGAATGAGCCATTGTTTGCCTAACTCATCCGTGCTTGCTAAACAGTGCAGTTACATCATGTTCTCTGGTACTACAGGGAGTTGGGAATCACTGGTGATTCAATTAGATGTGTGCTTAATACTTTCATTTATATTGCCTGCCAAAACTAAAAATTAATGAAGCATGTAGGAAAACAACCACTATTTCTTTTCAAGCTTATTTTATGGCACAAATCAATTCAGGAGTGGGGGCAATACATGCCAAACCTTCTTAATAAAGGACCCCAGCTCCTGAAAAGGGTGCCCTTGTTATTGTCAGCTCATATTTTTTGATTGCCTTAGAGCAATTGTGGCTTGCAGCATGCAGGCTGCACAGTGCCCTTGTATTTCAGTCAGGGTCAAGGCCTCACAACAGAGGGGAACCGTGAAGAAAAAAAAATAGACCAAGTAACTCAGAGCTGGTTGCTGGCAACTTTTGCAGGCTTCTCAGTAAGGGCTTAAGGCAGTGAGAAGACTTCCTCCTTGCCCTTGCAGCATTCCTTGCAGAATATGCACCCTTGGAGATGCAGCTTAGAGCCTTTCCCCTGCCAGAATCAAAGTTCTTCATATGTCACAAGCCAGCCACAGCTCCTGGCAGGGTGTGGGCGGGTGCCTCAAGGAAAAGCCAGGATGCCAAGAGAAACAATCCCAGTAACTCAGTAGGTGATACTCTCTCCTCCCAGGTGTAAGCAATGAACCCTTGCAGCACTGTGTTGCTGCAAGTACCACCTAATGAACAGAAAAGAAACAAGGCCCAGAGCACTTCCATAAGGCTAATGACATCGTGACATTCTTTAAAATGTTAAAGCCCCAGTTAAATTCAGAAGTGTTTTGCCTTTCTGAATTTCCCCCAAAGAGAGTTTTGCAGAAACTCCCATGTTCATTTCCAGCTCTCATGTCCCATACAGCTTCTTTGCAATGTTTTCGGCAATGTCTGTGTTTTATCCCAGCAGCTGCTGTATTTCAAGATCATATGCAGAGAATCAGAGGAGGGGTTGTTGTAGGATATGCAGTTGTTCTGTTTACTCCAAACACTGTAACTCCAAATACTATAACTTTGTAAAGGCACTCAGCTTTCCAAGCACATGACTTCACAGACACTATTTTTAATGTAACCAAGGCATTCAAAGAGCCCCACTGTCTTCCCGAGTGTCTGCTGTAGACCAAAACCACAAATCTCCTGAAGGCGATTGATTGTGGTATTTAAAAGTCATCAGTTGCAACCAGACATCAAGCAATTCCAGAAGCTTTTCCTCCAAAACAACACAGCACATTTGCCTGCTCATTTATCTCCGTGGAGACGGGGCTTGAATTACTTCAGATTTGCATTAGACACACATATAAATGCTCCTTGTATAGGTTAGAGAACACAAATAGCAAAGCTGCAGCTGAGGGAGAGGCTGGGTTCTGTGGGTTCATGTGTGCATGATTTATTCCTGTCTTCTGTTTGCATGCTCAGTATATGCACAAAGGCAAAACAAATTGGATAAAGGAGAAGATTAACTAGGAAGATAAATAGGTAACCAAAAAAAGCCCAAATACCAATGACCCTTTTGCTGGGCCATTTGATGCAGATATTTGTATCCAAGCTCAAAGAAGTTTAATTTTTAATTAAAATATTTTATAATGAAAACAGACATTTGAACTGACTTTTCATTTTACAGCCTCAATCATTCCTGGCCAGGTGAGCAAGAATGACCTTGACTGCTGCGTCAAGTGGTCTTGACTTGCACACAAAAGATGTGTAAGGGAAGGAAAATTAATGGTATCAAATAAGTATCAAAGTAAAATTTGTGGGAGACATCCTTTATATTTACAGCAGTGTTTACTTAGCCAGTGGCATCCATAAATTATACTAGTCATTAAGCTGTAGGATGGCTGGCTTGGAGTCTTATAAATCATTATTTAAACAGCAACATTAAACAAAAGGCATTTTGAGCTCTGAATTGAAAGGAGAAAAAACTCTAATCCCTTGGGGAACAAGTGCTGACTTAGTCCTCACAGGTCCTGCTTCTGAACACAGTCCAACCTTGGCAATGTTCAAATCCAGTACCAGTCCCTGGATACAAAGGACACTGCCTGGGCTCATGACTGGCCATGCTTCTGGACCTTCTGTGCAGCAGGATCAGCACGGAAGGCAAAAATTGCAAGGCTTAACCTAATGCAGGATGAGCAGCTTACTGCTTAGATTGTGGGGCGAAGGGGGAAGTATTTCACTACTCAATAGTTTTTCCTCAGAGTTGGGCTACCTCTTCTCTCCTCCCTCCCTCCTTGACCAGCAGAGAAATCAAAGTGTATTGGCAAGTTCTGTTGAATCTGTCTCGGAGAAATGTGGCCAAAGAGACTGTGACATTTGTTTGACTCTGGTCATTGCAAAATGGGAACCTTCAACTTACTGCCATCGCATGTGGCCATGCAGAGAAGAGTGAAATTCTTACAGTCATTCACAAAGCTATCCCTGATCTTGCAAACTTTCTGCACTGCTAATTATCATGCAGGATTAATCAAGACAAGCATAATTATACCTTCAAGTGTTACATGGAAGTTATCAGGCCATAATTTTCACTGCTACCAAAAGCTTTTGGGACAAAAGCACTCAGGTAAAGCATCCCCACCTGGTGCACAGTATAACAACAGAGGCTAATAGGGTAGTACTTAGCTGCTGTGAAAAACCAAGTCATTTGTACTTTGCAAAAAGACAAACAGAAATCGTAAGGGCCTGGTGTGAATTTACATGCTAGTGCCCTTTCCACAGACAAGCAGCTGTTCTGTGGGCTATTCCTAAGGAGCCCTGTCTGACGCAGTGGAGTCCCGGCTCCACTGGTTCTTTGGGTGAGACCCCGTATCCGTATGAGGTGAAAGGCCGCCCTTATTAAGTGTGTGTGCCCATCTCAAAAAATGCTTACGCAGGGAACTCCACTCTGCTTAGCTCACCACACATGCTACCACCCAAAAAGAGAGATTTGCTTATTATTTAACTACATATTTTAAAAAATGTTTTCTAACAGGCTAGCGCTGCAGTCTAATGTTCTTCCCTCTGGCCATGGAATGCCACAAAAATCCTGGATTTTTGAACCTCACTCAAGTTGCTTGTCTGCTATAAGTATTCATCACTAACTTAGCTTCATTTGCTCCTCTTCCCGCCTGAGTTCAAGGCCCTGACTCAGAGATATTTAAAAAGAGAGTACTTGGGGATTTAAAGCTTGTGTGAAACAAAGAAAGGCTATTGTCTTAAGGGCATAGTTATGCCCTAGTTATAAAAGGATGGTGAGATCTTGGGCGGCGGCGGGGGGAGTGATTATTGATTTTTCTGTGACTCTCTGTTTCTGATGGGCGTATCATTTCTTTACTCTTCATCTCCCACCCTCCAGCCTTATAGCAGTGCAGACGTTTGAAGGCTGATGGCTTGCTTGGTGCTGAGGATGGTCATATCCCAGGACAAAGTCAATTTTCTACTGATAATGGGTCAGTAATAACCCCTGTCTCCACCATTACAGAAGTTGGAAAGTGCGAAATAAAGGAGGAAGGAAAGTGGAAGAGGAGAAAGGAAGTTCATGGTTACAGGAAATGAAGCAAGCCTTGGCAAATGGCCATTAAACTCTAATGTGATATAGGCAGATCCCATAAATCAAAGTTTTCACAGCCACTAGGCTGCCCTCTTTTTCCAGGCACCCACCCCAGGACACCTGAATTCAGATCTGCAGAAAAACCAAGCAATCACAGCTGCAAATGAGACCAATGAGAGATACGCTTGGAAAATACAATGTCCTCAAAAAAATGCTTTGAAAAAAGATTGGACTCTAGGTTCCTCAAACCAGGCAGCCAAAATTAGTCAACATTTCAAAATTTCTGGCTTTAATCTTTGTAACAGCATCGTTACTGTTGCTGTCATTGCCTAAGGAGGCAAGTGAAGCCATATTTGTAAAAGGAGGCAATCTCTTTTATTAGACTGACCGATAAAGGCAGAAAAAACAGCCCCTGTTTGTATGCGTGAAAGCTTGCCCATTTTTCCAGTTATATAAATTGGCTTTAATCTTCGTATTTCACTTCCTATGTGTAAAATGGGAATAAACTCATCAGAGCAGCCCTGTGAAGTTCATTTTATTAACATTTGTAAGGAACTATGATGTTAGGATAACAGAGCCATCAGAAAACCTGTAAGGAAATTATTTACTCTGTCTTCAGAGCAGTTTGAATAATTTACAGTATAAAATGAACAGGGCCATACATTGGATGAAGACAGTACAAGAATACTAAATAACTTCTCACTGAGTGAGCACCACCTGTTCTGCATGCTAAGGGGGCACCACTCCCACAGAAAGCTACTCTAAGGCTGGAAATCTTCCTCTTTAGATACAGTTAGAAAACTGTATTTTCATTTTATGGCAAATTTCAACATTTCAAAATGTTTTTCAGCATAAAATAAAAATGCCTAAATATCTCACAGACCAAAAGTTTCAAAACAATTCTGGTTTGGAAATACTGACTTGAGAGGTTATAACATATAACCATATATTGTCATAAAACCAAGAAATTTGAAAACATTTCAATTCAGACAAAGATGAATTTTCTGGCAGGAAACTCAAATGGAAGCTTACTGCTTGGGAACTCACTCACCAACAACTCACCCAGCTCAATTCCCATGTGCTGACCCCCCTGCTGACCCTGCTGTTTCAAAATAGGGTATTATGCTTAATACACTAGTTTTAAAATGCCTGCTCCTTTAGCCTTGTCTTATGCTAGTATGAGTGCTTATAATGGATAAAACTGCTTAACAGACCTAAGGAACAGGCATTTGCTCACTGCCACACTTCAGTAGCACGAACTTTAATATGGCCTTAAAGCATTCAGATTAGCCACGTCCTCTGTATTCTCTTAGAAATGTTTTTGACAGGGTCTAGTTACAGAAGGACACGCACATTTCCTACCTTTTAACTGAATGACTCCCCAACCTTAATGTTCAAGTGATGTAGCTTTCCTGAATACACAGCAACAAAAAGCTTCCTTAAAACTATAATTAAATAAGAATGTGGAATACAGAAAATTAACCATATTTCACACTTTCCTGTTTTTCAATTAGGGAAGTTGACTGAGGGTCTAATATTTATCTTCATTGCTCCTGAGACAGCAAATAATTGCTGAGCACAATAAATGACATAAGAATGTTTTTCCCTATTAATCTTGCACAAAAACTAGCTGCTTTTTTGTTTTTGTTAGGGCTCACAGTAAAATATGTATTTTTTTTTCCCTGTGCTTTGCTCAGCAATCAGTAAGCAACTCCAACAGTAAGTCCAAGAATTAATAGTAAGCAAGCAAACAGCAGCACTGGAGAATTTTATAAAGAAGTGTTGTGATTTTCTAGCATGCAATGGTACCTACCTACTCAGAGACACCTACAAAATTGAGAGGAGCCAAAAGGGAAGGAAAATTAATACTTATTCCCAAATGCCTATGAAACACTGTGTATACATAGTCATGGGCTTTTTTTTTTCCCAAACATCTAGCATACCAGATTGTAAAGGTTTCATCAAGAAATATGAAGATCCTCACTTAGAACAGTATAATAGGTTAGAGTAATTAAAAAAAAAAATCCTCAAATCTCATTTATTTTGGTTGCTTTTTGATGCTCTTGTTTCAATAATCAGAGTGCATTTCCTATTTGATTCCCTCTTCTCTAAGGTACCACTGCATCTTCATGAACTAAAAAAAAAGAAAAAGAAAAAAGAAAAAAGAAAAGCTTTCATTCTCCTAAAAACAGCAACTATTCTATTTTTAACAGTAAGCAACTGGAAAAAAAATTTTCTGTGATTTCTGTGAATTTTTCTGAAATGAAAACCTTGGTAAGGGAGAATACCAAGGTCCAGCTTCTATCAGTAGCTCAGCCATTCCTATCAGACCTCTCCGGATGTGACTGGGACTGGAGAACCAGTCTGATTAGCCCACAGTCTTGCATGCAGGTAATGCTGGCTGGACTGTTTGCTCACTCACTGGAAGATGAATGCTGCTTGCCACGTGGGGGGGACTCTAACAGAATTACAAAGCGGCTAATATCTCTAAGCTTATATATAGCTAACAGTAGCAGAATTAACACTGGTCCACTTTCAATATCAGATATGGAACTGAATATGAAATAAAACAGGGTTTCTAGAGACAGGACATGAAAACAGTGCTTCCAGACTTCATGCATGCCTTTTATGGGAAATCATATAAGCAAAGTTTTTAGGAAAAGTGTAATTTTTCACATTTTGCTTCTTAGAAGTCTGGGTTCAAATCCACCTTCAATTATTAAAGTAAGTTTTATCTTTACCCATTCAGATACCAAGCACAACCAATACTGCCAGTCCAGGTAGCAGGTGTCATCCTCCCTCCCCCCCCCCCCCCCCAACACACACACTTCGGGTTCTTAAAACACTACATGAAGAAAAACATTAATAACATTTTAAAGATGAGAAAACTGAGCCAGCCAAAACCCAGCCAATTTTAAATAACGAAATGAGATTGTAAAGTGCCCAAACCAGACTAACTCTGACTCCTATTCAAAAGTCTACCTGTTGGACAGAAGTTGCCCAGATACAAGAAAAAAGTCACAAAAAGGAGAGACTGAAGAAGATTGCTTGGCTCATCAAGAAGTGATTCCACCGAGGTCAGATAACCATATAACCTTTCCCTGAACCCAGCAGGAGTAGCATCTAAGTATTCTCTCTGTCATACGCTTTTAGCGCTGCCAAACCAGGAAACACAGATACATTTGTATGCCTTGTCATGAAAAATACAAACAGAAGTACGACACTTACTGTATTCAAAAATCATTTTAGATAGAAGTCATGGTTGTCATTTCTACAATGCAATCCTGCTTCTAAACTGTTTAAAGCAGCATTTCTTCTTTAGCTGTCAGCAGTATCAAATTAAGGTTTATGGCCTTAGAGCAGATCAGTAGCTGGGGGAGATGGGTAGAATATCACAAAACAGCACAACCACAAACATGCATAAGTGGGTCCATTCAGTAGCGTGCAGTGATGCACACCCATGTTACAGCTGTATGCTTTACTGTGCAAAGCACGGGGAGCCATGGTTATTTCAGGTAGGAGCAGGAACACGCTGGGGAAAAGAGCTTTACATCACGCCCTTCTCTGCTGTGCCAACCTCTTGGTAAACGCAACACTTGCTGTCAGGGAGCTGTTTTTCATTTTGTTCTAAACCAGAGCAACAACAGCTCACAAATTTGAAGCACAAGCAAAACAGAATAGCACATAAGCACTCACTGTGATGGAGACCAATAGCATTGGTGACACGTAAGAGGTTTGCCACTTGGACAGATTTATATGGATGCAGGCCATCCTACTTTCTGTTCTATGGAAGCAAAAGGCAATCACTGCAGTGTCACCCTACCTCTGCACACCCCTGAACATCAACATGCCGCCGGAAGCTATCACCCGCTGGTGAGTCTCCAGCTGAATGTACTGAAGACTGCCTATGTTGCAGTGCTTTGAAGCCAGCCCAAAGGGATGAAGAAGCAGCAGTTCTTTGCTCTCATGTGTCAGGCTGTGCTTCAAGGCCTCAGTACACTTGAATAAAATTATCCCAGGAGCAAAGCTGCTGAAAATCTATGGGGCCCTGGACATCAAACAAAGCCTGGAGGAGGAGGACTCCTTTCCTGAGTCTGTGGCTCTCCCAGGGGCTCTCTGCTAATCCTTGAACATGCAGAGGTCTTGTGAATTGGGAAGGTTTACAAAAAAATCTCACAGATCTCAGACAAGCAAGCAGGGACTGGCTCTGTGCAAGTACAGCTACATACTGAAGATCTTGGGGAAATAAACAAGCGATGACATTAAAATTGCAAAATGACCACCTGGGTTACATGCACTCTCCCTACTGTCTTGTGGCATGCCAAAAGACATGTTGGTTAATACTTTCAATGCAAGATCTCTTTCCCAAATGCATACTGGGGGACAGACAGAATTGTAAGAGTTGACAAATATCATTACTCAGTATTATCATTCCCTGAGGATAAGATGCCTGTGGGTTGTTAGCCACAGTGAAACCACTAGACAAATGTTAAATCATATTAAAAGGGTTTTGATTTTTAATACTGAAATAAGAATCTTAATCAAACAGTTACTATGTGTAAAGACAGATCAAGGAGATAAAACACAACATGCCTTATGACTCTATGACTCTAGTTTTACTTTAACATCTTTACCCTTCAATAAGTAGACTGTGCAATCAAGCTAACTCTGAAGATTTTATACAACTACTCAGAGCTAACATCCATTTCTTTTACAAGTCCTCATCTTCAAATTTGCCATCATAAAATGTATACTAACCCAAAGTACTCCTTATATCCACTCTGGCAATAGGATTTCTGTTGAGTGTAAGTTCCCTTTCAAGCTTCTTCCAACCCTCCTTCTCCCATGAATGCTCAGTTGGAGCATTAATTAATCTCTTAAGTATTAGCAACAATATTATTAAATTCTCACAAATTTGCTACTGTTTTTATTATGTAAAATGCTCCTCCCATCTGGGTAGGTTTCAGCTAAACTTAACGCCTCGTTGACTCTTGATAAATCTATTTACACAACGTAAATGTACCATTTCCTTGCAGGCAAATCCTCTATAACTGCAGAACAATTCATTATACAAAATACAGAAATAAGAGCGCACTCAGCTTATTGCTCATTCTTCATCAAGAACTAGTATATGAACACATTTGGGTATAAAAAAGTAATAAAAACAGAATACTAAACATGGCTGCATGGGTGCTAGGCACACTACAAAATAAATGGGGCTAGTCTGGTTTTGTGCCAAACAGGGCTAGTATGACACCCACCAGTAATTATGTGAACGTCAGTGAAGGTGGAGCACCACAACACATGGAAATGGCATACAGAATCCAATCCAGCCATACATGCGTAAGATTCTGATTGACTTGGAATCAAAAGCTATTAGGCATATGAGGAAACTAATAAAAGAGAAATATAAGCTAAATTTCCAGAAATAATGAAATTCAGTGTTTCAGGAAATGCTCTCCACCAAAGATCTATCAGGCTGCGGCATAATTGCAAAGGGGATGGTGAAAAAAACATCATTTGGGGGGAGTGTAACAGCTAGCAAGCTGTACTGGACAGTACAAGCTGGACAAACACACCAAATAATAAAAAAGAACCAGGAAACTGTCTTGGCCATAAAATGGACTACATGAGACCTAAAGGTATTTTACATTTACATGTATCTAATCTTAAATATAATTTGGTCTTGAAGTATAGATTTAAAAGACTAAATAATGATTAAGATTAATTTTCAGAAGCATTTCATGAGCTATTTTCATGAGATCTTACCTCTGAACAGTGGACCTCTTTGCGAGGTCAGTCATCTTGGGGAACATAGACTCTTCCTGAATTTTACTATGATCCATGGGGTGTTCTGTACTTGTACTACCACTCATCTTAAACTACCTGCCCATGGTCCCCTTCCTGGTATAGTTCAGTTAAACCAAATGCAAAGGCATTAGATACCTGTTATATATTCTACAAAAATGCAGTTAAAATACCTGACCTGCAGCCCTCCTGTGACTTTAACTTAATGGGATGCGGATGCAGTTTACCAGCAATAATTAATGTCACTAGGCAAGTATTCACATAACTGCAGTATCTCAAGGCCTGGAAGGTAACCCATAATGCACAGAGAATCTACATTCAGAAAATTCAGTGAAATACTATCAATAAAATTAACTGCCCTGGAATTCATACTTAAACCAGATGAAATGACTCCTGCCTCAATGTTCTGCTTTGCAAGGATTTCTTGATAAACAGCAGCAGGACTCTTACACAGAAGTTACAGTAAAGGCTCTCAACTCTATTTTGACCATGCCCTTCCTTCCCATCCCAGATGTAATTACTGCTGCTTTTTAGTGGGTAATATAATTTTAAATAGTCTGTCAATGAGGTATCACAAAGATGATGAAAGTGCCTTGCCTTAGCATCTAATATGGATAAAATTAATGAACCACTGTCCCACAGGCAGTAACACATCAGAAAGCTCTGAAGCCTCTGAGTTCATCGCAGGGCAGCTCTTTATGGGTAACAGTCATTGCACGTTGAAAGAGAATCAAGTCTTCAGCAGACCAGTAGGCAAGCTAAGCAAACTAAAAGCTGGCAAAATTTGGATTTGCCACCCTCTTGATCAGTCCCCTAAGGGTAAGGAAGCTTCAGCATAGACAGCAGCAGTGCAAGTCTTTTGTGCACTGCAAAAACTCATCCATCCTATTTTCATCCTGCTCCTGTTCAGTCCAGTGACAATGCTGCTGAGAAGGTCTTTTGGACCTGCTCATAAAAGGTAAAAGTAAAAGGTATTTCACAGCAGTTGCTAGACTACTTTCAGGTAAATCATGACTTTCAGTGGTCAGCTCATCCAGTGTGTCCTGGGAAATAAAAATCCTGGAATTCTTTTCCTGATACCCAACAAGGGAAGCTAAAGAATTAAAGAACCAAGGAGTGGGCACAAAACAGCCACAAGACAGCATCATTATTTTTTGAGGCACTTCAAACTACCACTCCATTTGTGTGTGCAGGGTCCTTGAATTGACAGCAAAACACCTTCAGAAATGCTGCCTGTCAAATAAAGAATCTGACAGTCAAGATTTCCAAATTGGCTCTTACGCTGTGACCTTGTACAAGCCTGTTCACTTCTTCAAGCTTCCATTCCATTGCCCATGACAGAAGGAAATAACACTTTGTGGGGGGTATGTGGCCTCACTATTGTTTAGAACTAGAGCTATGTGAATTGCGTTTTTTTTTTTGCACAGAAAAACTCTGATTTTAAAAGACAATCTAAAATGAAAATGTCTCCTGCAAAAGAAAAATGTTTGCTCGGCATTAGTCCAAAATATTTTATTTAACCTGCAATAAAACATTAAAGTAAGAAAAAGTATTTTGTTCAAAATTTGTTTCATTTCAGATATTTAATCTTTCCTTTATCCCTTTTAACATAAAAAAACTAAGTCTAAGCAAAAGGTGTTAAAATTTAGTTTCCCCCACTTTTTTGTCAAAACACTTACTTACTAAATTTGACCAGAATTCTGAATTGTTTTGTCCCACTAAAGCTGCATTTTTATCAAACCTAAAACATAAATGGAGAGATGCTGCCTACCACTTCTGTAACACATGGAGGTTCTCAAGTGAAAGGCTGTACTGAGTATATCGGTAAATGCTAATCGTAAGCCCTGAGAATGACAGAATCACTTTAGCCATTACCACATGCTAACGCAGCATCTGTTTGAGGAAGCCCTCGGTCACTCCAGTTTCGTCCTCTCCCCCGAACTCTACTCACTCGAATACTGCACCTAAGAGAGAATTATTTACAACGATAGCACTGACATGACTGACAACATTCTCTCCATTTGGCATATACTAAAATGCGCAAATTTAACAGAATGCAGATTTAACTGAGGGAACCTCAGACCTGCAGAGCAGTGAAAAACAACCACTAATGTCTTTACAGTTTTACGTGAGAACCACAGAAATATTATGTTGCTATTGCTTTCTCAGTAACAGTATGGCAACCAGTTAATGTAAACTTGACATTAAAAATTTCATTGACAATTAAGGTGACACATTAAAGTTATCTACATGCATTCTGCAAACTGATTTGGCATTCACTGATTAATGCAGTAAATTACATGCTAACAAATTTCACATGCAATGATATAAATCATTAACTTCACCCAGCAATGTATATACGGTGTCCCACAGTTTGTGATGCTATGTCATTAAATTTAAATAGTGAGTAACTACTGCAGTTTTAGTATAAGATTATGAACAGAGACTTTGTTTCTGAGCAGAATTACCCCCAGACTTTGACACTGAAGTACTTGATACTATTACAGTTGCTCAGACAGGTTTTCAAAATTCAAGTGAAAACTACTTTTCATTGTGCTGGAATATAGTAATAGAAATACACCAACACCAAGTCTGCATCCAAGCTTCTCTTCGAACACAGATTTGAAAGCAGAAATACACTTTGGAAAATGTGATTTACTATTCCAAAAAGCTGCTTTAAAAAAATGTCCATCTCTGAGTTCTCCTGTGGTACTCAGTACAGTACAGGTCTACTGCTTGAAGAAACTGCAAGAAGAAATGCCACAGAAGTGCCCTGAGATCCTTTAGGAATATTTGGAACAATTACTGGAAAGAAGGGAAAGCCCCTATCTTACACTATTTTACGGATGTTTTTGTCAATGAATCAGCAGACTCTGGTACTTTCAAACACACTGCAAAAAATTCACAAGATAAAGGTATTCCTGTCCATAAATCCCAGGCAGTACCGGGCTCTAGTCTTGCTAACAATACTTTGGCTCACCGTTGTCAGCCCTAATGAGTTAAACTGGACTGCAACTAGATCCTGGAGTTACTCCTAGCTGTGGTGCAAGTAAGTCCCTTGCTGGCTGTGGGCAGACATCCTCCTCCAGCTGCATGAGCAGGAGAGGTTATTGCTTCCATCTGTTCAGGACTGCTTTCCCTTCTGATCCCCAACAAAGCAGCATGTGCAAGTCCTCCCTAATTTACTTCAGGCAAAGTTGGACAGGTGAGCCCAGAACAACAGTTCTTACCAACTCAAGTAATTTAAGTTAACCTGTCCAAAACAAAAGCTGCTCTCCTGGCAGATCTGTGAGAACTGCAGACAGTCTGTGAGACTGCATGAGTTCAGTACTAGGCATAGAAGAATCTGTGGACTGAGTATTTTTCATGTGAGGATCCATCCAGTAATCCTCACATAAGCAAAACTCCAACTAAAGTAAAGCTGCTTTAAAACAGCTTAAAGATGCTTGTTACCTGCTTAAAGACTAGAGGAGCAAGGCCACAAAACAGCGGGGTTACCAAGTAGAGGAGCAACTCAGTGGTTGTGCTTTTGTCACCTTTAAAAATATCATTCTAATACATGTGATATTTCTGATATATGATAATAATCTAATAGTAGCATCCTGTGCAAAGTAACTCATGGAAGAGAAGGTATTTCCCTTTTTTTTTAAGGCAGCATACTGCGGAACATCAGACTAGTTAACTCCTACTACTTTAGCAGCTTTGAAACACTTGTAAACGCAGCTTGGTCTCGATCTAAGATATTCAGTTCAAGTCTGTTTCTAAAACAAGGAAAAAAACAAGGAAAAAAAACCCTACTGCAAATATGCTAAAGTTCAGAAAAAATTCTGTCTCAATGTGGAACTGCAGAAGAGGGGCCTTTCTTTAAACCAAAGCTGGAGATAGAAGAGAGGTGCATTTATGTACAGCAAATCATAACAGCTTTTTGGCAGAAAAGTATTTAAAATTATTAAAACATGATACGTTCATCATAACAAACATATAACCAAAAAACTTGTTCCCATTCTATATTCAGAAGAAAGATTTTGTTTTAAATTTTCCTGATAAAGAAAAYACATTAACGTAACACTAATGTAACTGAATATAAATTCCATGACATAACTCTTTGTGGTATATAATGTCTAAAATGTCCTGTCAGTTGAAATTTAGGCTAGAACTCAATGGTCTCAAACAACTGAATACAAAATGACTAATTTTTGAATGTAACCAGATATCCATGCAGAAGTACAATATATTAAGGTTCAAGGCAAATGCTGCATATAATATAGATCTTAGCTTCATTTAGAAGCAACATTGTTTAAGGCTTTACCAAGGGATTGAGTTACAGCTTCTGCTTAAACAGAAGTGACAGAGTCATTCACAGGGGTAATAAAAATAAAAAAGATAATGCAAGAGAGGGAACTGCACCTCCTGGTAAGGAAGTAATTGAAAAAATAATGCAGATCTATTACCACTCCTTGGAAAGCAGCATGGGATCCAATGTCCAAATGCAATTCAGTTTAGGTAGCTTTATCAAAGAGCCTTCAATGAGGTCTCCCATAAAGGAATGCGGTCAACAAGAATCAAAAGCTTTTACATGTAAATGATTTTGTAAGGATTCAGAGGAGCAATATGATATACTGAGCTCCATTAGGAGGTTGTTGGCTCTAGCTCTGCTTCTACCATCAACCACTTTACTTTTGACAAACCACTTCTGTGTTTGAATGTTCTTCTGTGTGAAAAGGGTGTTTTTTCAGCAATATACCTTCTTTTCTAAACCGATTCATAGAATGATAATAAGGGAACTCAGGCCTGATCTCTACTTTTATATCTATAACTTATACAGGTTTCTCAGCACAGCTGGTGCTGTTATTCTTTTTTTTAATCCAGAGAGGCTTCTAGGTCTGACTGGATGCATCCTGTCAAAGCTACATGGATGAAGCTTGTACAGGCAATGCTGGAATTATAAAGTATTCCTGAATAGCACTATTAGTCTTGCATTCAACAGCCTTTTTTTTTCAGGGTTTATCCTAAGAGACTCTGAATAAACTTGTGCAAAATAATTATTAAAAATTATTTATCTAGCATACTAGTCAGTCAGAGCTGAGGTTATTCAGTACAGGAATGTTTGTTAAAGATTCCTTGCCTAACACTGTTCATTGGAAAGTGAGGGGCTGGTGGGCAGACTTTATACATTACAGGTATTAAAGCACCTACTGACTTCAAAGGATAGTTCTGCTAGAAATTCCAGGCTGCAATTCTTCAAGCAAAGCATTGTCCCCTTTCTGACACTGATGATGCTATGATGTTAAAGGTGGAGTGAACTGCCCTCCAAAGCGCCTCTTTTTCTCTCTGTTATCTACAGAGGGGCCCTAGAGACTAGCTCTGTCATGATGCCTAACTTTCAGATAGCCGAAGTCACAAAGAATGAATACCACCTTGTCTAAGTTTATACAACAAGGCATCTGAATATCTGAACTAAATCTTGCCTAGGGAGACTGAATCCCATGATATCATGAAATAGATGACTGTTTTATTATACAGATTTTACTCCCTGACAGTTCAGTCAAGGTCTAGACTGAGTACTGTGCTGAACTGCCTGGGAATCAGTATTTCAAGCTGGAGTCTAGGATTGCCTTTTTTCTCTCTCTTCTCTCCATTGAAGGTATTATCTGGCCTGTGCTCAAATACTAAAAAAAGTAACCAGCATCAGCAGAATTTAGACATATGTTAAAAAGAGAGATCTCCTGTATAATGTTAAGACAAAGAACTAAAGAGAAAGGGACAACTCCATTGCTTGGCTTTGTAAGCTGGAAAGAAACTGTCTTCACTTCATCTAATTTTTCTCCTGCACAATCTTTATGAATGCTTTGGATAAACACTGGGTAAAACCCACAAAAGTACAGTAAGATTCCTTAGACAACAGTGAAGCTCTGCCATGACCAACCTCTCTGCCTAAGTAACTTTCAAAAAGTGTGTAATTTTCTAATGATGAGTCCCCAGAGACAGTGTTCAGTTATACCAACATGGTCTCAGTTTAGCCGAGGCCTAGCATTAACTAAAGACTCAAAGCTGACAGCAGGCCAACTCTTTCCTGTTTCATCAGTYAAATCCCTCAAGTTATAGTTGTTACAGACTCCCTACTTTACTCTCTGTCATTGCTGCTGCCACAATATGGCCTGGCTCTGTTCACTCGTTAATTCTCTCTCGTTTCTAAGATTGATGAAAGAGCTATTTAAAATTGTTTCCATTTCCTCCCACCTGATTTCATCCCAGATGTCAGTTCATCTTACGCTCGCTCACTGTGGTCCAGTCAAAGGACTTTGCTCATCTGTATTCATCTGTTGCTACTTGCCTTAGTATTTGTGCTAAGGAATTCAGAATCTAGTTTCTTTGTCCTTTGCTTGGTCACAGTGCACAGCATGCAACAGGCTCATCTGTGAGGAGTGCTCGCAGAGGATATAGCAATATGAATAAAAGGAAACAATAATAAACTCATCTGTATATCTGTAGAATAGTATTGCTGTGGGCTTGTAAGGTAGGAGGAGTAAATTTCCAAGACTGACTTTCATTTGGTGGCATCCTGCCTGGTCATGACAGTTTGGTTTTATTTCAGCAATTACCTGAATTGTCCAGGAGAGGAATACAGCGTTTACCTGAAGAGTCATATAATAATATGAACTAGAATGTTCTGACTGCTATTATATTTGAGAAAGAATGTTAATGCTTTATAGATGCTGCTCATGTCTGGCACTGCTAATAACAGAAGAAGCGAACAGAAACACATCCAACTCATTCATTATAATTTAAGGGGAACTACATGAAGTGGCAAATTAGCCCACATTCTACACACCAAGAAAACCAAGTAATAATTGCCCTGAAGGTTGCATGGCAAGATTAGGATAGGCAAGAATGTTTTATAACTAAAGGGAAAAGGAGGAATAGGCTTGTTTGAATGAGAGAAATTGCTTGATTTCACTTGGGAGCAGAGGGCGCTGGAGGTGCTGCACAAGATAAAATTAGAAGAAAACATAAGACAAACACTAACACTGTAACCATGGAGGACTACGACAAAGTACTCTAATTATTTTTTTAAGGTGTATGTAACTTTATAGTAATATATATTATTATAAATACTAAGCATCAGTTCTAGCCTACTTTACTAACTTTGAAAGAACAGCTACAACTTAAATCAACTCTTCTTCTATGTGAAGAGGCCAGCAATGACAAACTGAAGTGCAAAACAACAATGTTCCTGTTAAACCTCTTCTTAGGCTTCTCCTCTCTCAAAAGCTTAGCTAAATATAATAGCGACAGATCTTCAGCTGATGTAAGTGGTCCAAGCTCCAAAAACCAATGGAATAATGCACATGTGCTTCACAACTTTCACTAGCAGAAGATCTACCCAAGTGAGTTTACAGCATGCCTTCAGCATCAGATATTCAAGCTAGTCTCCAACAAGAGAGTGAGATTCCAAATACTGGCTCCTGTCATAGAGTTCTCTGTTGGTCCTCCTTTCTCGTGAGGTAACTTGGTCAACACGTTTCTTTCCCTCCCTTAAAATTATTTCGGGAAATCACTTGCATGCAATAAACACTTAAGTTACCTCGCTGCCTAAGCCATTTGGCAATTACTGTAGGCAGGTGAGTCACTTTACTACTGTTTATTACTGATCTGTACAATAAAAGCATCTGAAGAGATAGTACTGTTGCTAAAACTTTACATTTAGTATTCCTGATTGCTCTCCTATGTTTCTTTAATGTTAAAATAGGTTCATAAATATATGCATATACACTGCTATTCAATTAAGTGCTTGAAGAGTCAACAGTGACTATCTATAAATCAATAGTAACATTGATAATATTACAGAAATATTGAAATTTGATATTTCATCTTTTTTTTGCATTGTATACCATGATGCTGGATTTATGCAGTTGTTGCTTATCACCCTAAATAACATCTTAAAAATCCAGTATGTAATTCAGGCTTAAGTACACAGAATATTCAGTGCTGTAGTCTCTGCAAATTATTTACCCTGGATGGTGGCTCACACAAATCAACTGGAACAGCTTAGATCCCAGTATGCCACAACACATCATCTTGCAAAAACAGACAGACTGCCCCTCAACCCCCAAAGTTTTGAGGTATCAAAATAGTTGCTTTGATCATTTCTGTTCACATCAAATGTAAAATCCAGCACTGATATTTTCTGAACATGATAAATCTCTCTGTAAGAATTGACTAGATTATACTTCCTTGTAGCTAATGAAGACATTTCCAAACCTCTTATTTTGCTTACAAATTTGCTGATTCTCTATCAGTCTTGCCCCATGAACAACACTTCAAACTAGAACTGGACTCTGAACCCAGCTAACTCATTTAAGTGCTTGCAACCTCCCATTTGTACAAAACTTCATCACTTCAGCTGGAATTCATTTAAAGAGGGGAAAAAAAAAGTATTAAAGTATTTGTAAAATTTCTTTCATGTAATAAAACCTGACTGGTAACTTAGAATCTTTCCATCCACATGTGTCTTCTAGATCAATATGCCATACCAGCAGGGCTTTCAAAGACCCAATTCATAAAAGCACTCTATGCCTCATTTATAGAGGTGCTCCATAAAACTGCCTTCTCAGAAGAACAGTGTATAGTCTTTCCTTTCTTGCCTGCACATGTGGGAAGCATATCTCTATGCAATTCAGTAATGATGGTGTTTTTGAAAATTCCTGGGGGATGGAGGAGCACAGTTCCCATTAATTTGTGCCCCTAAATGACCTGGTGGCTTTTGAAAGTTGCTCTCTTTCCCCACCTTTTTCGTGACTTCAAGGCAAAAGAATCACGACACACAGGTTTAATAGTCCTGACCAAGATTCTGATGTGCAACTACTGATCATGAGTTTCCAAAGACAACATAAAGAAGTCTGATTTGTTGAAAGGGCATGCACTCCTTTTCAGGTAACTTTGGATCCCCATTAAGGATTCTTATCAGGGAAAAAAATTGAAGCATCTGGCTTAGTCAGTTGGTCTTTCTATTTATGTATTATGAATTTGGTTTGGTTTGGAATTACAAGGTTGGGGGCTTTTTGGTTGTGCTGCTGTGGAAGGCCTCCTTCACTGCATCCACCACTGCTGACGTGAATGTGCCACACCTTTCCTATGCTACATACCATGCAGAATTATCAAACAACGTCTGTGGGTTGATGCAGCAATTGGCTTGCTACGAAAGCCAGCTGAAGTAGACTGTGAAGAAACAGAACAGCAGGACAAAGCAAGCATGTGTTAGCACTCTCTGAGGCAGAAAGAAGGTTTTGGACAAGAAAAGAGAAGAGCTGGACAGGCCTTTATAGCAAGATTGGGGCAGATTAGTAATGAAAACATGTCAGACAGACAAAACAAGTTGAACTGGAATGTTTCAGAAGACAAGCCCAGAGCTATCGGAGAAACGCACCGAGCCAAAATTTAAAGAATTCTTCACTGTGGTAAAGAAAGAAAAGGAATTATACACTTTTCTTTGATCTTGTATGTGTTGCATTACTACAGAGCAGCAGCACCTCAGAATCCAATGCTGGTGTATATGATACCTATGCAGGCCTTTAAAAAATAAGGTTCTTGCTTTTGACATTATTCCATTAACATTTCATTCTCTGCAACTTGGAAGCACACACAGAAAAACTTTTTTCCTCCTTGTCCCACCTTCTCCTCATACTCGTTCCTCATCTTCCAAACATGATTTTGCTCACCAATTCCCCTCAGTCTCTGGTGAGTTATGCCAGCAAAAGGAACCAACTTCCACCTCAACATCCAAAGCATTTATCCTTGCACTTGATCATTTTAAATGTTAATTGATTATCCCTTTTGCCTTTCACCTATTTTTACAATTTACTAAATTTCCCTCAGCCTCACTTGGTTTCTTTACAGAGTATCTGCCTAATCAGTTCAGTCTGGTTGACTGAGTGACTTTTTGATTAAGTTTGATTGCTCTAGTTAATTAAGTGGGTTTTAAATGTTTATTACAGCCCCTTCCAATCACTTGCTAACTGGTCAAACTCTTAAATCATTTCCCCCATCCAGACCAATTATTCTTGCCTGATAGCTTGTCATTTGTTTTCAGTGTTACTGGTTTATCACCATCTTTCCTTTCCTCATCTTTCCCTCTCTCATATATTCATCTGCTCACACAGTCTGACTACCATCCTTCTAGCTGTCTGCTTGAACATCTCCAGCTTCTGTTCGGACTTCCTAAGCTTGACCTTTGCCTCTCATTTCATCTTCTCAAAGGCCACTGTAATTCCTCACAAACATGAATCAAGTTGCATAGCCAGGTCTTAACATTTGCAAACATCAGTCTTGCTTAAATCAAAATCTTTCCTAAGGCTGACAGGGAACATCATGGATCAGTATAAAACAAAACTCAGAACAAAACTATCCTTGACTTTGTTTTAGCAAAATCAGGGTTCTACATGCCCTTTGTTACAGGCCAGCAGTCTTTTTGAAAATGTAGTGGTTTATTATGGAGAGAGAAAAAGGGAATAGACTGTTACCTACTTATACAATGGGCCAGGTTGCATAAATCTTTGAATTTGGAACAACACTGGTTTAAAATCATTGGGTCATCTGCAAATCATCACTGTCCTCCCCATTTTCCAAGTGAGGATAGTGAATCCTGTGATTGTTTCAATAAATCCAAGCAGTTAAAACATCACAAGACCTAAGTGGCGGCAATTAATAGTAATAAAAATAAGTTCAATTTGGGGAAAGCAGATTACAGAGTTCATTTTCTTTCACTGAATCAATGGCTCCCCTGTTGAAATAAGCCTTAATTAAGGGAGAAGGTCAGGATAAAAATCATATACAGTATTAAAAAGATAATGTATTGGCCAATTCTTCAAGGTGTTAAAAAGTACTTAATACCCACAACTGCCAACATTTGCAGGAGGAACTGAGGGATTTGCAGTGTCTCTCAACCACTTTCCAGTACCTCTAAAGAACAAGCCCTTCTCTTTTGATTATTAAAGCTTGGAATTTTAAAGGCTGAGATTTTTCAATTTTCTTTCTTAACCCAAGTCACCTAAACTTTTCAAAGTTAGAGCAGAGGAACCTGCCCCACTCTGGTAAGACAGTAACTTTGTATAAAGAAACATCCACATTCAGTCTTTCCATAGCAGATTCTAGCCTTTCCATCTTCTATCTGAATGTACCAGTTTTATAAGTATTAGCACACCCTTTAAAAACATTTTTTTATACCTCTGTCCTCATATCTTAAAAAAGAAATATATCATCGCATGATTACTAAATAAAAAAACAGAGCATTAGGTCCCATTCACCTACATGCTGTCATGACAAACCTATACAACCAAATGTTTTAGATATACAAGTTTCTTTCTCCCCTTTAGTGAGTAAACTAATGTTTTAAATAGACTAAATCCTTTAACATAACCATTACTGTCTGAATGCGGCTCCACAAGAAGTAGGTGTTCGCAATCAGCAACAGAAATGCATAATTATTTATTCATTATTGTAAGAAGCTACTCTACCACTAATTGAGTTCCTGTGCCTTTTCTACAAGCAATATTAAGATTAAATTTGCCTATTTTTTTTATTCCCGTGGTTATTATAACTTAATTTTTAAAAGATGAAAATGGAAAAGTTAAAACAAAGATAAGCCATCTAACAAGAGGATTAAATTTATTTTACCTGAATGGGCACAAACCACAAGTGAAATAATTTGCACTTTGGAATTACCTTTGAATGATTTAACTTCACTACAGCTACCACAGTCTCAACTGTAAAGCATTTTTTTCTCCAGCAGGAGAACCCTCAAGGATTAAAACACTAGCATGCTAGAGATGGTTTTTGGCACACAACCTGAAGTCAGAGTAATCAGTCATGCCTCACGGGGGAGCGAAGGTGAATGGGGAAGAAGGTGATTGCCAAAGCATTTGGAGGTAAACATACTTAAAATAGCAAAGCTTTTCCAAATGCCTACTTAGTGAAATTAGATCTACAGGAAAACCAACTCAGAGGAACTGCATAAATAGCCCAGGCTACTCCAAGGAAAATGTAGTCAATCTGCCTAAATTCTTTTTTTAAAATGAAGGATATTTATTCAGGACTTAATCCAAACTTACTGAATAATTCCCATCAACTTCAATCAACTCTGGATCCATCCTCTGGCTGGTAGGTTCCTTGACCATAGCACTAATGCCAAAGGAAATTCTCCAGCTTCCTTTAAATAGATATGCTCTGGGCAGGCCAAATAAGTATTATGGTAAACGTTGTTCCTGGATCTCAAATAGAGACAATGACTTCTGAAATTTAACATTACCTTTCCTTCTCATGTCTGTTTTTTAGTTTTGTAGCAACTGCACAATACAGACTGTGCTCATTGTTCTGTTCACCGGTCCCCCTGAACTTCTGAGAAGTACTGGAGCTCCAGACCAGATAAAAAAACACGTTTGGTTCCACTGAAGGTGCAGGTCTTCTCTTCTCTGTCCTTTACAGCTAAGCAAATAATTCATTAAAAATTATTTACACAATTAACTTAGTCGTGTCATAAATCTTCTGTAAGCACCCTGTGATTTTTCTCAAGTGAAACTGTTATTCAAAAGTTATATAGGCATACCTTGGAGATATTGCAGGTTCAGTTCCAGACCATCGCAATAAAGTGAATATCGCAATAAAGTGAGTCACACAAATTTTTTGGTTTCCTAGTACATATAGAAGTTATGTTTACACTATGCTGTAGTCTATTAAGTGTGCAATAGCATTATGTCTACAAAAACAATAAACATACCTTAATTAAAAAAATACTTTATTGCTAAAAAAGGCTAACCATCATCTGAGCCTTCAGCAAGTTGTAATCTTTTTCCTGATGGAAGGCTGGGGTGGCTGTGGCAATTTCTTAAAATAAGACAGCAACGAAATTTGCTGCATCGACTGACTCTTCCTTTCACAAAGGATTTCTCTGTAGCATGCGATGCTGTTTGATAGCATTTTACCCGCAAGAGAATTTCTTTCAAAATTGGAGTCAGTCGTCTCAAACCCTGCTGCTGCTTTATCAACTAAGTTGATGTAATATTCTAAATCCTTTGTTGTCATTTCAACAATGTTCACAGCATCTTCATCAGGAGTAGATTAAATCTCAAGACACCACTTTCTCTGCTCATCCATAAGAAGCAACTCCTCATCCATTAAAGTTTTATCATGAGATTGCAGCAATTCAGTCACATTTTCAGGCTCCACTTCTAATTCTAGTTCTCTTGCTGTCAGCCTGTCCTTTGAAGCTTTGAAGCCAGGCATTGACTTCTCCGCTCTAGCTACGGAAGTCCTAGATGGCATCTTCTAATATAAGGCTGTTTCATCTACATAAAAATCTGTTGTTTAGTGTAGCCACCTTCATCAGTTATCTTAGCTAGATCTTCTGGATAACTTGCTGCAGCTTCTACATCAGCACTTGCTGCTTCACCTTGCASTTTTDTGTWATGGAGAYGGCTTCTTTCCTTAAACCTCATGAACCAACCTCTGCTAGCTTCAAACTTTTCTTCTGCAGCTTCCTCACCCCTCTCAGCCTTCACAGAATTGAAGAGACTTCRGGCCTTGCTCTGGATTAGGCTTTGGCTGAAGGGAATGTTGTGGCTGGTTTGATCTTCTATCCAGACCACTAAAACTTTCTCYATATCAGCAATAAGGCTGTTTCGCTTTCTTACTGTTCGTGTGTTCACTGGAGTAGCACTTTGAATTTCCTTCAAGACCTTTTCCTTTGCATTCACAACTCAGCTGTTTGGTGCAAGAGGCCGAGCTTTCGGCTTATCTCAGCTTTCGACATGCCTTCCTCACTAGGCTTCATCATTTCTAGCTTTTGATTTAAAGTGAGACGTGCGACTCTTCCTTTCACTCGAACACTTAGAGGCCATTATAGGGTTATTAATTGCCCCAATTTCAATATTGTTGTGTCTCAGGGAATAGGGAGGCCCGAGGAGAGGGAGAGAGACGGGGGAACGGCCAGTTGGTGGAGCAGTCACAACACATGCAACATTTATCAATTAAGTTTGCCGTCTTATAGGGGCACGGTTCGTGGTGCCCCAAAACAATTACAACAGTAACACCAAAGATCACTGATCACAGATCACCATAAC
The DNA here is from genome assembly GCF_003343035.1 of Apteryx rowi. Lineage (NCBI taxonomy): Eukaryota > Metazoa > Chordata > Aves > Apterygiformes > Apterygidae > Apteryx > Apteryx rowi. The sequence continues at coordinate 338,948 of NW_020450916.1, read as the reverse complement.
AGATATAACGATAATGAAAAAGTTTGAAATAATGCAAGAATTACCAAAATGTGACACAGAGACATGAAGTGAGCACGTGCTGTTGGAAAAATGGTGCCGACAGACTTGCTTGATGCAGGGTTGCCACAAACCTTCAATTTGTAAAAAAAATGCACTATCTGCAAAGCGCAATAAAGCGAAGCACAATAAAATGAGGTATGCCTGTACAAAAATACTCTCCATGAATTAATTGTTAATATTTAGATTAGCTACAGATGTGTCACATGGGACTTCAAGTAGAAATCTGTGTTTAATAGAAACACTGATATTATTTCAATCCTCTCCCTAGAAGAGGTTAACTTTTCTAGGCAGTCTTCCAGTAGGAACCATCCAGAACTCATTTTGTAAAGGTGCTCACTGGTATTTCATTAAGTTCACTTAACCACAACATCCTGTCAGCAAATTAATTTACAAGACAAACTGCAGAAAATGAGCATATATGGGGAAACTGAAATGATACATATTCAGGTTTTGTCTGAATACACAAAAACATCATTTTAGTAATCATTCAGATACATACGTAATCCTGTTTGGAGAAAGCCCTTACTGATTTCTTATAGTTGCTTCATAAATCTGTTGCTAGACTATATTTCAAAAGGAATCATGAAAAATCCTACCCAGCAGTTGTGCATAGTTCTTCACATATGTTTCAAGTTTATATTCTTTATTTTTCCCTCACTATCCCTTTGCAGAGAAAGGCCACCTTCAGGTCTTCAAAATTTTTCCTTTCTTGAGAGGTCCTCTGCTCTGGATCAAGGATTTTGCTTTCAGTATAACCTTACCTGAAATTTGCATATGTATTACAACCATGAGATCATTATAGAACTAAACGCTTAACAGCTCTGAAGGTAATGAGTGTATTTCTGTGTACTTTTAGTAGCCACTCAAAAAGCTATTGCTGAGTAGACAGAAGCATTAACTTAAGAAATCAACAAAATACAATCTCTCCCCTCTCCAAAATAAATATGTTTTTAATGTTGCCTACTAAGCTTGAAAACCTGAAAGCTAAGTGCTTCCTCTTGGACAGGCTGAATGTCTAAAATAACTGCTTTTAACAGCCTTGGAGCATCATTAAATCTTTGACGTGTTTTACAAGCATTTGATCTCCACGCCCCTTTACTTAAAAAAACTACTTAGAGTCAGTAAATTGAACATTGCTAAGTAAAACAATGTCTTGTCATTTACTTGTGCTTACTATTAACCACTTCAATTAAGATTTTTTGAAATAAGTTAGCAAATTAATTACTTTACAACTGCAATAAAAAAATTAGTAAAAAACCCGTTAAATAYCATTAATAAGTCAATACATCACTTAGGAAATGAACTCTATTTTTATTACTAGAAATTACCATCAACTATAAAATGCCGCTGGACTAATTACTTTACTTGTACAAGGAACAAATTCCTAACTGCCATTATTAAATTATTATATTACTTCTCTGTAATTTTTTTTTTCTTTTGCTTTGCATTACTCCACTGCTTTAAATAGTAACTTATAAGAAAGAAAATTAGACGATCACTACTTTAGGTTTTACACACTGACAAACACAATCTGCTTCACATTTAACACAGTATTTGACAGTCAATTCCATGTAGGACTATGGGTAATGCTACCTGTTAACTGGCCTGACCCAAAATCTACTTCAGTCCAAGTGGCCTTCTTATTGATTCATATGGGCTTATCTGATCAGAATTTAATCCTAAGGTCCAGAAAAACTTTCTGTAAAAAAGAAAAGCACTTAAAATCATGAACACATCTCAGATGCTCAAAAGTCCTGTCTGAATCAAAGCCAGAGGGGTTAATGGGGTGCGTAAGAAGAATGGTGGTGATGAACTACAGCAATGGTAACACCTGCACTAAATACACTTTTGGCTGATCCCAAATATGCTTTAAAAAAATCAAATCAAACCAAAACAAAAAAACCTCTCAATCAGCAAGGGCCTTCCTTTTTCCCATCAATCTAACTTGATCARGACCAATTATATGATGGGAACTGGGGAATGTGAAGACACTTAGGATGACAAAGCACTTTGGCTTTCTAGTATGCTGCAGTGTGGAATGGAGAAGCAAGGGAAATGCAGAGCACAAAGACAACACTGCAATGGTAGACTTATGTTTCCATGCAACAATCTTTAGTCAGATGGGATTTGAAACTAGAATTTTGAAATTCAGAATTCTAGAAAACTCTAGAATTTTAGCAGCATCCAGATGTAAATCTTTTTAATTTTTTTCCCAATTCAATCCCGAATAGGTTGATTTTTTTTCAATTCAGATGCAATTAAAATGCCAGTTTGTGGGAGATTTTGTCCATGATTAAAGAACTCACAAACTGAACTTTCCAATATTCAAAAGCAAATCCCAAACCCAAGCCACCACCTTCCTTCAAGCCCCTCTGGGCATCTAATTTCAATCCAAACCTGAATCCAACTATGGAGTTGATAGCCTAATATCTTAAGATTGTCTGTGCCCCTTCATTTGTTTTTAAATTACTAATATATTCTTTAAAAAGTTAAAAAAAAAAATCAAGCTGAAGGCTCGTTACTGTTTCTTAGATGTTTCTTTTCCAAATTCACCTGTTTTAGGTACTTTATTGACATTGAGGCATCCAAGTACCAAAGCTGCCCAAAGGCTTTGAACAGCTGCCCAAAGACTTTGAAAAGAAAATTAAATTTAGATTTGTCTTTTTTTTCTTTTTTTTATTGCTTTCCCTGCTTCCTCCAAGACGATGGTGCTACCTTTGTCTGTTCACCTCTACCTCCTTTCTAGTAAAAGGACACAGTAGCACATCTTCAGCTGTGTGCAAATGGCTTAGTAGTTTCAACCAACTGAAAAAAGAACTAGTGTTTTTATTTCTTGCAATATTATTCATACAGTGTCTACTGTAAACAGAGCAGGAGAGTAGCCAACTGCTAAAAATCTGTAGGCACAATGGGAGATTTGTTCCTTCTTTAGCTCACAATATATTTTAATATCCTCAACAACTGAGATCTGTCACCTTCCGAAAGGTGTCCAGTACTGGTACAAGCTTCTAATCTCGCTCAGCCAACGTCATGGTTCACTCAGCCCGTAGTGCCTTTCCTTGGCCTGACTGTCTGTCACCTGAGGCTCTCCTTCAAGTGTTCCTGAGGAGAGGATCTATGTACCTACATACAAGCTGAATATTCCACATAGTCTGTGATCATAGAATTTGTGACAACAAATTGCAAAACAAAAAGCACTTGTGGATCTGAATGACCTCTGCCATTTATTTTTTTTATTTTGTGAATTTGAAAAGCATTCTTTTTAAGCTTACAGAGATATGAAGATGCATTCTGTATTTCAGCAGTATAGCAGGTCCATTCTATCTGAATATGCCTTGTACTTTCAGTGCAGTATCAAGCTGTTCTTTCTTGGAGCCTACTTTTGATATGTACAGACAGTGGCCACAATAAACCTCTTGTAACAACTGGTCTTTGTAGAGAGCAACATAAATAACCAAAAAAATGTGTATTTTCCAAAGGATTTCCCTGTCCTAGAGAGCTTGAAAAGGAAGACCTGTAGCTCAACCCATTGGTATTCCAAATAAATAAAATTGACAAAAGGTAATGTGTTAAGTGCTATCAACAGTAATATGCTTCACTGACATGCAACCTAAAGATTTCAATATGATTCACAAGCTCCATAAAGATGGTAGAACTAAAATGCAGCTGCTTCTGGCATGAAGCACTAAATTTACATACCTGAATTGATAACCATGCTTGTATTTAAAAAAGTAACTCCTATTAAGGTTGCCTATTATTAAAATTCCACACATTACATTGAGCTATTAGGGGTTACTCAGTATAACTGCTTTGGAACATTTCTAAAGAAATGCACAGTTTATAGAATCAAGCTTTCCATAGTTGTTTAAAAAAACAACTCTGAAATTTATTAGTAGGAACTTCAAAAAGATGGCTTGCTTCCAGACAAGGAAAGTGGTTGTTTTAGTACTGTTTAGTACTGTTTTAGTTTTCCCCAAATGGAATTTTCTTAGAAATTCTTTCCCAAGGAAAAAAAAATTTTTTTTCTTGTTTTAGCCTCTTTCAAGAGGTTAAAAGCTTCCAAGATAACATTTAAACTCATCTCTGTAAGGGACTCTACTTTTTTTTATTTAAATGATTGATCTGACTAGAAACTTTCATACTGTGAAGGTTCTGTAATGGACAGAAATCATGCTTCTCTCTGAAAAGGCATCAAAACACAAAGAGCTAGAAGCAATAAAATACAGTACATTACCTGTACTGCAGTTCTTCATTGCAAAGGAATCGACAGCTGCTACACTCTTGCTCCCATTAGCAACATATTCCAGTGAGATCCGAAATGGTTTCTCTTGATGTCCAACTCTCCTTTGAAGCAATACCCATCTGTTCTCATCATAAAGTGAAAGGAAAGAGTAAAGAAAAAAAGTGGTAAGAAAGACTACAAGGACCAAATTCCCCCAAAGTAGCAGCTCTACACATGGCTAGTCATACTATGCCCCCTATCCTCACCTTCACTCCCCTCATCGTGCCCCATGGTCAGGGTCCTTTCCCTCCCATAGATTTTGCAAAACAAGCTTCTAAAAACCAAGATATCCACAGAGTCAAGATGTCACAGCAAGTGAATAACCCAGCTAATGATACGCTATTGCTCTCTTCTGTCGCGCTTCTGGGCTCCTGGATTTCTCACAGATGGCTGCCTGTTGTTTAAATTAAGCCTAACTTTCTTTGCAATGCAAGCTGTGAAATCTGTAGCGCACATGCATACCTTCTCTAAATACCACTCCCCCTGCTTCTCACTGGCAAAGTCCATCATCCAGACTCAGGCAGCAAGCCAGTCTCGAGGGCTTGTGCAATGGCTGTAATTCCCTTTGCTGCACCTCTGGCTGAGGTAACACGCTTTGCGTCTAGTCTGTCTGTCTGGCACTTCTAAACATGTATGAAGCATTACAATTAAAGCATGTTATTTCTCCTTCTGGTACATTATTTTGCCTTTAAAACAAACAAAAAACCTCACCAAGTACACCAAAGAACTAGATTAACAGTGCTGGTGACCAGTGTCCACACTCAAAGAGTGTTTCAGCTGTACTCTGCATGGTGCTAGGAGAGAATGGGAACAGAAAAGTCTATGAGATTAATTCGTTCTCAGGGGAGCTAAAAAATATAAAGATATAGAGGGCTGGCCTTCTTTAATGTCCACCTTCTACCCTCCAATCAGTTGGTTCTGCTGCTCCACCTGAAACTTCTTGCCACCTAGCACAAGAACTACTCCTACACGCTCGTTTATTATTCTTAGGCATCACCTCTGAATTTGGCTTTAACTATTCTGTGTCCAAAAAAACATGTCTAAATGCAGACAGTAAAAATATAAGTATCCCTCTTTTCCCCAATACACTGGAATTCTGGTCCACAGAGAACACTTTTAGGAATAAAATAATTGTATGATAGCCTTCTATGGCCCATTTCACTTTTCCTCACTGGGTACAGGTTGCCAATAAAAACGCCTGTCGACACCATTTGTGAAGGAATACTTTACAAGAAGTATGCCTCTTTGTTCCTTCTTTAGCTCACAATATATTTTAATATCCTCAACAACTGAGATCGGTCACCTTCAGAAAGGTGTCCAGTACTGGGTACAGGCTTCTAACATTACTCCAGCAGCTATACAGAGTCCATCAGCTCATTTTACCTGAGTTTATTTTGTGCCCTGGTTACTAACCATAAACATGACCACAGAAGAGAGATTCTGTAAACCCCTTCGGTTACCATTAATCTTTTTTTTTTTTTTACATTTGTCTCATATTACATGAAAAAAGCAGCACCCAGGCTTACCGTAATTGGATAGCTGGGGACAAACAAGACAACAGGTGTCTAATAAAGCCTATTAGAAAATTTTCTTTACAGCTCCAGCTGCAACTTTTAAAAATGAGAGCAAAAACTTATTGTGTTTCCTTAAGTTGCTTTCAAACACCAATATTAAGCATTTTTGAGGGAGAGTATAGCTATTTGTAGTTAACACAATGTGTAAGGGGCAACACATTTTTCATTGCTCTTGCACAATATCCTCTCAAAACAAAAATGTTTCCTTATCAAGTATGCCCATCACTCCACTGTGTATTGGTTTGTTATTGTAGGTGTGCTGTATACAACACATTTTACTTGAGGGGAAAAAAAAACACTGGAGCAGATGTTCTGAACAAAAGAAACTACATAGATTATCTGGCATCCATAACAAACAACTTGTTTCTCCAGAAGTATGTCAAAATTTGGATGTTATCAACTTCAGACACTCTTCCAAAAGGGAATATAATAACATATGTATGTGCATATGTGCATGTGTGCCTCTCTTTACCCCTCCCTCACTGCAACATTTGCACCAATGAACAAACAACAATTTGTGTCTACTACAACAGTAAAATCAGACTTGATCAACCACAAATTGCAGATCCTATATTGTTAGTAGCTAGGAGACTTTTCTTTGTTCCAGAAGTAGACACACTGCTTATCTCAGCATGAATATAATAGTGTCATTAGGCTGTGCTGAATTTCACAGAATTCCCATCAGGCAAGGAATCTGCTAKCAGGTGTGTTAAGGACCTAAATAAAGGTCCTAATGCAGGCCTAAATAAAGACCTTAACGACAATTTACACAGTTCAGCTCTCAACTCAAAAAAGCAAATACAACTTTTTATGATTTACTACATTTCTTTCTCCTTCCTTTTCTGGCATGAACAGTGAAACTAGACTACCAAGCTTCATTTTTTGTTTACTGTTATCTTCATTTTACATTTCTCATGCCTCATCTTCAGACTTCTGTGCTTGAGTTTCCACCTTCAGAAGGTGATGCTGGCATCTACTCTCTTCCTTTTCCTGCCTCCTCCCCTAATGTATAGTTCTGTTTTCACTGAAATAAAATAAAAACAAAGCATTGAAAGTGTTTTAAATGCCTAGCTTCTGCGTGCATTATTTAAGTGTCACTTCAAGGTATATTTTAGGGATTAAAGGATAAAAATTTCTCTACAACTGGGGTAAAAAGAATAGCTCTAGGTTTAATTTTCACTGTGAAATACAGAAGCATCTGTATGTCATGAAAATTGTTCTTCTCGGTTTCAGAAGACTGATGGATTTTAATTCCAAGTATGCAGTGGCCCTCAACAATGATTTCCATTTCTGTACTACTGCTAACCCTCTGGATAAATGTGCCAGGAGTTTTAGGAATTGCTTTGCTGAGTTACTGGTGCAATAACTTTAGTTTGAAATTCTCAGGCCTCTCATAGTTTACCACAGAAACTTTATTAACTCTCAGAGTTGTTGCCAAGCAGGTATTTTATATCACCACAATGCAAGACTGGAAAAGGCAGGCTCACTCAAGTCCAGATTCATTACAAAAATATATTAATATTTTGTGGTACAAATTCCTAGCAAGGGGTTATTTGAGATTCAAAGATTCATGTGATAATAATGCCAAGTCTCAGTCTGTTTCTTTGGAGACCCCAAAATAAATGATCTAAAGATGACACTAACTGGTGGATTTATCAGGGACACTAAATATAGCTACTGCGTCAGTACAGAGACCCACTGGCAAATTAGAATGAGAGTCCCTCCTGCCATCATTTCATGGCAGGAGAGAGACTGATCTCAAAATCACTCCATACAATACCCTTTATTTAACAAAATTGTATTCATTTGAAGATCCTGGAATATAGGCTGTTGAACTATAACAAGATATATTGCAGCTTAACTGCTATGCTTCAGTACTTTAACTAGTTGTACAGTTACATTTTGAAAGTCTAGCTTCTGTGCGCATCGTTCAGCTGGCACCTGAAGCTAGGGATATTGTAGTGACTAAAGGAACCAAATTCCTCAAAAAAAGAAATTCACAAAACTAAATTTTACAAATGTAATAGACATTAAATGTCTTTTAGAGTGGCCTATATTTTTTGAATCTAATTTTAGAAAATACTTCAGCAGGGCAACATGGGGAAAGATGATGTGTGGAAATCATGCATAACTAACCTGTATGTCTTCTATGGTGAGACGAGTGGCTGGGTGGATGAGGGGATAGCAGTGGATGTTGTTTAGCATGACTTTAGTAAGACTTTTGACACTGTCTCCCAGCACATCCTCACTGACAAATTGATGAAGTACAGGCTAGGTAAGTGGACAGTGAGGTGGACTGATAACTGGCTGAACTGCTGGGCTCACAGGGTTGTGAGGCAGCAGCATGGAATCCAGCCGGAGGCCATTGCTAGTGGTGTCCCCCAGGGATCAATACTGGGGCCAGTACTATCTAACGTCTTCATTAATGACCTGGTCAATGGGACAGAGTGCACCCTCAGCAAGTTTGCAGACAAAATCAGGAGGAGTTGTTGAAAYACCAGACAGTTGTGCTGCCATTCGGAGAAACCTTGACAACCTGGAGAAGTGGGCAGAGAGGAGCCTCATGAAGTTCAACAAAGGCAAGTGCAGAGCCCTGCACTGGGGGAGGAATTACCCCACGCACCAGCACAGCCTGAGGACCAACTGTCTGGAAAGCAGCTGTGCAGACAAGGACCTGGAGGTCCTGGTGGACACCAAGTTGAACGTGAGCCAGCAGTGTGCCCTCGTGGCAAAGGCGGCCAACAACCTCCTGGGCTGCATGAGGGAGAGTGCTGCCAGCAGGTCGAGGGAGCTGATCTTTCCCCTCTACTCAGCACTGGTGAGGCCACACCTGGAGTGCTGGGTCCAGATCTGGGCTCCCCAGTACGAAAGAGGCATGGGCATACTGGAGTGAGTCCATGAAGAGGATCAAGGACTTGGAGCATCTGACATATGGGGAGAGGCTGAGAGAGCTGGGACTGTTCAGCCTGGAGAAGAGAAGGCTCAGGGGGATCTTATCAGTGTGTATAAATACCTGATGGGAGGGAGCAAAGATGATGGTGCTCAGTGACAGGACAAGATATTCCATTTAAACATAAGAAAAAGCTTTTTACTGTGAGAGTGATCAAATACTGGAGCAGTTTGCCTGGAGAGGTTGTGGAGTCTTCATCCATGGAGATGCTCAAAAACCAACTGGACATAGTCCAGAGCAACTTGCCCTAAGTGACTCTGCTTTGAACAGAGGGGCTGGACAGCACAATCCCCAGAAGTCCCTTCCAACCTCAACCACACTGTGATTCCATGAATATCTCAGCTCCCACCAACAAGTTATAGCAGATACATGAATGCTCCTGTCATCCCCTGCATAACCTCCAAGCACTTTACAGATTGGTGAATCAGACTGGTAGGCTGACAACTGCAAGGGCAAAGGCATCAATCACTGTGCACATAGCAGTGATCTCCATACAGCCTTCAACATCAAAACCTGTTTTTACCAAGACATCAGCCAGAACAACCAGGTTAATCGCTAGATACTGCCCCAAACAATCTGTATTGTCTATCCAGAGATGTACCAGAAGCGATAGAAGAGACCATAGTTTAATGCCTTAATTTGTAAGATATCCTTGCTTTGCTGCAGCAAAGCAACACACGATATTGTATTGTGTAGCAACTGCTCAGTGTCTTAATACAGCAGGCTAAATCCACCCAAGTGGATCTTCACCGAAGTTATGGTATAGAATGAAGTTGTCTCAGACATCTAGAACCTGCAATACACATAGCTTAAGTCACAAACTAAGACATGTTGGTCTTCAGTTCCAAATAGATTGAATCCCAAACAAAAATAGCTTCAAACTTTAGACAAGTTCAGACCTGGATGTATTATCTGGGGAGAATTCATTGCTTAAAGAAAGCCTGGACTATATCCAGAGTTCCTCTTTTGGGATTCACTTATATCACTCTCTCCCAAACTAGAAAATGCTGGTGACAGAATCTGATCACAATATGAAGGCTGAATTTTCAGATGACCCTCTATCTACTCATTTATGCTCCTTAAGGTGATGATATCCTAGAAATAGAACCTCGGGCCTTCCACAGCCTCGAAAGGGTTAGGTATTCAATCAGATAATGCTATTCTAAAAAAGCTGAAGAGCTTCTCTCTGACCTAACCTTCCTTAAATCTCCCATTTCTGACCAAGTTGCCAAGTACCAGGTTTTGCTCACCTACTGCATTTCACATGTAGCTACCCAGTTTCAGGAAACAGAATCAAGTTTTCATGGAAACTTAACTTCTGAGAGACATTTATAGTTTAGACACTCTTTGGTTGTTCATGCACTGTGTGATTAGAGGTGGAACATATTACTGATGAATTCCAATCAATACACTAATGCATTAAATGCCATTTTGCATGTTTCTCTGGATAATGCCAGCACTGATTAATTGCGAGTGCAAATCAGGATGCTCTCTTAGAAGCAGTGAATTCACAAAATACAATTCACAAGTAAAATCTCAAGCCAGAACATTTGTGTCCTGCATTTGTCTATCTTCATGGATAAATGATTATGATAGTTTTTAAATCCAATTAACATACACATACTTTTTGGGTGTTCTTCCATCCTGCTAAAGAAGATTAAAATGCTTGATTCAAGTAAGCTTTGGGATTTTGGTGTTGACACTCCATGTATTGCAAGCATCTTTGGGATTTTTCTCCAGACATCCATCTACACACAGAAGGTAGAATTAATTTCTGTGCCACCAGCCAGCCTGACACCTGTGTTACCATCTATGTCTTCACTAAAGTGGCACTGGCCCCTACTCTAGGCTAAGTTTCAACCAGAACACTATCCCAGCTTGGGTCTGATAAAGCCATTGCTTTCTCACATTTAGAAGCTGACTGGAAAGCAAAATTATTAAGCATATGAAAGCAATTACCAAAAAACAAACCAATCAACTCCTAAATTCTATTACCTTATATATAATAAATGAGGGCTGAATGCACCCAAAATATGGATGTGAGAACTAGAGAGTTGTAATGGCTACTCCCTAGCCATGATTCAGCACGTGCACTACCAGAAGCTATTAACATGAAGCTGAGGGAAAGGCACTTCAAGCCCACTTAGAATACCCCCTCTCATTAAGAAAAAAACCACGTCTCTGAATTCAAGCTACTTTCTGTTCCCTTATTGCCACTGCACTGGCCCCAGAACAAAATTGTTGTATTTAACAGCATCCTCATATGTAAGTTGAGTTACAGTTTGAATTCAGTTCTCCAAATCCATGCTCTCTCTCATCTCAAATACCCCTATTGTTACCAACACTTATCATGGCATGCCTAGGAGGAAAATGCAATATATCTAGGCAAAGACTTAAGTGTGTCTCTTTGGTAAAAGGTTCAGCACACTTTTGGGGACTGCAAAATTAAATAGCAATAATAGCAGCTGCATCATAGTATTTCACATGCAAATCCACCTGCAGCATGATAAAGGTACTGAAAAAATTAAAATCCAATTGTTGAGAATGAAATCTTATTAAAGACAGATTAAAAAGACAGTATTATCACTAGGACTCCTATAGAGAATTTTTTCCCCTCTACTAGATGAATTGGTGAAAGAACATAACTTTCTCCATCTGACATGCCACTGCATAGTTATAAAGTAGTTTATAACAGGGTCTAATCTTTCTTCCATACTGCTCCAGACTTATGTCAAGCCTCAACAATTAATGGGTACTGCAAAAAGTGAGAACTAAACTAGATCTTTTAGGCTAGAGCAGACAGAAAATAAAAAATGTTTTCATAAGATGCCAATACAATTCCAAGAGACAGAAAAAGAAGAGAAATAATAAGATGAACCATAGGAGGTTCTGTAGACTCTTTTCTCATTACTTAGAACTATACAATAATGCTGCCTAGTAATTACTTTTAATTATCAACTTTAAATTCATTACAGTTTATTGATCTTAAAATTGATTGATCTTAAAATTACTTAAAAGAAGTCAGGGCCTGATCATGATGATGTACTCTTAAAAGGATCTATTTTCTAAAATGGCAACAAATAAAGTTACTGAATATAAATGCAATAAATTATTTAGTTTAAAGTAGATAATATTTGATGTGCAAAACAAAAAGTATGTACCAGACTCTTCTGCTTGCAGACCATTCTACTTAATAAGAGGGAGAAAAATAGTACACATTTCACTCTATTGATTTAATGCCAGTGTCTTTCTACCCTTTTCTTTGGCCTTTTGCATAAGCAAGATACAACTGTTGGTGAAATACAGAAAAGACCTTTATGAGGGTCATTGGATCAGATCCTTAATGTCCTTGAGACTATCAGATTCTATTGGTTCCAAGAATGCTTCCCAGCCCTTCTCTCAAAATGCCTTCTAGAAGAGGTCTTAGTGAAAGCTTTGCTTTAAAAATGCTGAAATAATTGTAATGATTTTCTTTCTTTTTACTCTCTAAGGAAAAAGCATTTAGCTTTTTTTTTTTTTTTTTAAAGATAAAACTACTCCCCCTGCTCCCCTCCCCCCCAAATGCTCTGTAATTCCTCTTGGGTTTGGACTGTGAGTCAGATACAGTGTGTAATTACCTTGCCTAGAACAGGAGACCAAGAAGATTTTGGCTCCAAACTGCCTCACTTGTGCCAGGAAGACAGCTAACTCTATCCTCCTTTTAGGATAGTAATGCTAAGCCCTTTTGTACAGCCACTCTACTGAGAATTGTACAACTGGGAAGATATCTCAATATGGCAGGAACTGCTTTAGATTTTGATGATGCACAGGTAGCCCATGTAGGCTATTTTTACATCATACTTATCTTTGGATAACACACAAAGTCTGCAATTAAGCCACTAGAGTTTCATTGGTAAGAGGATCTCCTCGCGTATTCAGAGCATGCCACAAGACCGCTACACAACCACAGGAAAATTTTCTGCACAGGAAAATTTATTAACATGATGGAAAAAACCTACAGAAAAATATCTTTTTCTGTTAAATTCCATGGAGTTAAAAATATTAATATTTTTCCTTATCTCTTTCCTGACCGCCTTGTAGAAAAATCATTGTCACAAAGATCTCTCTCTACTAACCTGGTTAAAATAAATTCCCTGCTCTGAAAATTTAAAGGCTTACAGTTGAGTACCGTAAAGAATTTAATCAAGTAAGTAACTTTGAAGACCTGCAGCCTCATAACTCAATCCAATTCTTGTGATTGCAAATGAGAATCTTTGAATGGAGTTTAATAGGAACACAGGCCCAGGAAGAAAGAGCACAGATAACTGCAGAGATGCAAACTACTGTTTGGTGGAGGGCAAACTTCTTTCCAACATCTGGCACCTTTGTACTGGAATGGAACTCACTAAATGGCAGGGTTATTATTAGTTCAGTTTTGCTTTTTTTAATGTCTGTGGGAGTAGTAACCCAGGTACTTGGAGGAAGACTTTTGTTCCTAACCATTCCAAAATATGAACTTAACACTATGCCATACTAAGAATCCATCTATTCAAAAGCTCTGTTGACCAAGTGGGGCTGTGAGATGAGAAGGCGTTGTTGTTGTTGTTTTTAATGATAGAACAAAATGTTGTATTACCCACTTCATCGTATCTACTAAGCAATTTTGAGTTCTCAGTGGGAGCTCCACACTGACATGACAGCACTAATTCCTCTAGTAAGAGGCTACAACAATTGCAAATACAGTAGAACTACACAATTTCACTGAGGACTAAGTTCCTCTGGTACTGATCATTTCTTTCCATTCCACAGTTAAACTTTGTAAGACAGAGAATAGTTTTTTCCACCTCTTCAGTAGTACACGGTTGGGGATGCTCCTAGGATGCTGTAATTGGTAATCATAGCTGAGATATAGCATCAAAACTGATGTGAAAAGAACAACAGCTCAGCTTACTTTTTTAACACACAACGGCTCTTTAGCGTCATCTCCTCTTGTAGTCCTCTCCCTATTTGCACATGAGCTTGATTACATTTCCTTTAATGAAAGTAACATTGCCAAAAATGAGATTTCACTCTGTGAAACCAAACTGCAATAACTGCTGGCAGTATGTAAGTCAAGACAACCCTAGCAACACTTAGCATTCATACTGCCCATTATATTTTTAGAAACTTTATACAGACCTCACAGCCCCTTAGCAAAGAAATCAAACGTCATTTTTCAGGTGGGTGAAAAGGAGGGACAGGAATGCTGTATGACTCACTCACAGTCACTCAATAAATACATGGCAGAACTAGGATTGGAGATAAAAATTTCTGTTTTAGTCCTATGTGCTGATCCGCTGTATCATGCTGCTTCTGATGAAGGTAATTAAATTTCATGCTTCAGGGAGTAGCTTAATTGTCTTTGAGGATCAGAAAGAAACTCCATCCTTTCAACCTGTTGTACAGCACTGCACATTTTTTAGGTGTACTAAAGAACAGTTTTCATTTTTTATTTAAATATTGAAATTAAAAAATAATCTCATCTTCATTACAGTCAAGTACAGTCAAGGCTTCAGAAAGACAGAAGGGCTTTTCAAAGAACAGAGTAGTGGGAGGGTATTCTGAAATACCTGAGTTCTCAATAGCAGTGTCTGGGAGACCAATTAAATAGGATTCTTTACCTCTGCACTCAGCAATGACTTTTCAGAACACAGCTAAAGGAAAGTATAAATATTGTGGCTGCTCACCATCTATATGGTTGAATAAACACCATGAAAGACTTTAGGTTAAAAAGCTGAAAGAGTGAACGAGAGGGAAGGTTTTATTTGAGAAAACAGCTGTGCTTAACTCTGTATCCTTTCAGGATATGTTGCAATTACATAGCAGCTTTAATAACCTAGAATTCAGAATAACATATCAATACATCCAAGAAGGACTAGATGATGGACCGCTTGGACCATAAGGTTCAGGAAGGTTTATAGAACATCTACTCTAGGCATTCCCAACCACTACAAGACAGTTTCCACTCTCCTATAACAAACCTAAGAGGCTCCTAAAACCGCTGCATCAAGTCAAAACCCACAAAAAGCTGTCAGGTTAGAAAAAAATTGCCCAACTGGATTTCAGAGATTCCTGGAAATCAAAGAGGCCAGCAGATAATCCTCAGCAAATACCATCTTTCCCAAACACATAATTTGAGCTATTCCCAGTGTTTGGTTGCAACACAGAGGTGGGTAATATGATTTTGTTGCTCATTCTTATGATCTGCATCAGCTATAGGTGTGCCACCTGCAGTGCAAAATAAAGAAAGAAATCATAGTGCAAAATAAATAGAAGGTAAAATTTCTCTCATAAAACTGTACAATACAGAAGATGACTAACCTTAAGCAACATGAGTGGTAGCATGAAAGGAAACTGCAGGGATGAAGGAGAAAGATGTATTTCCTGATTAAAAAAACAACAACAACCCTCTTTCAATTTAATTTGCTTCCTTCATACAGATTTTCAAGGGAAATGACTCATTAGGAAGGATCTGAATGAGCAAAGACGAAGCATGGAATGCAAAAAAGGTTGTGTCTATCACTGTTTATATAGAAGGTATTGTAACAGTTACCCTGTTATTATACGGGGGTGCTGAGGGGCTTTCTTTGAATTGTGTGATCCAACCTTAAATGGGAAAAGACCTTAAAAAATGAGAGTCTAGAACAATTACCTAATCACTATATTCAAAGAAATGGAACTGGGGAGGCCAACATCTACTTATCATAGCAAATGGCATATCAGAGGTTAGACAGAGAAGGTTACTTAATAACTGAAATTTCCGTCTTAAAGTGAGAGAAACACCACGGAAGAGATGTGTGCAGATCTTTCATCACAGCAATAATCACAAAAATGTTATCACAGTTGATAACGATGTTCTCACAATGTTATCACATCTGGAACATATGCAGGAATAATACGTGCTAATTATGTAGGTCCAAATAGAAGAACTCTGCCTATGGTCAAGACTAACTTTTGCCAGACATACTGGGTCTGTTTCTCTCCCATAGATCTAATTCCCCTCATTTAGCATTGGACATGTCTGAAAAACAGAATCTYGACAGGTCATGCTGAACATCCACAAAGGAAGCCAAGAGTAGCTGACAACATTTGCCGCTGCCTGGAAATACAAGTTTAAGCCACTATCTGGGATCTCAACTTCCCAGAACTTTGAGTGCAGGGATGTTTTATTTAGTTTGGCATACATTTGCCTGTTAGTCTCAACATTTGGCATATACACTTCCTTTTAGTGTAAATAATAAAAGCCTTGACAAGTAACATGCCTGGAAAACAGACTCCACAAGATGTTCCCATGTAATTTACTGGCTTCTCACCCTCAAAGAAAAGGTACCTAAACCAAGAAGCTCTTTTCCTCAGGTTAATATTGCCAATGAAATTGAAGGTTTTTTTCAATACTGATTTTAAAACAATGTGAAAAGGTGATGACTTTCTTTAGTGTTTGCTGATACAGAAACCAGTCTTTTTTATGCATTCCCAAAACACAGCAGTCTTTCCAATACTTTTTGTCTCAGTACCACATTAAGTTGTTTTTCAAATTCAAGAAGTCTTTTTTTTTTTTAATGACATCAGTAACTACAATTCAATAACATTCACTGGGATAGCTCTCGCCTTTAGACACAATTCTAGGAAAAAGCATGTACACTGCAGTATCCTAGAAAGCCCAGAGACATGCCCGAGTCATGGTTCCTCCTGTACTTCTCTCTGCTGTGGGGTAAAGGGTGCTAGCCTTCTCCAGCCTCAAAGAGCAAGACTTTCTTTTAAGTCCACCCATATTAAACAAAGACTGGAAATAAAACCATTCCCCAGTTCCCTCACAAGGCAGAAATGGGGCGAAACATCCCTGGTATGATATTCTTGTGTGACATTGGAAAACACTGTGACATTTTGCTGAACTTAGGTACAAAGCACTATACTCAATACCTGGGAATATTGTAAGGCTAGATTAAGTTAACAATACCCAGCTCAGTGAAAAAGGACAAATTTACCTAGGCACCACTTCTAGGGTCTGACTTAAACCCTATTTTGAACATTTAAGTTAAATTCTGAGCAAGGATGAGTTTCACTATATGAAGTTGCAACAATGTTGAGCACTTCTGACAGCGAAGGCTGCAGACAATGCAAAACATCCATGTGGGGGTACATACTATGGAGCTCACCTGCAGGCAACATAACCTGAGTAGCAACAAAAATACCTCATTTCCTGATATTTATCATCTATTTCATGTCACATCAACAGGATTTTTCTATGTACTGTTTCCTAAAACTGCTCCTTTGCTATTCCTCCTCTCCTGAACAGAATGATACTGTAACCCAAGTGCTGCAGGCTGGCCTGGAAGGCATGGTAAGATTTCCAGCCCTGTATTTCCTCCCTCACTGCTTTCCCACATGCACTGCTTGAGTACTTGCTTCAGAGTAGGATTTTGCCTTTTTCATCAAAATTTAGATTCATCGACTCTCCAAGTCTCACAGTGACCTCTAATTTTCCTTAACAAACATAACCACAAAGCTCTCAGGCTCCTCATCTGCCAAGAACAATCAATACTGTTGAATAAAAACTAGACTATGGATCACAGTAGCCCTTGCCTTTGCCTAGCTCAAAGGCTTTAGGCATTTTCAGCTTGTTTCTGGATGAACCAACTTCTGGATAATGAAGAGTTCAGAAGCTCCTGCCCAACACTTTTTTTGCATGGGTAGGTTGCCTCAGGCCCACTGAACCCTAGTCACAAGGAATTTAATGCTGCCTGAATCTGTATAATGTGCTGAGCCGAGTAACGGGCTGGAAGGAAGACACCATTAGGCTACAACTCTGTCAGAGCATTCAAATGATCCTGTTTTAGTCAGCGACTTCATCTCCACCACAACACCACCGAACACACTGAAGTTACCCACTCTCAGTTGAATTCGGACTTTGCCATTAGCCACACTTACTAATTCCCATTTCCCACTGAGTAAGTGCATTGAGCTGCCATGATGACAAACTGTTCTTTTCTGGACAGCAATTCAGAAACTGGTAGACTACAAGGATATGGAGGAACAACGGTTGAAGGCAGGCATACTGGGAAAGGCTATGGTTATACTTGAGAGGTTCTGTTGGCTGCCTGGAGACGTCAGGGGCTCAAGATGGCAGTAAAGGCCAAAGCAAGTGGGCATTTTTAGGTGATAAACACTAAGTCAGGCTCAACAGGAAGGGGCAAGGACTCTTCTCTTTAAAGAAGTTTACTAATGTAAATAAAAGTCAGATCTGCCTGCAACAATTGTGTCCATGGGTTGCAGCCCTACTTAGCCTGGTCAGCCAAAGTGATACCTCTGCAAATAGTCACGCTATCTCTTATTTTCTGAGACTTCCAGAAAGAAGGTTTCACATGCCTCCAGGATGCATTTCACCTGACTGAAGAGCAGAACAGAGTATGATCTCTCTTCCCTAGACAGCATGCGAGTTGGAAATCCAAGCCTAACGACTGACATTGTCTAACCATGGGCTATATCAGAGAGTACTTACAGATGCCGGGCTATGTTTTGCAGCACACTTTAGAGAAAGGACCTCTGTGTGAAAAGAGAAGGCAGCTGCTTCATACTGGTGTGCAAAGGACGGGAATGTCAGCAACAGCAGTTTAGCCCATTGCTGCAGTAACAAAGCAAAAGAGAAATGGGGGGCCTGCATGAACCACTGACCCATGGTCTGCATGAATTATTGTGAACCCCTCCTAATAACCCATTCCTTTACAGCACTATTTCCAAAAGCTCTTCTCTGTATGTAGTGATTTAAAAATCAGTGTACAGTGTAAAAATAATGACCTTTTGGTCTAGCTGTATTTTACATTGATGCGTAGCTTAAGTCATTGAGAATAACAGAGAATTAGGATGTCTGGTTGTGTAGGTAAAATGAATTTAATTTAGTCCAAAGAGCTTTAGGGCCTAGGAGCAGCCTTTCCCTCAATCCCTTCATTTTTCTTCTCCTCCTTTTAAAAATTGAGATTACAACAACACACTAAAAGCCATAACAAATTCTCTTCATTAGTACTATCTAGCAAGCATCTGCGTTTGAGATTCACATCTACAGGAAGAGCCCAGAACACGCAACAGATCCATCAACATTTTTGAAGGTGAATGAATAAAGTACTTAGAGAGCAGAGCAGCTGTTTCAATTATAGCATTAGCAGCCCAAGCCCTAAGCACTCGGCTCCTCGAAGGGCAGGGAACAGAGCCATCTTTATAGATTATAATTAAAAGACCAAGGCCAATTGCACATTCAAAGCAAACAGGCAGCAAATGCTTTGGTTGCAGTTGGTCATTTTCTGTTTCAGCCTTCCAGCTTTTCATTTTTGCTCTGCAAATGTGAACAAACCCTCTTCCAGAGGATGCCAAGTAAAAACAACTCCAGCATTCCTATTCTGCTGTTTATGTGTTTCTCAATTCCTACTCTGCAAAAAATCTTTTTACCTCCCCTGCTTATTTTACAGGGACAAGTTTGTATCCTGAGGGGCTTAGTGGATGCAAAATGCTAACGTCTCAGCAGGTAATGTCCCATGTAAATAGTCACATCATTGCAGCAAGAGAAATGGTGAATCTGTGTACGTATTACGTTTCATGCCTACTAATGCAGATGACATCAATTCAAGAATTTGCCTTAGAAGTTTTGTTGGTCAGACATTCAAGTTCTCAGGCAGCAATGATTATATAGAAAACAACAGAGCTGGCTCAAAAACACAATTAAATTCTTCCTTTGAGGGAACTTCTATTCAACCACACACATACAGAGTGGACAAATAAACAAAACTCAATTTTACCACACCCCGATTAAACAAAAGTCAGTTTTAATCATGTGACCATACTGATACACTAGCATAATGTAATCACCTCTGGAACAAGACCTACCAGGATTTTAACAGAGCACTATAACACAAAGTAATCATCTCAGCTTGAACATGCACAGATTGAGGTGCCAGGGAAAGGGACTCCGAAATCCTCAATGTACCACTAAATTAGGCCTCATGATGTCTGCTTGTAAGGAAGGTGGTGAAGCACAGGTGGAGTAGATTGCCCAGAGAGGTTATGGAGTCTCCATCCATGGAGACATTCAAAACCCAACTGGACAGAGTCTTCTTCAGCTACATATTCAGAGTTTCAGTTCAATGAACCTACTTTGCATTGAGCAGAGGATACAGTAATAAGAAAATTCATATTATTAACAGCTTATTGAAGTAACCTGTGCTTTGCTCCTGTTCATATAAACCTTGAAAATTCAAACAGCTAGAAAAGTAACAAGAGTTATGACTGAAGCTTCTGTCTAACATTTCAAACCTTGCTCCCCTCTCAAATTCATCTCAGAGAGGAAGAACCATTTTCCTGTTAAATGTGCAAAAATCAGTAAGTATCAGACAGCCTTTGGAATCTCCCTGGAGGGAAATCCTTCAGACCCCATTAGTAATCTGCTGTATGCTTGGTTTACTTTGTACTTTGTTTTTAGGGGGAAGGATGGAAGGAGAAAAGGTTATTTCTTCTTCTTGTTATTCTTGTGTTAGCAAAGGGCAACATTCAAAACTCAGAAATGTATACATGTCTTTGTAAAGAGGGCACTGGAGAACACAGTCAGAACACATCCAGGCCAGAAAGTTCACCTGTTGGCAAGTGAGTCAAAGGGCAGGAGCCAGGGAGAAGCGGAACAGATGAGGGTTGGAGAACTGCAGCAGCAGAGCAAATAAATCAGGAGAGAGTATGCAAGAGCACGTGGTAAGAGCAAGAGGGCCAGAATGCATGCAAGAGCACTAGCTGAATCAGCAGAAGTAGCCAAAAACATGACAGCTTTCTCTCTGTCATTCTAGTTCATGGTTCAAACAAGATCAGGAAACGAACGTTCTTTAAATTCTTCTGGATGGAAAAAACAAGCTAACAGAAGACAAAAGCAGTATATTTAAACAGTTCAAGGCCAACATGGGCTGACTCTTTCCCTATTCAAACTTCTTCTGCCTCACCCTTATATTATTTTCCATTCCTTCATCCCTTGGGATGTCAACGTACAGCCCTAAGTCAAGAGCAAAGAAACACTGTGTGTCCTATTTAGCATTCTCTAAAGGACACTCGGCAATCCGTGAAACATTTCATGAAGAAAGCCATTTAAAAAAGTATAGCAATCTTTCTAGGGTGAAAAACTGAGCTGTGCAAATTACAATCCAAAGGAGACCTCAGTTGTTGTTCTTCTGCTTAGACAATCTTTATGAATGTTCCTGTACTTATAACCTTCACAGAAGTGTCTGTTAATATCAGACAGAGCATATAACTGCAACTTAAAGGTGTGAACCAGAAATCCAATCTAAAAATGCCTAAGGAAAAAAAAATACTAAACCAGAAGGACTTTTAATAATGAATTTCAACATCATCAGTTATTCTGGGAAATTGGGGGGGGTGGTGCTAGAAGAAGGAAGAGCAAAAAAGGATGGCAACAAAGAGAGGACAGCATGTTAAGGAAACAGAATATAGTCTCTTGAAATAATATTTGTGTAGAAATGGGCAAGACTAGTGAACTTCAGTTCATTTGAAGGTGGGTGAAAAAAAAAAAAAAAATCACATTACTGTTGAGGGACCAGAAAGACATAGACTAAATAATGCTCCAGCTCTTGAAGTCGAAGTGATTGTTCCCAGTCCTTTATTCCTAACTTTAAATAACATGTTTTAACTCAGCCAAAAGTTGATAGTTATCAAAAGCTGTTTGCCTCTAACAACTTTTTAGATTCAAAGAGTGCTGCTGGGTCAAAGCCATTCCTCCCCCTCCCCCCTTTTTTTTTCTTTTACACTGCCAAGAGTTAAGACATTGAGATAAGCTTTAGCCCTCTAAGTACAAACTGGGCTTGGATGCTGGGCTGCAGTTTTGCCGTGTCTAAACTCTATTGAAAAATACCAGCTAAATGTGCAAAATTACTATCTGAGTTCAGAAGAACTACGAAATTCACTGAGGAGTTCCGTAATTCCTCATTTCTAAAGTTATCCTGAAGAGAAGATAATGACAATATGGGGTTTATGCAACAGCACTGAAGTCAAGGTGTCAACAAAATGGTATGCAACAGGGCAGCTGAAGTGACAGTCAAAAGAAGTTAGGTGAAAGAAAACAGAATGAAAACTTCTCAAAATAGTACAAATGACATGCACAGACCTAACTGCAATAGACAAGGATGCTGTGTTTATATTTATGTGATGTCTGATGAAGTACAGAGGATGGAGATTCATATTCACACCCTGACTATTCTCTCTCCATTTCAGGACAAAGTTCTCTTAAAAACCATGCTGGCAGTCCATACAGTCTGCGAAGACTAAGTCTCTTTCATGCCACTAAAAATTACTCCTGTAGGTCACAGTTGAAACATACTGGCATTGCAGGAAGACATCTCTGAATAAATAGGACACTTAGTCTCCAAAAAGGCCAGTTCCACTTAATGCATTAAAAGAAGTTAAAATGTCAGACACATACTAAATATCTGGAGTCTTTACAGTCATGCCTGAAGAGTAATGAAAATGGGCATGACTCTGCTTCTGACCAGACCTAGGATTACCAGCTATGCCACATTGTATCAGCCACCACAAGTGGGATAATGACAAACTCTGCAAGTATTAACATAAGTTTCCCATAAAGGTTCAGATTCATGACCTAAATTCTTCTTTCTCATCTGAATAGATTTATCTACACTTAGCACAGATCCGAAGAAACTGTTTCTTGATGGGGCTTTGGAGTGCTTGTAACAGAGTTTTCTCCTAAGTTGTTTTTCTTATGGATATTTTCTTCATCACTCTCCAGTTGCACAGAACAAAGAAATACAGCTGAACCATTTATATTCAGCAGAGGTGGGTTTCTGTGGGAATAATGTATGAAAACAACAGGTGGCCAGAACAGTACTCTTAGATGTTCTTTCAGCTAAGCCTGCTAAGGAAATAAGTGCAAGCTGACAATGAGCAACAGCTGCGTCCAGCATGAACTAAACTCTACAAGTCAAAACATTCAGCCAAACCCGCCAGCAGTGG
This sequence comes from Apteryx rowi, assembly GCF_003343035.1. Taxonomy (NCBI): domain Eukaryota; kingdom Metazoa; phylum Chordata; class Aves; order Apterygiformes; family Apterygidae; genus Apteryx; species Apteryx rowi. The sequence continues at coordinate 316,054 of NW_020450916.1, read as the reverse complement.
AACTTAACACAATACGCATTTGAAAAGTTTTCATTTTAAAAGCCCACTAATAAACCACTAGGGATTCCACTGGCCCATTACTGGGGAAAGGTCTTCAACAGTATTACTCAACTTTACAGTCTGGCGTGGAATTAAAGGCTAAATCAGCATTACTAACAGAATTTAATTTTTCAAGAAAATACATTAAATATGTCAGTTGCAGATACATCTTTCCTTTTAGGAAAAAACAAAGGGAAGTTGAATGAAACTCCTCTCACAGTACAAATGGCCCTCACAGAGACTGGATGGGAAAACACATTCTCATACTCCAAAGTTCACTGTGAAAATATGCTAAAATAATTCTGAGTTACACAAAAAGAGCTAGTAAAATCTCAGAATTGTTTTCTGCCAGAATGTCTGTATTTAGAACTGTGTCACTCCGTACCAGAATGAGAAGCAGGCATTTTTAGTAAAAGGGAAATTCTAAAARAAAAAAAAAAGACACACAAACCCAACAATTACTTATGCTTAATCAGAGGCTCCAGACTAGTGAAGATTCCTGGGTTCCACAAATCTGTATTAAAGAGCAAAAAATTATAGAAACTCTGACCCTGATATTTAGACTTCTAACTTCTGTTTCTGAAGCTTTGAATTGACTCAGCTGACTTATTTTTTGAGCAGTGAGGTGACCATTGCACTTTCAGTTCGTGTTAGCTGCTTATTTCCAAAAAATCTGTGTGCAAATAATTTGTCTGAAGATTATTCACAGGAGTAACATTTCAATTGTCTCACCCTTGATATCAAAAATCAGAAACACCACTTAGGAAATTTCAGTGAGCAATCAAGACACACAACCGTTGGAAGTACAGTGAGCCACTGACAAATTAGATGAAAATTATCTATCCAACCTCTTCTGCAAACAATTGTAAGCAATCTGCAAACAGAACGGGGAGCTAGGAACACACAGAGAATTTGTAGAGCACAGTGACAGGCCATTTCTCTCTGCATCCATAAGTAGTTCCTATCACACCGAGATTCATTCTTGGTTCAGGCCTCCAGGTGCTATTTTAGTGCACTGAAGTGGTACACTCGAACCAGAGTGGAATTTTGCCAATTCTGCTTCACGTGTGTACAAGGTCAAGGTAGGTTCAAAATCAATACTGGTTCCATACAATGAGGAATAGTTCATCCTGAAGAAGGAAGGAACAGGCAAGACACGAGCAAATATAAAAGATACTCTTTAGAGGGGTTACAAAGGAAAAAGAATGTTATAGATGAAAGAAGTGGCAGAAAAGGCTAGCTGAAATGCTAAAAAGATTAAGCTAAAATGATAAAAAGATTAAGCTAAAATGATACATTAAGATGCTCAAAGCATTCCAAAGGCCAGGAAGGATCAAGAAAAACTGAATACAAAATATGAAATAAACACAGTTAATTCAGAGAGAAATGTATGCAAGAAGATACATAGAAACACACAATAGTTTGAGGTTTCCTAAACCAATAAACATAAATTTGCTAGAGAAGACAAACTACTGATATTTTCTAATAGTAGGACTATTTTTTAAGTAGAAATCTGAATTCATTTTTAATTGAGGCAATACAAAACCTGTTATGGGAGAAGTATATATAGATTACATAGGAGACTGATATATATGCGTGTGTGTAACACACACACATACGCATAAGCATGCATTTACAAGACCTTAATAGGAGACTGCTTGGTTTGAGAGGACAATGAAACAGAGGAAAGGGAAGATACAGTGATTTTTCAATTATTGTTTTTCAAATTTCCTATTTAAGAAAATATGTCTTGTGGGTAATTAGGTGTCTTCCATTACATATATAGATTGCACTTTTGGAGCAGGGGCTATAGGGGCCTTGAATCTCAGTTTTGTTAGAAATAAACAAAATTAAAGTAAGTAAAACGATACGACAGTGGGCATTTAGCATTATATGGATAGTTCCTTTGGACTTTTCTGGATTCAAGTGTGTACTAGTACTTATAACTTTTTTGCTACTCTAAATAATGCATGAATAAATACATGTATGTTCCTACAAAAGACCTCAATGTAATTTCACAGATATAATTACATGAAACTTCCAAACAAAATTTGGTTCAGATCTGGATTCCACTAAATCAGAACAAATGTTATCAGATGTCTACATTCTATTGCATTATAAACAATAATAGTTCTTAATAGTATTGTTATGGCAAGAATCACCATATAATGCTGTTACTATCTTGCAAATAATTTTTTTAAAGCAACTGCATGATGCAGTCTTTGAAAAAGTTATGTTGTTGGTAGTTTTGTGATGCAATTTTTTCATAGGTGAATTTTGGCCAACAAGCAGATTTTGCTCTTTGTTTTTTCCAGCACCAGTTCTCAGGGGAAAACTGCTTCCTGAGGCAGGGATATGTGCACTTTGATCAAGAGTCTGTGAAAAGATAATATTCATCATAGTGTTTGAGACTACCTCTGCTCAAGAACCCATGCTGCAGAATGAAAAACAATTTGTCCTGAGCATAAATTCTGGCTTCACATCACTGACTTCTCCTTTAACAAGGAAGTGAACTGGAAAGCCTCCGTATCATTTGCTAGTTGGCCAAGAAACCTGTTTACGACCTTGGTTAGGTACCTTTCATCTGGAGTTACAAAGGCTCACTCCAAGTGGGCGTTGGGTACAAGCATACCCCTGAGGTCGGACAAAATGCCACCTTTTGCACTCTCCAGTGGGCTACCTCTCGCTTTTGAGTATCTGAGCACATGCAGTCCAAACAGCAGGCTGTTGGACTTCCTACAGGGTTAGGCATCTGGCATGATGAACTACCCTATGTTCAGCACAGACTCAGCAGGAGATATTAGGCTACTGGCATCACATCCTACTCAAACAGCTCTGAGATAAGTGCAGTAGCCAAAGAGCATCAGCCTGTAGGTTGCCCCTGGTTCATCCTGTCTYAGGTGACAGACATGTTAACTCCTCACATGTTCCTTGCTGTTCGTGATGTTCTGGAGTTTCCCCACTGTTATTCAGGTAATTTCTCAACAGTAATGGTCATTCTGTTGTTTAAAAGGTTATTAGAAAAAACAAATTCTATCTGTCCCAAAAGAAGTACACTTATACCTTTAATAGAACAAGTTCAGCAAAGGTAGCCGGTAAACTGCAAGCAAATGTGGTGATGTGTAAAGCAAACTGCAAATCAGTTTGAGTTCAAAGAAAATAACTTTGGATCAGAGATCCTCCCACATTTCTCTAGTTAAAATTAAATATTGATCTGATGTTTGGTCAATGATTTAATTGACTGAAATCTTGAAATGCTCTTAACTTAAACTTTGTTCTAATGTGTTTTATTTCTTGCCTTGTACATAAAAATGTGCAAGTCCTGTGAACAGTGCATATATAAACAAACATATTTCCGTATTTCAAGCCTAAGTGTTTGTGTCCTATCCCTCTGGCTGACCAAATCAGTCATGGAATAACAACAATGAGGTTTAGATCCTTAAAGCTTGCAAGAAGTTGTCAGAAAAAAATTACTGAAAGTATTACATGTGCATTCATCCAAATATCACTTAGACCATGAAGAAAGGGCAATGATAAGCTCCAGTCACATACATGTAACTAGCCAAAGATACTGATTTTACAGCTACCTCAAAAGACATCTTAAATGACCTTCAAAGTAAGGAGACAGAAGGAGGGAGGAGGGGAGAATTCATATCTGTTAATAGCATGGTAATACCTAGATGCTTTAATCAAGTTTGAGGGTCCTCTATATGCTAGACATTGTAGAGACATTGTGAGGAGGCCCCTGTCCCAAGGCACTTGAACTAAGTGGGAGAGCTGAGAAGAGAACGTAGGTCTCCTTTCTCTCACAACTAAGTAATGTCCAAGAGCATATACTGGCACTGTCACATTTTCTTCAGCCATCCTATTTTCATTTGAAAATCCATTCAAACCGATGCTCCTATTTCCACAGCTTTTTTTAATTTCTTTTTTTTTGAAAGACAAGAACAATCTGCAAAGTTCAAGAAAGTTTCATGTGTAAGTTCTGGTACAATAGCCTCAGCCTACTATTTTCATCTTAGCTGGGGGGCACTGCAAGTCTCAGCGTGGTAATTATCTTCAGAGCAATCACAGAAGTAGTGGCAGCACAACAAGCACTTGCTCATTGACCATCAGTCTGACCCAGCTACAATGATGTCTTTATTCCTTGACCTATCTACTCACACTGCAAACAAGGGTGCCAAGTAACATCAGATATAAAGGAGGTTCCAGGGATCTGGGCACTGAGCACAGGCTTCTCAAAAATAGGCACTGAGATTTGGTTGAACTTGACATCAAATGAAGTCGGGGATTAACACATTTGCTTCAATGGGCCAAGAGTCAGACAAATGTTTATACTTTTGAAAATCCCCCCTGGATTCATTAAGAATTATACCAAGTTTACCAGCTCATTTCAGAACAAACTGAAGAGCCTTTGGACAGAAATAATTTTCAGTCTGTGCAACGAATGATCAAGTGTTCAAAACCTTTCCATTTTTCACATAAAGAATACAGTATTTCAAATTTCTATTTAGCTTTCAGTCACTCTAATCTAGTTCCTCAGGGAACAGCACACTGATTGATCCTGAACTCCACCAAAATGCCTATCATCTATCAAACCAATCCATTAACTGCAGTACCTCCTACACCTATACAGTATAGCAATTAAGTGTCCATCCACACACCAGAAAACCAACAGTACAGTCACACCCTTCTTTGAAGTTCTGTAAGTCCCTCAAAGTTCATTCTTAAAATATGACTTACAGCAACAGTATTTTAGAGATCTTTAGTTTAAGGCATTTAACAGTCAGATTCTCCTTCAGTCCACAGCAAAAAGTTCTTATACAGCAAAGTACCACTGCTGATGTCATGCAGTGTGGCTAAAAAAACAAATCATGCACATGAGATAAATTATCTCTAATTGAGATAACATCCTAACCTTTGCCTGAAGCTAGTGTACACTTTTCTTTTTAACTTTTAAACCTCTGCGAGAAATCCCCTCATAGGTACTCCAGAACTAGTTCTGTAAACACCTCTCTCCATCAAATTCCCTTATAATTAAATATTAGAGAGGGCACCTGCTGGGAGTGTTTTCCTCTCTACAATTCTGTGTCCATAAAAGCCTTCTGTTGTTAATCAGCACTGATTAGCAAACTCTTTGCTGGTAATTTGTATGTCATCCTGCAAGCCAGACCTCTGAGACATACCAAGTTCCAATAAAAGGCATGATCATAATCCTGGTTTCTGGTCCATGTGGGTGGACTCCTCATTGCCAGAACAGTTAGTTAATGCTAGTATAATTTGATAGAACAAAAGCAAATTTTATCTCTTTATAAAGCATTAGAACATGCCGCCTTTTTGCACCAGTTATGTCTTGCTTAAATCCTCAGCGCTGTGTCCTAAAACCAGAAATTTGATCCTGTCAGTATGTGTGTGAGTGACTCTGCTCACAAACACAGCTTTCAAAGTCATCAATGGACAGTGATTCTCTGCTCCTAAAAGTTTTGATTACTACATGGAATTTTTACATCTTTTCTTCCTTCACAATAAACTGGAATATGTTGAAGAAGCACTTCTTTACTTCTTTCTCCTCCTCAGCATTTTCCTTCTCTTCCCCCAGTGTGAATGGTGTAGAAGAGATGTGGATCAGCAGTTCGGTAGATCACAGAACTGATATTATTTTAAATAATCAACACAGACTCTTCAGGCAATAAAACTGACTTCAACTTTTTTATTTTTTAATAAAAGATAATTATGACATTGCCTTTGTCAATGCTCTTTTTTGAAAGGCTGAGAGCAAAAAAAAGTTTGCTCACTTACTCATCTCTCTGTGAGGCACAGAAAAACTACAGAAGACTTTTATTCAGGGTTTTTGTTTTGTTTTTATTTTTTCCTTCCCTCCTGCCTTTTATTCTAAGAAGATCAGGCCTTTGCAGAAAGGCTTATTAGGTGGTAGGTTATGATTTCACAAAAGCTATAACCTTGCTATACAAGTAGTCCTGAGGGAATATTAATTCAGGAAGACACAAGGTTTATTTTCAACTCCTGAGGGAAAAAAGGCTTGGAAAAAAAAAAGCTCTTTGCAAAAGTTCTCTCACCATTCATCTGACAGCTGAAGAAGCTGCAGTTGTGGCAACTACCATAGGGCTGTTCCTCTAGATTAAAAGAGAAGGAAGTAAAGACTTAGTTTTGCTTTTCTCTTACCTCAGAAATACAGTCCTGTCCCTCCCTTTAGAAATTCACATGAGAGATGGGTGGGAAATATAAATTCCCTTTAAAAGTAGTGAATATAAGCAATGCTTTCTGTACTCACTGCCTTTAAAATACTGAGGTAATTCAGCACGCACCATAATTTCTGTGTGCTGCTGAGGTGACATTTAAGGAATGCAGAAGAGGCTTGACAGGCCAGGAGGGGATTCCTGCTAGCACAAGAGCAAAGAAGCAACGAGAAGGCTGAGTGCCAAAGTGGCCCATGGAGGGGAGCAACGCAACCTGCCGGCAAACCCAGGGAGGCCGTGGGAGGGAAGGGCTGCTCCCAGCAACAGCTCTGGCTTGTCTCACCGCTGCATATCCCTGCAGCATCACAGAATTCGCACAGTGCAGCGACAACACCAAAAGCTCACTCTCCTCTCATTCTGGATCCAGCTGCAGTGCTGTAACTCTGAAGAGGAACAGCTGAAGAACATACCCCACGTTTTATTCTGCCGCGCAGTTCTCTGTTCTCTACTCACATCCCTTCCTCAAGTAGCACAGATCACTGTGGTGACAGAGGGCGAACGAGGAGGCACTCTGGATGGTGGCTGCAAAGCTGAGACTGATGACTTCAATCCACTTCAGGGCTTTTAAACACTGAACAACACTCATTATTCCAGCACTTGCTCAAGTCTGTATTGATTTCTTGTTTCTCTTGCTGTTCTCTCCTGAAAATTGTGCAGGGCAATTTCAAGCATTCATTCTTCTGGAGTTCTGGCATAACATAATGTGCCTTGAGCAAGACTGCACTGAAAACCTAACCTTTCTCTGTACATAATAATGCAAGAGCAACAGGATCCATCCTACTTTACAGGATTTTATTAAGTACAGAGGGAGAATGATCTTATTTTATTCTCGCTTCTGAACTTTTCAACTCCTGAGAAAATGATTCTGCCTCTAGACCATACAGAAACAAAGTGTCCCCACTGTTTTTGACCATAGTGCCAAGATGTCTGGGAGACACAAGCTTTTAGAAGGTATGGAGCAGTCCCTCTTAGAATATCATTAGAGTGAAGTTACCTTTTCATGAGGAACTTGAATACTAAGGAAGAATGGTCTCCATGGGCAGCACAGGCAAGTTCAGAAACTGATCCAAACACTAAGCAAGTCCAGAGGGTGTCTAAATAAGTGCAGTTTATACCATCACTTGACCTCCTCCTTGAACATAATAGTGAAACCTAAATTGGCACAAATTCTCATAATGTGAAATGTTCTGCTTTAATGCTCTGTGATTCTTCTATATCATCATTAAATAACCAACTAAGCCAACATTGCCGACTGGTAATAGGAGCATAAAAAAAGAGCAGAAAATCACAGCAGGAAAAACAGAATAGGGGACTACTATAATTATACAACGAGGTAGTCTGTCCTCTGCCTCAGCTTACACCTTTACGAATTTTTGTTCCTTTCCACGTACATCGCAAATTTATACAGTTATGTACGTTGAGGGATGCCGCAGAGGTCTAATTCTTTTTACACACCGTTTCTGATATTGGTCTGTTCTTATTGATAGAAACTGCTGTTTCATCCTGCGAAGTGACTCAGCCTTCTGGAAGAATACTGAGTTACCCATCCCCACGAGGAGTTTGAAAAAGACCAGAACATTAGGACCAGGGGATAACAGTTAGATCAATGTTCTGGCGACCAGAATTATCATTCATTTTTTTAAACTGAGGCAGGATTAGTTAATACAAATGTTTCAAACTTTTCAAAACTGTTTTGTTAGCTGGGCTAGAAGATTTCTAAATGGGGGAATATGGATAAGGCAGGACTTACAGTAGTAGTAATCTGCTTACAGTAACATAAGGTTAGCAACTATGCAGCTGGGGTGAAAGGATGTGCAAATTTCACTGGCAGTACTTAGACAAACTGCGGCTTGGGAGTTATTCCTAAAATACTGGCAAGTCCCATTTTTGAAGGGCACAAGTGAATGGTTGAATGGTTGCAGCAGAGATTTAAAAATAGGTATGTCCTGACTGGAGAGGAAAAATTACAGACCACTCCAGAATCACTCTAATTTTGCAGGGCTAAATCTAGAGGGAGAGATTTAATCTAATCTAAATCTAAATTCAAGTTTAACATTTCAACAATGTAAACAGAAGACAGATTAGAAATTGAAATAAAGCTTCTAGTTTGCCCTTACCATGCAATAAATATGGCAGATTCTGCTTTCATTCATGCTATCATAAAAAACAGATCAATGAACTTTACTCCAGTCTTGATTTAGACTTGTTTAACAAGGTACAGTGTAATGATAAAACTGCTGTATTTAAAAAAAAATACAGTGTCTATACTGAAAAAAATTACATTATGTAAACAGAATCTGAAAGATTAAAATGGTTCTCTCTGTCATTTACAATATTTTAAAATTTATTTAAGCAAGAAATCTGAGATAAGATCATACAAGACAAACCTCATTTTGCATTTTTAAGCAAAATGCCATTTTATGTCAGGAGGGATTCCAAATGGCTTAGGTTGGAGTTTTGCCTTTGTGGAAACTGTAGAGTTTGGCCCGTAACAGAAATAGAAACTGCCTTCCCACACAGCTCTAAGGAAACCCTTGCTGCCTATGACATTAAGGAATAAAGGTCAGAAACTGTTTGTATCACAAATAGCAATCAAAGGATTTAAACACTTTTATTTTCAAAATATTGATATTAGCTCATAGAAAAATCTCAGGTATTTCTAAATGTCCTTTCTTTTAAGACATTTATTGACTTTTCCTGCTTTTGTTTAAAACACACTAATCACCATTAGGCCAGTCCATTTTTCTTGCTAATACAGACAAAGAATTAACTACTCACCAAACCAGCAGTCAGTATTATCTGTAAGCAAAAGGTAAGTAGCTGTTTTCATGAGATCAAAATGTGAGATATAATGCCAAAATGACAGTGGAGACAGCTCATGGATGTGATCTCAGTCAGTACATTAATAAACAAAAGAAAATGGATAAAGGCGTAAAAGGTGTTACCTGCCCTTCTCCCTCAAGCCCCATCCACTCAGCTGTCCTTCAGATGAACTCTACAATACAGCCAACCAAGATTTTTCAAAGAACTGTTTTTCAGAAAATGCTAAAGCCAAAGCTTTTCATAAGCCATGTTAAAGCCAAAGCTTTTCATATGAACCCATATCTGGGAAACTTTTTTGATTAAGGAAGACTCCTTTCTTCAAGGAGTTTCCCTTCTCCCCCAACAGAAAAGAAACAGAAAATAGAAGAAATTCTGGAATGACAAAGCCATTGGGTAAGAGCTGAGGAAGACAAAGGTATGCTGCACGTTTGTAATGTCCTTTTTCCCCAGAAACTATTATTAAAATTTTTACAATAACTATGAGTAGAGATGCTAAAATGATTTATTAATATTCCCCAACATCTCTCACAAATTTGTTTTTCAATTTTGCTGCTGATTTCTACTGTCAAGTCTGAGTTTTTCCATGATAAGTAGTTGCTTCAGGCTAAATATTCTTGGAACTCTTTGGCCAAACTATTTTAGCTATTCCTGAGAAGGCACACAAAGATTCCCAGGTTAAGTATTTCTACTAACCTTTTTTTCAAGTGCAGGGAGCTTGAAAATGTGCAGAAAGATCACCCTTCTGCTGGGTTTTCACTGTCCTTGTGAAATAAAGGGAAGACACTTTTTGAACTTTCAGTGTAATATAATGAAAATCAGGTCATACATGTCTCGAACTGGGCTCTTAAAAATCAGTGAATACTTTTGAACCCTCTTTTTCTCAGCTACATTATGTAAAAGGGCAAAATTCACATATTTTACGACGAGATGTTACTAATGACTTTATTATAAAGATAATCTCCCTGCCTGACTAGGCTACTGTGAAACCAAATCAGTATCTGAAGTATTCAAAAACTCCAGTCATGAGAGTGACAAGAAAAAAAATCTACAAGGAAATGAGCAACTTTGTCCTCCGAGTGAAGCTTGAATAATTTCAGTAAATAAGCCACAGAGCCATTAACTGAACAATGAGGAGAAAAAATATTGCATAGCTACTCATTATATGAGCATTATCTATACTCTGTGCTGAATAAAGTATGTAACTTGTACTAAAAATACTATGATTCATATAATTAAAGACTGTATGGTAATGAATATAATTGCAAGAGGTAGAATTAAGATTGGACAGAAAAACATTCTGGCATTTCATAAATTCTGAATGTTTCATTTTATCCTTCAGTAATATTCTTTGAATGTGTACCTGTAAGTATAGTAAGTAGGCAAGAACATAAGTAATAATGTCAGAGACCAACATTCAAAGAAAAAAATGGATTTTAATCTGATTTTTAATTACAAGGTTTGGAGAATGAGATCACTTTGCAGGAGGGTGAGATCTCATGGCATTTGGGGTCAAAATTCTGGAAGCCTCATATATTTTGCCATCTTGGACTAAAACTGAATGAAAATAGTTTTTGTTTCACAATGTCAATGCCTGAAAACTACACAAGTGCCTCTGTTCTGGTATTGCAAGTGACAAGGCAGAAGCAGAAGTAGAAAGCTGACTTAGATTTAAGGATTTGAATACAGAAAAACCTGGCATTTTAACAGGCTAAGATTAGAGGCTCTAGTTTTGTTATCTTTCTAATTAAATACATGAAAGGCAAAACCAAAAGCAAACAAAATAGCCACCCCAAGAAAGAAACCCTTTTCAGATGGCACAACGAAAGAAGAAGGAAGTACAAAGGCAAGCAGTGCAATCAACGCATGAAACCTGCCATCTGTTTTGGAAATACCTTTTTAGAGACAGGTTAAAAAAAAAATTATATACTTTCCAGTTCATTGTTTAATTTTTTAATTTAACTCTTGACAGATCAAAAAAAGTATGCAACAATATAAATGAGAAAAAGGATGCACAAAGTTTTTTTTGAAACCAAACCTCTGAAAGCAGTAATTTTTCTCTGTTTTAAAGATACAGAACTTCCTGATTCCCAAACTTATTGCCAACACATTCTGACAGACTGCCAAAGCTATGCTTGTTTCAGTGAGGCAAGTCTCCCACCAGCAAAACTGATCTCATGTGATATGAAAGCATCACCATACTCCATTTAAAATATCAATCCATTTTAAGATGCAAATTTGCACAAAAGGAACAATTCTGTTCCATTACTGTGGAACATCCCAAAACAATGGGCAGGATACATCTACCAGAAAGACGAACCAAAATTTCCTGTCTTGCACGTGGCCACATAAAGCAAAGTAACATCTGGCTATTTGTTCCTTGTCCTGAAAGCAAACCAACCAGAATTCTCTCCAGAAAGAGCACTGTATTCTAAATAAGGCACTAGACCATAGGAATAAATAGGAAGGTTGATAACTTGTATTGCACCTTTCTTCCAAGAAATCCCTAAGGGTCTTTAAGACTGACTCTACATGGACTGCTTCACCTGCTCTTGGGTAAGGGGGCAACCATTCTGCTCCTCTAGATCCTCTGAATCAGAGGACCCATTTAACTGAAACCACAGAGGGAAGTGTAGTTAATCAAGATGTAATGCTTGAGTTTGGAACTTAACCATGCTGCTCTGGGTTGGGGAGGACGGCAGGGAATACGTGTCAGCTTGAGAAAGGTGGCATTTGTACTCTTACAGGTACAATGATCATGGCCTTGAAATTCAGTTTCAACAGAGGAACTAGGAAATTCTACTGTGCTCTTTCATCATTGAGTAGCTTCCTCCACAAGCATCATTAACTGTCTGTCACATCAAATGACATACTTTTCCACTGGAAACAAAAACACTGCATAGCCGTGACATGTTTTGTAAAATTAGCTCAAGTGCACAGCAAGTAAAACCTCAGAAACCTTTGCTGCAACTGCACTAGTCAGAGGCTGCATATATTGGGTTTGTCTTTTGCCCAAGTCCTGAAGGAAGCTGCCAAAGCCAAAGCAGGACTTGTTCTTAAATTAAGTAAAATAAATCTAACTGCGGCACCCTTACCTTCAGACAACTGTTCTGGATCTCTTTTTTTTTTTTGAGAAATTTTCATTCAAAATCCTCATTCTTTAAATCCCATTTCTATATGCTCCTAGCCGAGCTTTCAAGCCTTGTTTCCTTGCAGTTCTGTATCTTGTTCCTTTTACTCCACTCCAACATTGCTTCAACATTTATTCACCATGTCTTTTATCCCTATCCCTACTGGTACAAAAGCCATCCTGTACTGCAAATCTTGTAATTTGGAACAGTCTTTACATAGGCATACATCAAGAATTTTGTGTATTTGCTCAAACAAGATTTGAAACAGGATCCTTTCTCTGTCAGGTATACATTTTACAATTTTATTAAATAATGTCCCAGAATGCTTAGGGCTACAAAAGGTGGCATGTTAATAAAGATGCACTGTACCAGTCTAAATAAAAAATAGAGCTAGTCAAAAACTAGTAAACAGGTTTTTTGAAAACTTTCACAAATTCTTTTTTTTCCCCTGTATCCAGCACTTCACTGAAACTGTAGAGTACAAAAGTTTTTGAGCAGCTCTAATAAATATTGAATCATTAGCTCTGTAAAATGTGTCACCCTCAAAAAAAGAAAAAAAGGAAAAAAAGGGTGGAAAAAAGCAGAAACAAAAGACCATGGCCTAAAATGAAATCTTCCCAGTGATCCCTTCTTTTCATAGTGGACAAAATTTTAGAAGATTTTTTTTTTTCTGTTCATTAAGGTATTTAGCAGTACAAGGCACTGGGTGCTTTCAGACCTTGTGAACCGAAGTCTAACTCCTGGCAAACAGACCGGATTCATCAATAGGTTATGTCTTAAAAAGGACATCACTCACAAAGGCAGATCAGTCTCCCGTAAGAAGGGCAGCAGGTTGTGAAAAGACAAAGCAGTCAGGTGTCAGTGGTCACTTCCCTAAAGCTATAGCTGGAGGGAGCTCTGCAGCAGCTTGCTGTGGTGGGGCAGAGGGGGCAGCGGACAGAGGCCTGCACTCGGCGACGCACTGGCCCTCTGTGACTGCTAAGGGCACTAGGAAAGGACCCCTAGGTTCACAGTCTTTTTGATTCTCTGGCAGAGCCCTACTTTTCTTCTTAAAAGACAGTTATGTTTAGAAACCTTACAGGTTTCCTGACAGGACACAGGTCTACGTGCATTAGATACTCCCTGTCACTTTCTTCTGGAGAAGCGGTTAACCCAGAATACACAAACCTTCAGTGGTATTCTTTGTATTACACCCATTTGTGGAGAGTTTTGAAGAGGTGGCACTTTTGTTACAAAGGGAAGGCATTTGGCTCAGAATCCCCTCTATTTAGAAGAGAGTCAGACACAAGGATCTGCACATGGAGTTGTACCTAGAGGCCCACAGACAGGAACAGCCTAAAATTAGCACACTAGATGCACTTGGGTTTCATCATCTGAATCCCTTCACAACAGCCTAAGGAGTATCCAAAAGAGAGATGTTCAGATATATCTGCAATTAATCAAAGAAGAGGCAAATATAGAGAGGGCAAATATATAGAGTTATTACCTGGTACAGATAATCAGAGAATGAAATGTGTAAGGCATGCTTCAAATTAAATGTCACTGCAGACTAATGAAAGACTAGAGACTTGTTTTCAGTCTGACCAGTTCATTAGCTGCATTCTCAAGCTCAACAGTTATCTGTTTTCATTAGACCAGTAACATTACCAACCACACTGAGGTTCTAATAACCATTGTGTAAAGCAAGGGAATTAATCTCAAAATTAACTAAGACATGCAGAACTCAGTTACATCAGTACAAATCTAGGGAGATTTTGTTAATTGTGTATGTGATTTATAGATTTGCATTTTGATTACTTGAAAACAAAAGGTGTCATATGCTCAACATTCCACATAATAATTCTTAACAATTCACACAAACAAAAAAATTAGAGTTTTCACTTGTGTGTGTGTGTGTGTGTGTGTGTGTGTGTGTCTGCGCACGTGCACGTGCACGCACTGCTGCAAGAAGAAAGAGTAGTGAGCTCTCCACTCAAAATATTAAAAAACAAAATCAAGGGCACAATCAAAGTGCTATGGACAATTTTTCGTACTTGATGACTAACTGATTTAAAGGACAGCGAGTAGGATAATTCCTCCTCTTCAAATTTAAAATATGAACCTAAACACATGCAAGTACTTGACTAAGCTAGTCTACAGATTTGTGACTAACCATCAATTTTTTAACAGGTTTTTATCATCTATTTAGTGTCAGAATAAATGCATGTGGATTTTGTTGCTGTTTTCCTCCCCTTCTATCAGGAAATAAGGATAGTTCCCTTAATCAGGGAATAAATACTTACCACAGTTGATTATGATTCAAGACATCAAAGTTCAACTCCTAGAACTCCTATGCCTGTTCTCTGTTAGTAAGAGTGAAGAAATGGAGGGAGAATCTAGCTCTCAGGCAAGATCTCTAGAGGCTGTTTATCTGAGCATCTGAGTTTGATCAGACTGCAAACAACAAATACTGAAGAAAGTTCTGATCCACGAGTGCTTCTGCCATCCATATTCCAAATCACCAATACATCACAAACAATAACTTAGATACCTAAGACCCTTAATTCCTTCCATTTAGATAGCTCCATCGCCATGGAAAAATGATAGAATAAAAACTTTTGAAAATGAAAACAGAAGTAGCAGAAAACTACTATTTTTATTCTTAAGCAAAAAGATAGTACCCTAAACAGATACACAAAGTTTCAGAAGGAAGCCAAGAGACAAAAGAAACCACAGCTACCCAATGAAGCCTATTCTTTAGTAATGATTTCCAAAGAATGGTCAGAGATGCAGTTGCCCTCAAACTCCAATGAATTTTGAGAAAACATCCTTGAAAACAAATTTCACACAGCTCAGAACTTTCTATGGGTTGGCTTGACCTCAGAAACATTTACTGTAACATCTGTAGCTTAAAACACATTATGGCTTCAGGTTTACAACAAAGAATCCTAAGAAGCATGTAAACCTTATTGACTACTTGAGCTTGCACAATGGAGATGGAAATTTGCTGAGAAGCTGTCCCAAATACTTGCTCAGGGTTCTTCCATTTCAAATCCCAGAAGGAACTAGATGGCACAAAATAAAACTTCACTTTCTCTTTAAAAAGTTTAATCACAAATGCTAAATATCTACAAAATATGGGGTTGAACTTGCTTTGAAGTTTCTTACCCATCCACATTTGACCTGACCCTGTTTCGCTCTCTTCACCAGTGACAGGTACATTTACTATTAATATGCGGCAAGGTTATTACTGGGAAAAAAAAAATCTAGATAAATTACTTCTCCCACCATCAAGTGGCGAGAACAGTGTTCAGGGACAACTGGGCAGAAAGGACCCATGAAGAGATAGGACTAAAACACTTCAATTGGTTAGTGACTTCAGAAGCAGCTATATATCCCAACTTATTGAGGTCTTGGGGAACTGCTGCTTCAGAAATCTCTCCATCTGCTTCTTCACCCTCCTTTAATTAAATTGAAAAGAGTAAATGAGAAATACAGTACGTGGAACGTTTTGATGTCCCCCAACAAATCCACTATTCATTTTAAGACAGTACTGATACTGTCTACTAATACATTACTAATTTAAAATAATGCATTTGCTCCAAGTGCTGTACAATTTTAGTCAGTCACAAGGCTTTGTAGATCATTTCTCAGTAGGACAAAATCCAGAAATATACAACAGGAGTTCAATTTTTAACCAGATTCGGATTCTGTGCCTGTAAAACTGCATGCTTTAATGGCACAAGTAGAATTTGCAGGTACAAATATTATGATCTGATTCTGACAATTAGACTCACAAAATAGCCTGGAGTCTGCTCCAAAGTTTATAGATTTAGACCCTGTTCCTGAAAAAGTTTTAGATATGTAATAATTAAACACTAAACACATGAAATCCTATCGATTTTAATAGATCGAGACTTTATAGCAGTCATAATAGTAAATCAAATAACGACTGCTATTAGACAACTTTACATGATTCACACCCTGTTTAGTTCTAATTTCAAGACAGAAGAAATTACAACAAACAAGAATTAGGCTACTTTTGGATAAAGTATTCTACTTACAGAAAAATTAAAGAATTAAGTTTTACTCTCTTGAGAGTATTACACATGAGCAAAATAGTCATTTCACTACTATCCCCAATTTTCATCAACCTTACTGCCTGCAGAGGGTACATGCCATCTAGCAGGAACGGTCCTCAGTTTATATCACTTTAATAATCCTGTTAACAATAAATTAGGCTTGACCAAAAACATAATAATGCATTTCCTGTAAATGATATTTTAAAATGTTTACCCTGTAATCTCCAAGGAGCCACTAAAATTACTGCTGTTGCAGGCCTTGTTATAGTCTGGTCCAGTTCAGTAAAGCATATTATTTTGTGTATGTTGAGAATTATAACACTCTGAAAGTCATTTTTGCCTTAGGGATAATTAAATGCATACTGTACCTTAAAGTTATAGCACCAAGAAGTCATTGTATATTGAGTTACTTTAATTAGAAGGCAGTTTACATATTTCTCTACCTCAGTTTGCTCTCTCAAACAGTTTGGTAAGAAATTTAAAGACAGCTAAAATTCCTCTTTCCTTTTTTAACTTTGTTGAAATTACCGTTTATAAATATTACAATGAACCAGACAACAATAGAGCCAGAACCTTCCCCTTACAGACTGTGGAGTAGTTTCTACTTACAGTTCTCTTCAAGGCAAGCCCTGTAATCCATAAATTTTAGAGGAAGTTTGCAACACGCCAAATACCCAAACACTCCCTGCAAGCCAGTGGGAGGACAATGAACAAACTAGGATAAAAATTTTTAGCCTTCTGTTCTGACTAAGCTCCATCTCTCAAGTGTTAAGCCACTTGGTGACAAAGTGTACTTCTATCTTGACTACACATCCTGACCGCCTATTTCAACAATTTGGATTGGAGGGTTTTTTGGGGGAAATCTGGTGAGTATTTGAATTATCAAGAGGATATAGTTACTTAAATGAAATAGGAAGGTAAAAACATATGGGATATGCACATGAACAAATAATAAGGAATTCTGATGGAATTAGTTTTGTCCACCACTTTTGCCAGTAGTGTGGATCACAGCAGTTTATAGCTCTCATGTCTAGGCTGGCTACTTTGTTCACATTAACATGATTTGATTCACATCATTCTCCTCTTCGCCTTCTTTTCATGCAAAGGATTTATCAAAAAAGCGTAAAAGCCTGATTTCGGAATACTTACCTGAAAAGCCGCTTGGGACTCATGTCCACAATAAAGTAGTACAAAGAAGCTGTTGAAATGACAGTCCAAATTAGGTACCAGCTGTGCTTTATCTCCTGGAGGGTGTACAAATTCAATCTATAACGCTAGCACAATGTAATGCAGGTAGGAGAGACCTGTCCATCAGAGTACAAGAAGGTGGTCCCAGGCTGGCAGGACACGGTTAGAGAGACAGGGGAAACAATACAGCAGGAAAAGAAGGGAAAGAGGTGAAACCCTGCACATTCTGCTGTCAAGATGATCCCAAACAGGTCAGGACACATCATGCTGAAACCAAAGCTAAGCACAACAGAGTACTGCACTCATTTCTCCTGTGCTCTGCAGCAGTCCATTCATGAGCCACAGTGATAGCTGCTTGGAATTGCAAACAGTCAGCAGATTTTCGGAAGGCTGAAATGAACAATGGATTGCAATTCATATGCTGACTGATACCTTCGGTTTAATCGGACATGTGTACTTCATGTTTCTTACAATTCAGCTTTAACTGCAGATGAATTCAAATAGCCAGAAATCTGATCTGAATACAAACTGAAATAGAATCCAAGAGTTTGGGATGCATACATTCAATGTGCTGGCTTGGCCCATTAAAGGGAAAATCAGAGGGATTCAATATCCTGATATCAGTGTTTTCAAAAGTGGATGGATTCAAGATTTTTTTTGACTTCAACAATTTATGAAGGAGAAGGAAATTATTATTGAAGAGAAAACTAAGTAAAATACAGACAAAGTGGAGACCTATGAAAAGAGAACTAGTTTTGAAAGTAAAAATACCCCAAGAAAACCCCCAAACAAACAAACAAACAAAAACACACAAAAAACACCCCCAAAAACCTGTCAACTCTAGTGTTGTCATTCATGTGTGTGAAGCCTTAGGAAATTCCCTCTGCTTTTCCTGCCTTGGCTTCTCTGTCTGCAAAAGATGGCTAAAATACATATATGGTTTGCACTGTTTCAGTACCTAGGCAGAAAGCACTAGAGGAAATTATTAGTAACATTTCAATGGTTATTTGGATAGACAGAAAGTCAAACTGCTATTGGTACTCTTAAATCACACACCTTTTGTGGTTGCAACCAGAGTCAGCACATTTTTAGATGGCATGCTAAGTCATTACAGATTGAAACAGTCTGTACTGGGAGACAAGAGATACTGCACAGAATGAAGACACAAACATTTCACTGACAAAGTAGCCAAATAGCATATTAAAACCAATAAAGAAAAACCTACAAATACATGAGGAAAAGTATCTTTTATATCACATTTCCCTGATTAGAAGAATATTTACGCTGAATATTTTCTTTTTTCTACAAAAGTCAGTGTTTTTTTAAAAAGCCAAAATTAATATAGGAAGTGTAAAACAGTATATAGCTGGAAATAGTAAACACTACAAGAGCTGCAGAAGTCCAAAGAATAAGAATGAGCCTAACTTTGTTTTCCTTTGCCATTAATAGAAGACAAGGTTAACTCAGTTTTGATCAAAAATAATGACATTTATCATGTTTTTGCTAAAAACCACAGCATCACAAATGGCTGCCTCTCAGAGATTAACTTCTTTCCAGCTTTTCCCTAAGCTTAAAACCACATGAAAGAACAGAAAGCTGGAAAGTAAAAACCAAGTTGTTCTTTTATTCAAAAGTCATCGCATAGCAAATGAAACTTGTAAACCTCAGGCTAACCCCCAAAACATTTGAATTGTTACTTAATTATTAGTATTTGTATTGTCATAGCACCAACAAGTCACAGCCCTGTATCAAGGCACTTGTCCTCTACCCACATTATGCCAGACCTCAGGGACTGAGATCCAGAAGGCTCAACACCTCCATTACATTTGTATGCATTTACTCCCATTCGTGCATTAGCACAGAGATGAAATACACTTTATTAAAGCCGCACATAAGATCTTTCCAGATGCAGTCACATATTGACAACAGTAGAGCTAAAATGCTGTGCTGTACGGTAGCTATGACAGCCAATACAGTGCTTAGAACACCATGTCTACAAGGAACAGTCGACTGCAAACAGTTACAGGGTAAGAACATTGCTTTGCTTATTATTTAATAGGTTTAGTATTCCATCAGAAAGATATAAGCAACTGTGCCAGTTCCTATTATGATAAGGAGAAAATATTCCTCATGATCAAATGATAGATTTCAACCAGACTTTTGAATGCAGAAGTTTCATTTGCACCTGAAACAGACCCCATGAGCTATAAGCAAAACAGATGCATGAATATGAAAATGAAGAACTACTGACTGACACTTTCTGTACACAGCACTTACTAATAATTTAGAAAAGTGGATGTAATAGGTATATAGTAATCTGCATCTTCAAAATGTTATGTCTGGCCATCTCTTGTGAACTCATTACAAGATTTGCAATATTTGATGTCTTCCTCAACTTCAAATAACTATTTATCTCTAAAAGTATCTAGCTCTCATAGCTTTAAAAGAAAGAAAGAAAAAAATGTTTAGAAATATGAGGCAAGATTTTAAAAGCTAGGGGAAAATTAACAGAACTTGCCAAATGTATTATTTTCAAGCCAAAAACATGAATTATGAATACCTGGGATTGGCAATATGGCTAATACAAAGTAGTATATGTTTAATAAAGCTTATAACCTAACGAAGAGTACTAGGTACACAAGAAAGAAATTTGAGCAGATAATCACATAAAATAAGAACCCAAAGTAGAGCCTTACTCTCCATTAATAATCACTTTAAATTACAGATATTTTAAGGCTTTTTCGACTAGAGAAGCAACCTGACAATTAACCTCCAATACAAACAGGCATTAGATGCAGACTCCCACTCCTTTTTCTTCCAGAGCTGCAAATTGAAATTTACTAATGAAGTGAATGAAGAATAATACACTTTGCCAAAATACACAGTGACAGAATTAACTTGTTTTTCATTTAACGTTCCATTTTTTATTGTTTCTTTAATCATGCAAGAAGGAAGAAACCCTCCAAAATGGAAGTCCACCATCACCCTGAAAAGATACTTTTAGCAGAACTCAATGCCAACAGAGTTTGCTGATTTACAGCCCTCAAACACATGTAACCTAAAGCATTTCCCCAAAGCCTCGTAGTGAGAAGAGGGAGACAAAAAGCATGACTAAATCAAGTCAGACACTCCCTGAGGCACGGCTGGCAAGGCAAGAGTCCTGGCTGTTGGGTCAACAAGACCACTAATATGCTAGTAGTTACCCAGCAAGTTTGCTTGTATTCAGTATGGCTACCTTTGATTTAGTTTTGAAAGGTAATCATAAGGCTGGGGAAAGCATTTATCCTGCAAAGGTCTCCCCTCAGATGGCAGGTTTTTCAGGCAATTCTCCTCATACGTGCTTTTGTGATGGCAATGCGCACCAGATGAATCTCAATTCAATTGTATTCCATGAAATCACACTGGATGAAGAATATTATGATTCCAGAGAGCAGTAAGGGAAAAAACATTTATCCCCAACAGACCAAGCTGTTGAGGATTTGATAAAACACAACAATGATTCTTTCTCCTCCACAATAGCACGCTGACCCTATGGGTATTTTCTCCCATGGCTCCATCCTCACATACCATCCTTGTTGATAGAACTGCAATATAAGGGGTCAGAGAGAACATAGATACAGGACTAGCAGCAGAGAGAACGTGCTGAAGCTGATCGGTAACATCACAGGGCTTCTGTTATTTCTACATTTTTGTTTGTTTTTCAAAAAACAAAACTGCTTTCTCACTGAAGTTGCATAGAAGGCAAAGAAACAGTTCCTTTCCTCTCCTGCAGATTTGTTCCTGGACTCAGATTCCCAGGCCACAGGTGGCACAGATCTAATACAGCTCTTGTAATGGTCCCTTCCAAGGCCCACCCTCAGACAGCAAGCACATTCAGACATGGACCATAGTGTGACAGTTTCACCCTTTCTGTGATGTTGCCAGAGCACATGCCAACTCCTGCTCAGTGCCATTTGCACACTCTTGCAGGCAGTTGTGCCCTTGCTGCCAAGTCCTGCCTCGCCGCTGGGCTTCGCAATGCAGGCTCAGTCCCATGCTACATGACTATGTGGCATTCAGACCAAAACTGGATTGTGGCCTGTTGGCCCAGAGCAGAGGCAGAATTGACATGCAATGGCAGATTTTACTAGTGTAGGAGCCTGGACTTTCTGCCTGCCCAATCTGGCTCACAGAATCACTGGTAGTTACTGAAATTTAGAGCTCCTATGAAGGAGGTCTCCATTAAAGCAGAAGACTAGGAAGGTACTCAAAGTGCATAAGCTGAAGGAAGCATAAGCATGAAGATCTGTCTTTGCACCACCTTTTCCAGTGAATCTGTACATTACAGTACTAATTGCTTTCATTTCATATGCAATCTAATTTACTCTAGATTAGTTAACTCTAACATAAAGGAGAGGAGCCCTGACTGTAGAGTATCCCTTGACATCCCATGTCAAAGTAAAAGATGCAGGTAAAAGAAAGGGTGCTAGTGAATAAGACTTTAGATTGCCAGAATAGTATTTTAGTGTTTAAGTAAACAGCTCTGGAATGTGAAATTCACTTTTTAGCATGATTACACTAGCTGAATTTCATTTAGAATGTTGACATTTCACAAATACCAACTCTCAAACTTATGCACTGGATTAAGAAAACAGCAAATTCTCATCAATTATTTTCTTCTGAAAGTATAATCAGACTTAAAATTTCTGTATTTCTATTTAATCAAAGTGTATAAACAACAATGAAAACGTCTTCCTCATACTGAGAAGTCTTTCCTCATTTCAGGACTGCTAGCGTTTAAGGATACATTGAAATATTGAACAATATGAAGCTATAATTTGGTATTGGCAAAATTAAATTTAATATCTTTATACCTCAAATAGTAGAAAATAAGCTTACACTGGGCTCTGGAAAATGCAGTGTGTGTTTTTCTACTTGCATATCACCTGGACATTAGATGTGCCAGACTATTGATCTCACTAGTTTTCTAGTCTGCCTCTAGCATACAGCCACTACACAATACTTGAGAAATGAGTTAAAAGCAGCAAACCTATAACGCATTAAATAATTAGTACAGCATGATAAACTGAAAAAAAGATCAATCATTTCTGACCTCTGCAAGGCATTAGCTTAAACTTTCTTCATTTATTTTCTTCCCAGGTACTGGAGGAACCCAAACTCAATGTTCTCATAGAAAGAAAAAAAATTCACTTTTGAATATTGATTTACTAAGGATAATAAAAGACCAAATACAAACTGCCCTAAGCTGCAATATGTAGCGACAGACCTGACCTACTTTTTCTGAAAGTTCACAGGAATTTTGGCTGTAAACAACAGTTTGAGGACCATCATGAGGATAAAACATTTAACAGAATACAGCTGTGGAAACAAAATACAGCTGTAGCTGAAAGGAAAAAAGACAGTAATTTGGAGATCTGGGCTCCTTTTTTTAGATAACAGAATCATAAGACTGTTGGTTGGAAGTCACCTAGTCCAACAGATTCCAGGAGGATGTGCTCTATATCCCTTCCAGCAACTGGAACAGGGCTGATGATTTCCCCAGGTCCTCCACCTTCTTGCCTTTCCAGAAAAGCTGGCATAACACTTGTTATTTTCAGTCATCAGGGATTTCCCTGCCTCTGTCTTGATTATCATAATTTTTCACAAACATTAGGCACCAGCCTCATAATCGTATCAGCCTACTCTTTCAGTAATCTTTCAGCAATCTTTCAGCCCCACGAACTTGAATATATCCAGCTCCTCCAAGTAGTCCTTGACTTGTTGCTCCCCTGATGTTGGCTGCACCTCTCCTGAAATTGTACTAGTATGCACAGGCTTTGCTCGTGAAGACTCAAGCAAAAAAAGGCATCTATAACTTCTGCCTTTTTCTTTTATCAGCTGACAAACAAGTGCTGAACTTCCTTCTGCTATTAGCATAGTTGCAGATTCCCTCCTTGTTACCCTTTATGTTCCTTGTTAGCTCATCTCCAGCAGGATTTTGATATGCCGCTAATTCTCTATGTGATTTTGTATGAGTTACTTAGGTCAGTGTTTTCACAAATATCCACTATTTTTGATTCATAATTTGACTCAAAGGCAAGAGCTGACAAAAGTTTAAGATATGACTTAACTTGGAACTTAAGCTCTCTAAATAGTCAATGGGCCATGAGGTCAGAGCCTATGGAAGTAGCGTGAAAATGCCCTTATGGTATTGCTAGCTGGCCAGTGAAAAATTCAGGCAGACTTAGCAGACACAAAGGTGTGGTTTATAGCTTCCTCAAGACTAATGATTTATGTGAAATGAAGAAAATAACTCCTAACTAGGGCCTCATATCAAAACTGTATCTGAGTGCTCCAAGATTTCCAAAAGACATTGAAGCCAACCATTTTTACTTTGGGTGGTCCAACATCACATATCTTTAACAGGGCCTTCATGTTCCTCGCAGCTGAAGAAATCAAGATGAAGAGCATCATTCAGGATCACTCAGCAGGTCAACAGCAGAACTGGACACAGACCTCAGTTCTCTTCCCACTTTAATCAATGACACTGGAACACACTGCTTCTTGAAGAAGTGACAGCACAATATATTATTACAGAAAGATGAAATGCTATGAAAGGAAGAGGACAGAAGATTACGCAAGGCCTAAAGACACACTGTAAAGAAAGACCACATATTCTGTAGCTCTTCATGAAGATAGAGCCAGCAAGAAAACAAAACAAAATCAGAAAAAAAGCAACTGGGACCCTGGAGTGGCATAAGTCTATGACCTACACTATACAGTTCTAATCTTACAAACAATCCCAAGACTAAGGAGTAAAATCTCAGTCATTCAGAGAGAAGATGCTAACAAGCACCAAGAGCTACTTGAATTTAATTCAGCATGTTAAATGGATGTTAGGAGGGGTCTATGAGTCAGATCTTTCTCATAGGGTATCTCACATGAGAATCTGAAAAGCTGACAGTTACAGCACTATGACAAGAACCGTATGTTACATAGAGGGTAATGCAGATATGGAGAAATCAGACTAATGTCAATCAAGCAGCAGCCAGGGAGAGAGGTGACAGTGGTGCACATGAAAATGCACTAGTGAATCATGTTGAGAGAAAGGGAGCAGATTAAGTTGTTAACTCACTTGCACAGACACTTACTCTTCATAAAACCAATGCACAGCTATAACAGCTGTCACAACTCAACGCCTCTTTCCACAGTAACAATGACTATTCGTACTTCCAAACATTGTAAGTTAGGAGACAAACAATGCAAATAGACAAGCAGTCATTTGTAATACAGGACCTTAAACTAACCAGTCGGAAAAGAACTAGTTATTTGTAATAACATCTAATGTAAAAATTACTAAATTGAACTTATTAAGAAGATATTGTCAGGAATTTTCTGGCTAAAGACCTTTTCATCTGAAAATGAAAACATAACGAAACAAAAGTTTTTGATAGTAACATCCCAATCTCAATTATACTTCTATCTCAAAGTTCTTCATTCCGAGGTGGAACTTCTGTTAGCAGAAAGAGCAATCAATACCTCACCCCAAACACCAGTAGAATAGGTACATTACTGCTATGTGCCAGACAGAACAGCTGGTACTCACTGGTACTCACTGGGAAGCAAGTGATCTAGACTGTAGGTCTATTGTGTGCACCAGGGTATATCCCAAACTCTTCTGCAGGAAAGAAAGATGGGACTGACAAGCAAACACACACCTAACCACTTGAAAAGCTGTTGGCTTTGTTAAAACATGAAGAGAATTTAAGGTAAAAAAATGAACTAATGTGTCCACAAAATATTAGTGAGGAAGGAACGCTTTCCTAAGCAGTTCTTTTATTAACCTGATTTTTCAAAGGTTAAGGCAATTTCTAGCTATTAGAGACTAAGATTAAAAAAAAACCCAAAAAACTAACGTGTAGAAAATCAGATAATCCAGCATCAATTTGATGCAAAGTTCTCTGAAAAGCTTATTCCACTCCTGAAACACAAAACCAGACCAATAGAAATCTGATCTAGCCTGTGTTCCCGCTAACTCTTAACACCAAGTCTTAGCTTCTAGATTTGGGTCAATTCCTTTATTTGGCCAACTCCCCAAGTGTGTATTGGAAAACAGGGCAAGTAACATTGCACATCAACACAATCCTATCAGCTGTGCGCTTGCATCTGTCACAAGTTCTTGGCAGCCTGCAGAAGGCAATGCAGAATGCAATACAGAGGGCTAAACACCTTCCAAAATTGCTGTATGCTTTTCTGATCGAGTGCCACCTGGGAGATCTAAATACTAGATGCTAGAAACTAGAAAGGAAATACTAGAAAGGAAAGATATCTAATTTAACAGACTACAAGTTGGCACATCTCCACTGACTTACTCAGGAGCAACAAACGAATGAAGGCATTCCCAAAGACAACCCAAAATTTGAAAAAAATGTATATAATCTACTGACACAGCAGTTTTCAACACAGGAACTCCAAGCCATGAAGATTCAACTCATGCGTAAGGATCATGTTAACCTACAAAGCTGATGATAAGTGACTGAGAAAGAGCTAAGGAGAGCAAAGAGAAAGTTCAGCAGGCTTCAAAGTTTCATTCTTTAGAATTCTACCTCTGCACCAGTGGCACTATCTAGCTTTCCAGAATGGGGCTTTGCTGCCACTTGCCATAGTCAAGAACATCTGAATTGCTCTAGCACTTATACCATCAACTACTGAGAGAGGTGAATGTCAATAGTTGCTGTTATGAGTAGAGTTTTGCATTAATCTTACGGTTTTTAGACCAGCAAAGGCTACTCGCAAAATTTCTAGGATAGGTCTCTTGATTTCAGTTACTGAATTTTATTTTGTTATTCTGAGCAAAAAGTCTTCCACTGTACTAAGAAAAGGAGTACAAAAAAGAACAATCAAGAGAGACACAGGCCTAACCAGTACTCCAAAGTCTGACCTACCCCTCCTATTCTATAAAACTATCAGGTACCGACCTTTTTGAAGACTACCGTATTTTCAAGTAAGGCAACAGAAAACATTACAAACAATGCTAGGAAGAGCACATCCCAGCAGGTCAAGTTAGTGTTTTCAGCTAATAGGATAATAATCTACTCATTTCATTGTACCGACTAGTGCTGGCAACCTGTATTGAGACTTGACAAGATTGTACCACCACCAATAATGTTTGGAAGAGGTTATACTCAAGACGGGAAGACAGACTGATCACAAACAATATAATCACCATTCCAGGAATGGTATTTTAGGTTTGGATAATATTACAGAAGTCTTAAATTTGAAGACTTATTACGGAATTGTCACAAGCATGCCTTCCAGCCTCCTCTAGTTTGACTGAAGGCACAAAAAACCTCCAGTCTCAGTCATGGTGGTGGTGGGGCTTACTCTGTTTGCGAACCAGATGTTTCTGAATCAACATAAAGGCATGCTTTGCCCACTACTCAGATTTGGGGTAGGTTTCATTTCATGCAGACAAACATGTCTGTTCCTATTTCCCAATGAACTTTAGAAGATATTCTAAAACAYCACACCTGCTTTGGGCAACAGTTTATCCTAAAGAGTGGAACAATCCAATCTGTTACTCCATTTTATCAATATAAAGCCATAAAATCTATAATTACAGAATTTGCTTTTAGCACTTGGAGAGCTGGAGGTTGGGATCTTGATTACAGCTATATGATTAAGATAAAGCACTCACAGAAGAGAGAGAGGAAAAAAAAAAGCAGTATAAACAACACGATGACAAAAATTCCTCAAGGTCCAGCAACATTTAACAGAGTAAGTATTTAGAAGGACAATGACTCAAAAATTAAGACGTGTAACACCACCACACAGAACTGGGACATAAGACTTCTGGTATCTGAATACAGAGTTGTAAACAGTCCCTTAACATCGCTGGTCTTCTAGTAAGCTATCTTTAAGATGGAAAAAACGTCATAAAAAGCCTTAACATTTGACATAATCCTGAAGATTTTTACCTGACAGGTGTTGCTGAAGCGCAGAGCATTAAATTACACATGGCTAAACATTGTCATATATTAGTATAACTTCTTTGTTCCTCTAGCTTTTTGTCTTTCTCTCTAAACAAACTTCTCACACTAGCTCCCACCCACCCACCGGATAAAATCTGCAAGCTGCCAGCATTCACAGTAGCTAAAAATCAACATCTATAACCACAATTTACTTGTCTGACTTTTGCTGCTTGAAATGGATGAATATTAAAGTTTACTTCCTGGGATTTCACTCAGAAGATAAAAACTGCAGGGGAGGGCTGGGCATAGTTTCCCATTTCACTAAAAAATAAAATAAAATAAAATAAAATAAAATAAAATAAAATAAAATAAAATAAAGGGGGTGGGGGAAGAAATTTAG
This sequence comes from Apteryx rowi, assembly GCF_003343035.1. Taxonomy (NCBI): domain Eukaryota; kingdom Metazoa; phylum Chordata; class Aves; order Apterygiformes; family Apterygidae; genus Apteryx; species Apteryx rowi. The sequence continues at coordinate 288,208 of NW_020450916.1, read as the reverse complement.
GTAACGTTGCACATGTTTCTCTCACCAAACTTTCACCTGCCACATGAGACATACATCAAGTCAGAAAGATGCAAAAATGCACATACAAGCATTTTAGGAAAGTGAAATACATACAAAACATGGCTGCACTCCTGACTGATGTTTTAAGGCATGATTCAAAAACTACTGAACTCTATGGACGGATTCATAATCAAGTGGGCTTGAACTGGACACTGAAAACACTTGATGCTATCTTGTTGGAGACAAATATCACAAGATACTTGTTCTTCTAAGCCTTAAGAAGCTTCTTCACTGACTTTATGCACACTTCATAATACTTTTCCAGTCACCATCCCCTTTAAGGGTTTTACACACATTGTTCTACAGCACCACGCTTGACAGATTATCGTCTATGGAAGAAAGACACAAGTACATTTTCAGCAGCTACCTGATCTTTTAAAATCAGTTTGCTTTGATTCAGATTGCACCTGTTCCATGTGTGCTTCCTGTGAATGTTATCATGAACATATATATTACTCCAAATGGTCATGGAAGAGCAATTTTAAAACAAAGTGCAGAGTATTCACAAAAAGTATACTTTAATTTTTTTATCTTCTGGAATGATTAATTCCACAGGAAAAACCTAACTTAAAAATATTGCAAATTTTGAAGGAAATATAAAGGAAGTAATGCCAAAACCTTTCCTGGGGTATTGAGTCAAACTGTTTCATTTCTAGCCAGCTGGACACTGATATGCACCTGTGTAAGATTCTGTACTTGCATCATAGTTTGTGTAGTCAGGTTACCTCTAAAAACAAAATTACATAGTTTGGTCAAAATATGTCTTCAGTACAGTGCTAAAATGTCCTCATTCATACCCAGACTCCCAGATTAACCTACCTTGAATGGGTAACCTCATGGCAAATCAACGTTTGAGTTACCGATTTTGTAACAGTAACATTCCTGTTCCCTCAGAACTTTTGGGGGTCCTATCTTGATAGTTTGTGCAGATGCAAGTAAATTAAGTGGCTCAGATCTTCTGCCAGGGAATTGTGAAGAGGAAAAAAATTGTCGTCTTTAGCACAGAGGCATGATCTCCAGGGATACTACTGTGGCTTGCAATCTCAGTGGAAGAAAAAGGAAAATTAACTACTTTCATTTAATTAGATAGCATTTTGATGGTTTGCTAGAACTGTTTCTGGCTAGTAATAAAGTGCTTAGCAAAGCTCTTTCAACAAGAAGCGTTTGACAATACACTAATAAGGCTATGCTATACTGGCACTAAGATGTTAATGATACTGTTAATGTAAGTTTAATGTAAATATGAATGAATGAATGGTGTAGCTGATGTGCATTAGCCATCCTAATGTCTTGATGAATTATCATTAAGACACAAAGGCAAGCAGCACACAAGATATAAAGGCATGCTGAACACAATGCTGCTTTGGAGCCTCCTCCAGGGCAATGCTGACCACGTCTCAGCATCCCATTCTGCCAGGCCACAACAAAGGAAAGCAGGGAAGCATGCTGGAGTTGTACCAGAAAGTAGCAATTGTAACAGTAGTACTAAACAAATGATAACTTCATCTCTTGATTTCCACTAATGTAAGCCTATGTCTGTCTTCAGTAAGTTCAGGGTGATTTGTCAGTCAAAATGCTAAGTTAATTTGGCCCTATCTAGTCTTAGGTCAATCTGACAGCCTGCAAGTGTTTCAGGTTGCCAAATTTAAGAACCTTAAGATAAAATACCATTTTTTCTTCCTTCCTTTTTAACATGCCAATGGAGGAATTGGAAATAGGATCCAGTTCTCCCTAGACTCAGTTTCTGCTCCAACAAGGCAGCACACTGGGACAAACAAAGAACTATGAATTTCAGAGGGCACATCACTTCTGGGATACTCACCAGTTGCCTCTAACACTTTTCAATTTATACATCCAGAAACTAACACACTGAGAAAATCATTTCTCTCTGTCTCGCTTTCACATAAAGTCAAATTCAAAGTGCAAATAAATACCAATAACTTCATTGAGTTATTCTCTGCCAATCAGGAAATGGATATCCAGGTATGCAGTCAGAGCCTGCTGAACACAGTTCAGAGAGAAGAGCTGAAGGCTGTTTCTCGGGAGCACAAATGGAACCAAGGGGTGGTATATGCCTGGCTCTCCGGTCAAGGGAGGAGGAAACTGGGTGAAGAGAAAGAAGGGATGCTTCCTCCTCTAGGAAGGAATATAGTGGAGTAAGGAGAAAAATCAGCATTCTAACAAGACAGAAATACCTGCCTGCTATCCACATATTAATATGAAAATTCTCAATGATATTTAAACTTTCTCCCAGATTGTTGGGACCAGAACTGGCACCTCCTGTGCAAGTTCATAAAATTAACTACAGTTAAATGAAAATAACAAACTTTTCCCAAATACACACTTCCTGGGTGGAGATGAGACAAAACACACAAAAGTAACATATCTGGAAAGCATTTAATACATTCAAAATTCTGTTAGCCACAGGCAGAAAAATACAACTTGGAACAGAAATACTATTATTTAGAAATGTCCAAATTCTACAACACCAGACCTGTAAATCTCTGCTACAAGGGAGACTACACCCCACACTAGATATATCCTGTGAGTCTCATTTTCAGACACTGAAGTGTCTTCTTTCATCTAAGCACAGCGAAAGTGAAGAGATTTACATATTCAGCCAATATTAGTGTAATCTGAATTACACACGTCCAAGTATTCTGGGGACAACAGACTCATCATTCTGTTCAAATATGAACTTAAATTTATAGATTAAGAACTGATATAGCTAGATGCATAAAGTCTTAATCATGCTTACAGAAGAAATACTAACTGCATCTTTCTTCCCTCACCCCATAATACCTACAATTCTCATTTGAAACAATAGCTGAATATGTGGTAATAATTTCTAATGTGAAATACTGTTAATAGTAGAAACTACTTTTATTACTCAAGTTTTCATTACATAAATGCCATAGTACATATATCTTTTGTCTCCCATGTACCTTACTACTGAGTGTGACAAGTTCATGACAGGGCTTTTTCCCTGTCTTCCCCCCTCCCTCCCCCCCCTTTTTTATTATCATCAATACACTAATATTTAGATAGATTTACTTTGGAGTAAATAATAAATGACTAGGAAACTGTTTCAATTTCTCATTCTCATTTTGATTAATGAAATGGAGGAACGCTCACCCTCAAAGCCTCCTCCTTCTGTGGTTGAAAACATATTGAGCTTATGCTTCTTCTACACCATTAAAGAATTATTTTAGAATGACATTCCCTAGCAGATGGATGGGACCTATGCAACACTAATAGCTTTTCCAAAAGGGAATAATCAGCAAAACCGCCCTTCAGCAGTCATTCCAGGATGAAGGAAGTAAGAAGATACAGAACCAGACAGCTGAAACTAAATCAAAAAGCAAAAGGTGCGTGTGCATGTATATATGTGTGTGTGTTTCTCTCTCTCATACACACACACACACACACACACACAATATGTACATAAAACAATGAAAGCCCATAATCAAAAAAATCCCTCACTCCAAATAAAATTGAGCAAAAAGAGGCAGATTAGACAGGATTTTCTTGGGAAATGAGAAAAAAAAAAGGCCAGTTCCTGTATATAATATAATACACATGTGAGAAAGACAGACACAGAGGAGACAGCTAGGAATATCATATATAGAGAAGAGCAAAGAATCAAACACAGCCTCAATAAGTAGTGACAGTGGCCCAAAGAAAAAAATAGAGACAGGCTTCTGGGTTAAGTGAGCTGGGAACAACAAATTGTTATTCTGTTTGATGTCTCCTGTTTTCAGGAACACAAGGCTTTCAAATCAACCAGATGAACAAAAATATTTACCTTACTGACAATTTTTCTTCCTTACAAAGACAACCTGTGGCTCTTGAACTCTGAATAACTATTCCAGTCAAAAGGAGTAATGCTGTACTCAAAGACTGTTAAAAGGGTCAAAGTCCATGCCCCTCAAAAACATTCAGAAATTTCTAAGAGGATGTTTGAAATAGTTTGAGTGATAAAAAGGCATCAAAATCCATTTTACACCTAGACATTGGTGGGGGAAAAAAACAAAAAACAAGGAAACAAAAAAGAAAAAATTACTTCCAGTAGGTAACCCAAGGTTGTCACAAGTGGGGAACAGCAAACACAAGATACTTTATGATGGATAACGGAGCAACAGGAGAGTAAAGAATGATATTAACCTGCAGAAGTTATTACCAGGGTTTGCTGTGCCAGTACCGAACAGTTACACTAAAATGAACATTGTTTGTAAAACAAACAGTATTATCAGTCAGTAGATACTAACTGAGCACAATCATGGCACAAATTATTACAGAACACTACAAACAGAAGTCATTAAGAAAAAGTCAATACTGTGAAAAATCATTTATACCAGTCCTAGAAAAACAATGCTGTACAATGCAACAAATTTAAGATTTGAAATCCATTGGTCCATTAGACAACTTCTGTTTGACTCAACAACTAATGAAGTTGTCCTTCCTAAAGTATTTTTTTCCACAAAGTAACTGCACTCTAAATCCGAGAAAACATGGGACCCTCTAGCTTTGCTGTTATGCTCCAAGAAGTTCAAAAAACCACAAACAATTCATAAAGTAGCATCATAGTCAAAAAACTACTTAGCTAGTTAAGTAGTCAGTTAACTACTTAAAGTAAAGACTATGTTCGAAATGGGCTGCCATATTCTATCATTCCATACAAACTATTTACTAATATATGTGTAAGGGGCTGATTATATGTGATACAAATCTTGTCATGGTTCTTATCACAAGAGCTTAAAGATGCTAGAAGCTAAGAAAACGTACTGAAATTATTCAGTCTTGAGTTACTGGTAGTGAAAATTGCAGCATCAGTCACTGCACACAGACACTGTAGGATTTTAAAATAATGCATTTAGACTCAACCATTAGTGGTATGCTTTTCTTTGAGAAAAGTAAGATCCTTATAATTATGAACATTAAAGATGCCAGTACAATTCTTAGGATAGTAAAGATAGTGACAAATCCCAATGTTTCATGCAATCTTCAATCAAAATAATTACCTTAAGCTAATAATAACAAATCAGAATTTCCATTGCAGAGGCACAGTGATACCTCAAATGTCTTTTATCCAAAAACCACAGGAAAAATATTCAGCAAAGTTCTTATCATGCGAAACATCCATAAAAATTTCAATAATGATTTGGATGTTTTTTCCAGCACTTTAAAAGCAAAATGTTGATGTTCACTTATCAGCATGTTTTACTGCTTTATTGAGCTGACCTGCAATATTTCTCTCAGAGTCAGTTTGACATTAAATTTCATTCGCTTATGATGCTGTATGGCACAATAACTCAATAACGGTGTCATTGTTATTCCTCGCATAATGAGTTCTCCCATCAGCACTCATGATGATACTCCTCAACTCATGCAAGTTCTGCGGCATGCCACATCTTGGTCGGAGGAGATGTGCTTTCTGACCACAGTGATAAAATAGTTGGGGAGAAAGAACGTACAAACTTTGTCACACATGAACCCTGGCAGCAAAACAACATCTGGTGTAATGCTGAACAGGTAGCTAAGGAGGTGTTTTGGGTCCAAGAAAACAGTATTTCCATCTAGCTCCTCCTAAGGGAAAATACTTCACCAGAAGTGAACCTCTCCCATGAAAAATTCTGATTTCATGGAAGATGCAATTTCTGGATAAAAGAAATTGTGCATTTGTCCTAAATTACTTCTGGTGTTTCAGTTGGACACAGTGTTCTTTATTTCTGCTTTTGCCGCTTGCCTACCATTCCTAAGATTCCATTATATGTTAGCAGTTTCAATCTTTCCAAAAGGCAATTTGCTTCCTAATGAAAAGTGCAGCTCCAAAAGAAAGGAAGAGCTTGTTTCACTGACTTGTGACATCTTCCCCTGAATTTAGACAACACAGTACATGCTCAATGTTCTGGAGCTAAACTGTAGCCTATCAATTGCAGTTAAGTCTGTAGCCCTGTCAAAGATGGAGAACTAATAAGACATTCATAATCCTAAAACAAACAAACAAAATCACTACTCGAGTTGACTGCAGAGGCAAATAACTCAACTAAAAGAAAAAAAATCCAGATTTTGCAATTTTAATTTCTCTGCTCATTGAAGCTTTCTACTTTAAGGCAATTAAAACCAGGCATCAAAGGCACATGAAATTGGGATTGAATGATGATTACTTTGAAAAAGTTTTCACAATTCAGTTAGAAAGAGACATCAATGCCTTAGGAGTGGGGAGAATTAATAAGGAGAGCTGGAGGGGTCATAGGGATGATGGCATGGAAAAAGCGGGTACAGTGCTGACTGTATCTGCCATGCAGTGTTCATGACAAGACGAAGAATTCAGGAGTTGATGAAGAGTTAGAACTTTCCTTCTCTATAAATAATTTAAATATTTCTTTTTTTTTCTGCCCCTCTGAGCTTTTCTGCATTGCAAGAGATGCAGAATCTAGATTTTGTGTGCACACTGAAATTCAGGGGATGAACGCCTGCTCCCCAAACAGTGCTAGGCCACTCACCTGAGGTGAAAAGAATACACATTAAAATCTCTGCTGGAATTAATTCCTTTGTCTTTGAAAACCCAAACCTCAATATTATGCCTCTCCATTAAAACCTACACTCTCCCAGTAGAAATAACCCCATAAAGACAGTCCCAGTCAGCCATACTTCCATTGAATACCGACCTCACTAACAATCTACTAGAACATCTCTTCAGTGCTTCAGTGTGTCCATCGGTATAATACCACCTACTTCAGCAGGGTCTGAATGTTTTTAAGAGTCCTTGAGATCATTTGATGAATGCTGCTCCTGGAGGGCTATAGCATCACTTGCTTCATTTGTGTGGTTCTTCCTGTGAAAATTCACCTAAGTGATGCCAGTTTGCAAGCCTCTAATGGCCTAAGGTCTGTATACTCTTAGCAGAGATTTTCATACAGAAGCAGCAGCTGTATTTCCCCAGGAAAGGCACTCACCCTGGACTGCCGCTCACACTACCAGATCTGGGCACACAAAACAAGTTGTTCTGTGCCACCTACTGGCTTGTATCTCCAGCCTTTGGATCCAGAAGACATGAAGAAGAAAAATACCTGAGGCCAAGGCAAGCGGGGCAGGAACAATAGGCAGGGAGTGAGGACAAAAGGAGAGAGATCTGCTGAGGAGATGGAGCATGAAAAGAGAAAGACTGGTTAGGAAGAAAGCCTGGAAGACAAAAACAGATGGGAAGAATATGCTGAGATAGAGCAAGTAGCCTAGGGAGGGGAGTTGGCTCTAGGAAAAAGTGAGAAGAGATAGAACAGCTGATGGGTGGGGAAGGTCAGTAATTGTGTTGTCCAAGACAGTATCACTCTGCCTGTTTTCAAATTTCTGGGAAAAAAGTCAGTAAAACTACACTTTTTTTTTTTCTTTGTAATAGAACACTGGTGGGAGCAAGAAACAAGAAGGAAAGCAAGATGTTCTTGAGAAAAGCATTTAAAAACTGACAGTGGTCTGATTGCTAATAAACATTGAAGTTGATGGTATCTCTCGTGCCTGAGAGAGTCTATTTTACTAGGTGCTGTCAAATGCAGCTACCTTGATAGCGGCAATCAAAATCTCCCATCTAAAACAGGAACATTAAGAGCAGTGTCAATTTCCTTTCAACCAGTCCAGCTACGTGCCCTAGCCTTGACCTGGAGAGATTGCCTAAGGAATGAAAAGAGTCCAAGGTACCAGAGACTTGGCAAACAGACAAACAAACCACCACCCACCTACCCCCCCCCCACACACAAACAGAAAAACCCGCCTTGTGTCAGACGTTATCTGCAGACCTCTAAGAAATGAGCCTCTGAATAGCTCATCTGGCATGAAATAATAACAAATTGCAATCATCATGGTTTTGATATGGATCTGAATTGTCAAAGAGTGTTTCAGCGCACTCCCCACACCACAGCCTCCTGAAAGCCAGGCATTTAGGAGGGAAAGGAGCAGAGCTACTAAAAACAGTTGCTAGATTTGAGAAAACTGTCTCCATTCAAATTAAGATGATATCCAGACTGATCGTCTCACATTTGTATTTTCTGATATGGTAACAGAGAGCTAGAGCTAGACACTCTTGTGATATTTGATATCCTAAACATAATCAGGACATCCAGTTCACTTTACACACTGATAGAAATCTTCTAACTAAAGTTATCTTAAGATCTCTGAACACACATACTGTACAGGGTAATAGTTTTTTTACATTTTGTATTTTTTTCTGCTGAAGAAAATCAGATTATTTGGTTTCCTTATTAAAAGATATTTTAACATAAATATTTTAACAAAATCTTCCTCTTGGTATAATTTTATTTTGTTATAAAGGCAAAATAAAAACTGGCCACTGATCTGAATATGGGAGCTTAGATTGTCTCATTTACTGTATGGCTTGGGCCTTGCATTCTGTGCTAGAAGAAGCAAAGTTATAAAAACCTGATGGCCTCATGAAAGGTTTAGACTTGTGCTGAGCTTCTGCAGTCTTATCCTCATGCAAAGTTCATCAAGCATGGCAGAGGGTGCTGCTGGTTCAAGTCCAAGATTAGAATAGCTTTGTCTTGTCAAAAGAAACTGTATTGTGCCTCTTTGTGGTCTCAGTTCATCAGCATGAATGACATGCCAAGACAGAGATGATCAGGAAAAGCTCCAATTATATTCAGTAAACAAACTTCGCTGCTGCTATTTCCAAGGAAAATCCTATTTAGTCAACCTGATATAGAAGAGAACAAATATCGTAAGGTTACTGACTAACTATTGTAAAGAGCTGGCAACTGTACCTAGTGACTCAGAGAACTTACTGTCCATAAAGAAAAAAAAAAAAAGCCCTTGCAAAAAAGGTAGTGAAGAGGCAAGTAATTACAAATGCTGGGGGAGGACTGTTCATTTATATACATAAGATACCAAAATTCTACTGTGCAAGCCACGAATATTCGTGTCTCCACTATACTGATTCATTTTAAGAACAAGTATTATCCAGCATACTGTGTGGAAAAAACCTTCTGCCACAGTGAACAGGTCAAGAAATAAGCTGTAGAAAGCATTGTACAAAGCAGAAGTGACAACCCTTTTTGGAAGCTGTGCTTTTATTGTTGGTGTCAACGCAAAGCCATGTTTTTGCCAGACTAGTCGCTGACACTAATGATTTGCCAGTGTCAGTACAAAGGGCCTTTCAGACAGCTGGCATTTTGTTACAGAAACGTAATTTCTACTATACCAGACCTGTGCCACAGAAGTGATAAAACTGTAGAGAAAACAAAGTTAGCCACTTGACAGAAAAATGAGAAGAAAATGCTTTCAAGTATCAGCAATATTAGCTAACAAATATGGTATATCAGTTTTAAATGAAAAGCACTGCAAAACACTAGCATCAAATACCACATTACTCCCTGCATATATGCAGAAAGAAGACATGTTTAATATTTTCCCAGATCACTGAAAAGAAATCCAAGTCTCCTCTTTTACAGCAGCAGCAACCATCAGGATCTAAATAGTTTCTTAACTTTAATTTCCTTCAGTTTTCCAGTTGGGAATTCTTTGGGAATTAATTTGCAAATGTCTGTTATATAAATCTTTATTTTCAATAGGCAGAAGTAAACTGCAAGTTAGTGTGCAAGTTTATCAGAGTTCTCACTCTACTTTCTTGAGTGGGGAAACACCTGATTCACTAGCACAAGAACACTAGGCAACATTGTTGGCTAGGCAGCAATATAGATACTGTTCTTGAAAGTGAGCGTGAGAAAGCTGCATTACCAAACCCTAAAAAGCTGCATTATATCAAACCCTACTGTGCAAGTCATGAAGCAGAACTGAGACAATTTAGGAGTGATATTTGAGAACCTAGCTCAGAACACAGAATCAACAGTGGCATCAGCACTGCACTAATACTCTTAGTGTCTGGACAGGTCAAGGACATTAGTTTTACATCTTGCAAGGTTGCTGGCATCTGCTTAATCATTTCTCTCTGAATTTGAAGGGAGGAATACTGCTTGGCAAATCTTCTATAGTAGTATAGTAGGGTATATTTGCTGCAGTAGGGTAGATTTGCCTTGGATAAGGAGGAGATTTTTAAGCATTAGCAAGGAGAGCCCCAAGGAAATTGTGCACAATAATAAAACCACAGCCCAAGGTGGGGTAGCAGCAGAAGACATTGCACAGAACACAGTAGAATGTTCTTAAGTTCAAAAATAAGCAGGAGATACAGAAAGCAATTATACTGTAGGCTAGTTATAAAACTTTGCCAACAGCAGAATGACAAAGTGCTTAGCTAGAGGGGAGCAGAAAAATAACTGGAAACAAGGCTGGCAATATTTATGAGGCGTGTTGCCTAGTCTACAGAAATAAATGTTGGAAGTACTTTGACAGGAAAGCATACTTGGAAGGTACTGTACATAGCAAAGGATGCTAAAGAGACTGCTGGCAATTCTATATGACACTAGGGACATTTACACCAGGAAAGAAAAGAAAGAGGACAAGCTGAAAAGTAAGTGAGTGTCTGAGTGTGAGTGTGTATGCATGCATGTTAGGGGTAAGGGGGAAACTTTCATGTGTGGTGGTGGTGGGGGACTGTTTGTTTGTTTTGGTTTTAGAAACTTGAAATTTATCCTGGCTCATATACAAAGATATGAAGTGCAACATGGGCTAGTGGTAATGTGGGCTGTAAAGATTAGTTCAGGATGACTTTTTTAAATTGAAATCCTCAGAGAGGAAAAGAGAAGATCTACAAAACAAGAGAAACACGTTAAAGGAACAAGAGAAGCGGGGGGGAGGGGGAAGACTTTGGAAAGTGAGACTAGCATAACAACCAGAAGAGAGAAGTCTGTAAATAATTCTGAGGGACACAAGGTACAAAAGTTTAAGATGACAGATTTTTGTGCCCAGGATTTAGACAGTATGAAGTGGGATTAGGTTGACCAGTGTGGTCTGAAGAAATTGTGTCAGCCATAGAAGAAAAAGTTTATATTAAGGAATCTTTGGTTTCCAAGGAACACATTTCCAAAACAGCCACTTTCAAGGGTGCACCCATGCTCTGTAACCACGGTCAGTGTGGCATCATTTCTGTGGGGTCAGATGTGCCACTGTGTGGGATTACAAGCAGAGAAGCAGTTCCCAGAGCCCAAGGGGGTCACCAACAGGTTCTGGAATTATTTGGGAAGCCACAAGGACTCCTTGTGCCAGGCATGTTGGGCATCAAGCTCACCACCTTAACCCTCCTCCACTACAGTGTGTCCAGCAGTATGTTAAAAGCAGTAGAAAAAACTGCTCCACAAGGCATCTTTAAAACTGAACTGTTATCCTGACTGCTGAAGAATCAGTCTAGTTTTCTTCTACTCTTCCATTCTGTTCACATTAAGTGATCTACTCCTGCAGTAGGCTGAATTTTGATACATTGGACAGAAATTTTCCTCATTTGCTGTTTTTATTTTAAATTTAAAATTGCCTTTTTTTTTTTTTTTAATTAAAAGGAAATTGTAACTGGAAATAGGTTTCACAACTTTGGCCTTCCTGTTTGCATTTTGGATCTAGAAAACATCAGTAAAAGGCAACATTGCCACCTGTTAACTGTCTAATAACATGTACTGGATGACAAGAAAGTGAGCTTTCCCCCTGTCCCTGCACTGCCCCCAACTGATTTTTGATCAGTTTGATTGAAACTATAATCAAATGCTTAAAAAAACCCACCACCAACAACAAAACCCCCAGCCCCCACAATTATTCATTATTAAACTTGCTTTGCTTGGTTCTGGCTGGTTCAAAAGGTCACACATCACTGCTGCTTCACTACATGCTATACCATAGGAGCGAACGGTAATATTAAGGTACTGTTCTTTGTAATAAATTGTTTGCTCTCATGTACATGACAGCAAACTCCGTAAGAGGAAACAAACTGCTACAGTCCAATCTCAACTGACAATACAGCAAAACCTTCTGGAGCAGTTTGACAGTACTGCTTTGTTGTACTTAAGGCTACATGCAAAAATAAGGCACACTCAAAACCAAACCAGGATCTACAAAAAGGATCCTAGTTTATCTGAATCTCTCAATATAGCACTTTAGAAGCATCAAAACCACTATGAAGTTTTAAATGAAAACATACAGATATGTCCAAGATTTAAAGACCTACCTTCAGCAGATTTAAAGACCTACCTCCAGCGTTGAAGTGACAACTTAATCTATGTAATCTACTGATCAAGTGGGAAGAGGAAAGAATCTTTTCATATCTTAAGACTTTTGTAGATCAGATTCATGCTGTTACATAAAGCTTTGAAGGCCTCCATCTCACCTCACATATTCTGAAGGACTTTGATTTAAATCTCAGCTACAAAATAAACTAGCAATGAATTCCTCAATGTGCCACAAAAGACACAGTTAAAGTTTTCCTCAGCTCTCTAGAGTTGAGGTTTTGAAATAATCAAGTTTTTGTTAGGTGGAGATGAAAAATTTGTTTCTAAATATGAGTATCTGCTATGAAAGGACTGATTCTTCAAAGATACAAAGGATGATATCTTTTGAGAAGGGATGGGGGGAAAGAGACACAAATGTCATACTTTATTCTTTCCATTTAATTTGACAGACTGAAAGGGGCTAACAGTTGCTTTACAGCACAGGGAAAGCTACAGAAGTGCCAATTTTCTGTCTACAGCAGTTGAAGGTCCCCCTCTTAAACAAGGATTAGTGGTACCTGGCCACCTAGGATGGAGAGCTTATTTTCTAATGAATCCATAAAGCCACATTACTTTCCAGTGTATATGAATTTCTCAAATGCATATATTTAGACTGAGTGATTTAAACTCCAGATTTAGAATTATCTGGGAGTAAAATGCGTTGTAAATTTTCTGAGACATATTTYGATGCCTAAAAATTAGTTTAAGTACCTTTTAAGTATCCCAAATATAAACAACTTGGTCTTTCTGCTTCTTATGTTTTAGTCCAGGCACCTGCAAAGTAAAGACAACACCTCTGTTTTCCTCCAGAACTTAGTGAAATGCTTTGAGCTCTTTTTTTTTTTGGGGGGGGGGGAAGCACTAACTATAAAGTACCTGAAAATGGTGCTTTTAAGGTTAAAGGGCTCCAAGAAAGCAATTTCCTTCTATTAAGCCCATGGATCTGAGACAGACTAGTGAAGCTATTGGAAAGAAAAAGAAAAGAAAAAGGAACAAGAAAAGGAACAAAAGGAACAACGCTAGTACAAGAAGCTACCTTCAGACTTCAAGGCTCAAGGTCAAATGTGACAGATGATAGTGATTCCTTCATTTATTTTTCTTGACATCTATCAACGCAATCAATCTTGAGTGAAGTTGTATATGCCATAAAGGGAATAGCCTATCATGATTTGTAGTAACCTTCAAAAATAGGTGCTGTTTTTCTGTTGAACATGCTCTGTGCAGAAATATGTATGTATGTGCTAAAATAGCGGCTATATAGAGATGTAGTGGTTTTCTTACTCATATAAATATATTTAAATCTCAGATTTTATTTAAGAGACATCTTTTTCTTCACATATTTACATAAAAGTCTTCAGATGAGTATCAAGTTTGGTTAAAGTTCTAGACTAGTCTAGAGGTCTTACGGCTCAGAAGTCATGTGTTCTTGCAAAGCCATTTGATGTGGCTTGTACGGATCCGCTGAAGTCAAAAGGTCTGCAGGTCAGTGCTGACAATTCTATGCATGGATTCTATCCATGTCATTTTTAAAGTGTGTGGTTACATAACAGATGATGCCAATCTAATTTGCACTGCCACAGCCTCAACCTCCCTTTGCCTCCAAGTGTTACAGGGATGTGTAGGAAGAGACCATTTCCCGCCAAAATAAAGCAAGTACAGTCTAAATTGCAATGAAGAAAGGATTGTATAAAGCACCATATGAGCGGAAAAAATAGAAGTCGTACCTACAACTAGTGGTATTTGGGGTAAATAAGAAACTGTTGTGCTCCATGGGAGAAATTACTCTTCCGCTGTTACAAAGGATTGTTAGCAGTGCACTGATTCTCCCCATWATCATTTGTAGATGTCTCTAAGACACAACAGAACTATAAGAGATGACAGAAGAGACTAACCACAAAAAATGGTCAGATCAACTAGAAACTCTTTCATGCAACAGATTTAATTCTAACAGAATACAGTAATGAGTTTTCCCTATAAAAGAGTCCTATAGATTGCATTAGGAACTAAATTAGTGAAGGTCAAAGAAAAGTTATTGCAAAACCAGTAAGATCAAATACAGAATAAGATCTTTTAGCTCTTAAAAAAAAAAGGAAAAAAAAAGGAGTATAATTCTGTTGATTTGATAAACAGGAACATAATTCTCTTTTAAACTGTAAGGATTGTTACAAATAGTTATGGAGAAAAGTTATTATATTTGCCAAATTTTTTGTACAATACACAAAGAGAATCCCTTTGCCAGCCTGTGGTGTTCCATTACTCATGAACCATTCACAGCTACTATTTTTGGCTTATTCTTCCCAGTGTTTGCTCCATCTGCCCTATCCTAATGCTATGTATGCATCTTAAATTATCTAGTTTTCTTCCTGTGCGCCATAGATCAGCTGCAGTGAAACATGTCAAGTAAGAAAATGCAACAAATATGCATCTCCTATATAACAATTTTTGTTAGGACTAGGCCTCATTATGGAATCAGTACAACTCTAGTCCACAGACTTGTGCTACTTTTTTCTAGACAGATTGAGACCATAGGAGCAAGCAGAACACCACTTTACTCTGCCTTAGAGTCTTTTTGCATGCTGAGTATCCATCAAAATCAAAGTTAGTTTTGCATACAAGGACAGCAAAGTTGAACCCTGGTAGCAAATAAATACTGGGTGGTATGCTACCGCCATCATCTTAATAAAGTTTCATGGCTCAATATGTATTTTACTTAGAATCAGCTCCACATGCCAACCAAAACCTTTGCTTGGCTGGTTTAACTCCAAATGAAATAGTAATACCTGACAGGACCTACTTTTCTTCTCTTGTAAATGTACATGAACTGTGAAGACTCTGTAAGATATTAATATATGTAATTCAGGCTATGAAGTTAAAAGAGAAAAAGATATAAAAAAAAAAGATAGTGACACTGTGCATAGTTTGAGATATGAGAAAATCCATCCTGGAATTAATTTATTGCTTTACCACCCTCAAAGTGCATTTATTTCAATAAAACATGCTTTTCCTGCTGTGAGCCTGATTTTCAGCAATGGCATGGACTGATATCTATAAAAGTCTCTGGGAACTCTACATCCTTTACACCTCTTGTTTGCAATACGATATATAAAGTGCATTGAATCAAAGAAGTGTCACCTATGACACTTCAAAGCGTTTGCATTTCTAGCACAGGCTCTTCATGAAGGAAATCAATTACTTTCCTCCACAGGTAAAATCCTTACAAAATTTTAGAAATCATTTGATTGCAACATGGTTAAAAATTCATTACAAAACAACACAGTTCTTTGCAATTTCCAAGACAAATTAAAATATTAAACAGAATAGACATCTGTTATAGGATTGCTAAAGTTGATTTAAGAACCTAATTATGTTTGGCTTCTCTTCAGCTGTTCTTGATTCCTATTTAAAGAAAAGAAGATTTTCACAAAAGTCTGGTTTGCATGTTTTGTTATCACAGTTGGGATAATCAAATATTATCCCTCTAAATAAAGTGCACAGAAATGCTCATGAACTCTGGAATTAAGGCCAGGTACAAACGATAAATAACTGCCACCCTGTCATCTGTGGGTGCAGTCAGGTAGGTAGATATTTGACAATTTATGTGGGTATACAATCAGAGCCTGGATGAAGTGGCACTTTCTGCATTGCTGAGTTGTGGGAAAAGCTCCTGCCACTCATGGTTATGAGACATGCGCAGAGGAGGAAAAACGAACAGACCAGTTGCTGCTATTGCAAAGTTTTATAGTGCACAGACCAGGGAGACATCAGATGTACACAACTAGTGAAAGCCAGAGGCACGCGCATACTAACCTGTGCGCAATGGAAACGCTGTTGTAGACCAAGCTATAATTCTGTGGGTGTATGGGATAGCCAAGCTATAACCAAAACCACCCTCTTTATCAGCACAGACCCCCTTTGCTGTGGTGACAATCTGTCTGCCATCTGCAATGCACAGCTGAGTAGTCCAAATTGTCTCTGATAGCACAAGTATGCATTTGTTACCATAGTTAAAAGTGATCTTTCCTTTCCCTTCAAGGTTCCTTATGTTTGGCGCTTGCCTGTGCTAGTGGTGAGTTCTGCCTGCCCACAGGCCCGGGCTAGATCTTCTCCATGCAGCACAGCAAAGCATCTTACACGCCCGAGTATTCCCTGCAAATGCCAAGCAGCAGTGGCATTGCCAGTGCAGGAAGCGTTTTGCACAAAGAGTGTTTATTAGCTGTGACAGAGTACTGCATTTTCGAAGAGCTAAGGAAGAAGACAGCTGCTGCGGCTCCCCTAATTACCTTTCCCCAGACATCAACAGTAATTTACAATTTGGATGATATTGCTGGAACTAAGTATGATCTAGATCCACGCACAAGCTCTCCTCCTCACTTTTATAGGCCATGTGTTATACGAGAATTACAACTATTCAAACCGTTTCTATGAGTCAGGTTATCTCCTGTCAGGTTTTTTATTGCACATTCTTCTTTTGCTACTGGAAAATACAGAATTTGCTGTAGATAGTAATCAGATAATCACCACATCCTGTTACAAGCATAAGCCAGGAGGATTTGCTATTAGACTTGCTCTCTAATCTATCACATCCAAACAAAGATCATTTGAGATGCTTAGTAAAAAATAATGCTTCTTAATACACATTCCATGGCATAGAGGTAAAATATATATACATATATGTATTTTATATATATCTTTATATATATCAGTATATAGAACAGGGAGAATGTTAGCTTCACATATATCCAAATTCAGTTCTAAATTACTCCGCTACCAAAGCATTTAGAAATATATACTATGTTTGTTCAGCTATTGCTCCTGCTATTTTGCTGCTAAGCAAAATCTAAAGGAATGCACAGGAAGCCTGACAAATTAAGACATCAACAATTAAGATTAATTGCACAAAGAGGATAAAGCATTTCAAACAGTTGCAGCCTTGAAAGATCAAAAGTTTTCCTCATTCAGGCAGTAGCTCTGAACTGCTTTACTGACAAGAGAAGCCATTTAAAAAAAACACAAAATACAAAAGAAAACTTAAAATTCATGCAGATGCATGAAACTGCAAAAGACCCAGTAGCTATTTAAGCTCAAGAGTATACTAGGGTAAAGAAGTAGTGAGAAGAAATCAGATGGAGAGGATTAGGCAGAAAAGCTTTAAACTCAGGATGAGCGTCCGCACTGGGTCTGTACTTGCAAGCACTGAGAATAAAAATGATGTTGACTCAAAGACTATCATGTGGATCCAGTAGTCTGCTGATGCTTTGTATAATAGAATAAGTACCAGCCTCCAGTTTCTGTAATAACTTAGATCTGTGCAAGACCAACTCAGTGCAGTGTTCTGCTCCACAACAGATGACTAAGCATGCATTTTGGGGCCATATTACTACAAAACTGCAGTTGTTCTCAGACTCTGACAGACTTGATTCTCTCAACTAAAATTATGAGTCAAATGAGAGAAAGGGACTTACCCACGTTTCTCTGGACTTGGCACTGATAGGATTTCACTGGTGCTTTCATCAATGGGAAGGACCCGAGCAATATATTCTCCACTTTGCTGGAAATACTTATAAACAGCCACTTGAACTGTACATTGGTCACTGCTACTTCTCAGCCAAGGGCTCAGGATGACCGGGTTAGGGCCATCTGATGCATTGAGGAACAGGAACAAACCTAAGACAGATAAGGCAAGAAAAGAGCTTTTTAAAAAACAAACAGAGTGCAGATGAAAACTTGTAATTTTTATGCAATAGCATAAAAATTTYCTTACTTCCCAGACAGCCTAAGATTATCTCTGTCAATGAGTCTGGAAAGTTTGCTCATTTTGTATTAATCCTATGAAGATCTTCCTGGGCAAGTAACATTTCAGCTCACCCTTGGATGGGTGATTTAACTCCCAAAGGAGAAGGTGCAAAGTGGACAAGGCCATAACTACTACTAGCAGGAAAAAACACCAGACAACAACAACAACAACAGCAATCAATCAACCAACCAACACACTTCCAAAGTTAAGGCTAGAAAGGTGATCAAGCTGGTTTGGATTTTTGTTTTTATGTAGCTATTACTTTCTGGACTTCATCCCCATCTCTGCAACTTCTCAGGTGTGGTCTACAGCCAAACATTATGGCCTTGGTTCAATGGGATCCTGATTTGCCAGCTCAGATATATATTTGTACTTTATAATCGATCAGGTTTTCTTGCCCAAATAAAGAGCACATTCAATAACCCTAGTTTTGTTCTTCTATAAACAGAAGAGTGCAGAATTTTTAAGCCATTAGAGTCAGGTTAAAAGTCTGACATCATTTTATTTCTTCAGCAATTCATTCTAATGTGCTAATTTCATATGCAGCTAATCCACATTAAACATTTGATTATTATCCAGTACATTGAATCCCTTGGCCAAATTCTATTCCAATACAGTCTGAGGCTTATCCAGGGGGACAGAGGTAATKTATTTTCAGCACACTGTAGCTCATTACAGGTAAGTGAAATTACTCCCTTTTGGCAGTTGACCAATTTACCAGATTTCTCACAGAGCAAGCACAGTGGGGTGTGTAGTTAGGTAAATGAAAGGGAACAACCCTTGAATCAAGGTAACTTGTGATATTCCACAGATTCTTGCAAAACTGCCAGATAATCAGACAATGAGGTTTCATTTCCTGGACTATCCATTAATAAAGCATGTCCAGTAATACTTAGAACATCCAGATGTGATAAACAGTTTAATTTCACAGAGGGAGAAATTACGGCCCAAAGGGACTGAAGTCTAACCCTCTGTTTAAGTACACACCGATTTTAACAGGAGCAGAAACTTGTTTTTGTGAATACCCAGACTGAGACTTAAGAGGAATGATTTTCAAAATGGCTGAGCATATATAACCCTAGAGTCTCCTACGCATTCAGAAGGTCTAAGAAATCCTGTGGAGCTACGATTGGAACCTGCTCATCTTCACCTTGATGTCTAAACTATGAACCATTAAGTGAAAACTAGCCATTCTGAGCTCCCATGATAGTCCAAGGAGTAGTTACTATCATCCTAAAATGGATCAGGTGAATAGTCCTTTTGAGATTTTTGTTTTTCTCCACTGAACTGAGGGTGATGAGCTCAGATTTGGACATCTCACTGTCAGATGCCAATTTAGAACAGGTTAATTGCACGCATGCTCACAAGATGTCCCCTTTGCAAAAGTCTGACTTGGCAATTTGTCTCTGGTCACTCAATGTAATAATTGAAGGCCTAAAAATGAAAGTGAAGTTCTTGTCAAACACCATCTTTCCCTCCCATACACACATTTATCATAAGGAGCATTCTTGATATTTGTCAAAAGCAGCTTCTTGACATTGGCAGGAAGTTAATGACATATCTCAACTAGAAAACATTTGTCTTGTAAGCAACACAGAAATTCAGTAGGTAAAGCCTTCTCGGATGTCAAGGTTTGTAAGTGGAGAGGAGTGAAATATAGTCACAAAATTTTTTTTAATAATAAGAGTCTTTATATGAAATAATAGCCTTTAATCTAGTTACTAAAGCAATCATTTGATGAGTTTAAACAAACAACTCCATTATTCTTAGTTATACATACACAATATTTTTGCTGGTCAGTAAAATAAAAACAAAATAGCCATATGTATCATACTTCCCTGTCTCTGCCTTCTGTTGCAAACAAAAGAGAATTAGACCACTAAATCTTGTAGCTTTAATTGTACCATCCCCATAAGAACACTGAAATCTGTGACATGAAAAGGAACAAAGAGATTTCTGCTGGTGGCAGAAACATACTAAACATTGCAATAATTGCTGATGGTAACTTGGCAGGTGCAAGAGCCATTTTGCTCATCTTACTGCCTTGTAACAGGGAGTAAGATTTTAAAAATAACAAACAACAACAGACAGCTCTTTTTCTTTCTCTTCTTGCAGTGAGTCTGAATAAAGAGAGCTTCCAAGCACTCATCCTGACATGGGGTCAGATTTGGAACATCGGTGATGTTTAGTAGTAAACAAGACTGGCTGCTACAGCAAATTTGTTAAGCAGTCACTACTCTCCTGTATCTTGGCTACCACTTATTTATAGGGTTTGCTCTCTACAACTGTGGCTTATTGTTCATCATGTGGCTAACTCTACTTACTAAAATAAATTGCTCAAAGGAATGTAATTTTGCCATGGTTGAGGCTACCTAGCTATACGCTCCCAGGATGTTAAGAGGAATACCTCCACACTACACTGTTCTGAAGTGGTGCCTAGAAAACCACTCTGAGGGATATGGCTATTATGCAGTATTGGCCTTACCACTGGTACACAGTCCTGTCAAAAATCTTATCTTACAGTATACTTTTGTAGAGACCACCTACCTGGGAAAATAACGGAGCTATGACAGAATTCCCTTTTTTTTTTTTTTTTTTTTTTAAATACAGGAGAGAACATATATAACTTTGCTCTTGCTTTTGAAAGCTCAGCTATCTCATGGGTAACATAACTGTCAGTGGTGGTGTTCTCTTTTTGCACTTAGTACTAGTCTAATTCATAAATGCTAAGGAAAGAACTATCAGAACTGCATTTGCCTCTGTTGCTATTGGAATTCTTTCCAAAGTTAAAACGAGAGGGACTTGCTGTGAAATTATATAAAAAATGCACAAGCTTTGTTACACAGTAGGATTTGAAGATTCCTGCTCACAGACTACATGCTAGATCTGCTCATTACGGAGCAGACCAGTGACTTCCCATAGTGACCAAACCTGATGTCTATGGTGCGCATTACACATACTCTTTTCTACATAGGCAGACTCAAAATACCAATTCAGACAAATGCAATTTCATGAATTGGTCATCTCTAAAGCATACACAACCTATCTGTCAATCAAACACACACACACACACACACACACACACACACACACACACCAAATTGCTGACACAGGTCGAAATCTTATTTCATTGAAGTTGACAGGACTTATGCTACTGAAATCAATGGCTTCAAACCCGCAAAGGAATAAATAAGGTGTCTGAAGTGAAAAATGATACATTTTGAACGCTGATCCTCATACTCCTCCCTTCCCTCAGAGGAATGATTTTGCAGTTATTTCCTGCCATGAGTTCACACGACAGACTGGCACAGGATCAATACAAGCACTGTTTCTGGGATCAGATTGTAGAATGCTACTTAAAGAGTAAAGGAACATGATGAAATTGATCCCTCATTCACTGTGAGGGACTCAGGATTGTTTTGCACCAATGGACTTTCGGGGCAAAATTAGAAGCGAGATTTTCACTTGTTTATGAATGCTGTATTTCCCTCCTGGAAGAGTGAATCTATGTGGCAAGCTGTATCCAAGATTGCTGTGTAGACCCGCAAGACTGTAAGATTCCAGCAATGATCTTCTTGCACTTATTTTCCCTTACTGTCTCCTAGCTCTAATAAGGCTCTTGGAATCTCACTGGGTGAGTACCTAGAAAAAGCACTGCAGCTTCAAACAAGCTTCTGCTGGTATTTAGATACCAAGAGATATAATCTGAGATGAAAGGCTCCTCCATGGTACATGCTGCCAATATCATATTCTACTACTCATATGAATAAGAGGTTAAACACAAAACACCAAAAAACATAAAATCAAGCTCTTTTCCCTCTTCATTTCTTCCCAACTGAACAACATGAATAGATGGAAGCAACCCATATTTAACAGTACGGCACAGCATAGGTCTTCTAAGCGCTAAAATGGAACAGGACTCTGAACAGTCTATTTGCTCTTCAGAAAGATATTCATCAATGAGACATTTCAGGAGTTTTCTGTTACAGATTTTGAATTGATTCTAGCTGCACAGTGTAGTGCTGGCATTAAAGAGGTACAGTTAAAATAACTAATTTGTAACTAGATATACAGCCTCAGACCCAGGTACTTAGCATTTCCTGGTTCATGAGCTCATTCATCATGATCGCTCAGAACCATGGGGCAGCAGTGCGAACAGCATTCAGTCTTTTGCACCAAATACATCTGTATTTGCATTATATGACAGAAACCCTAGTAGCTGTTATTGCTCTATGTTGTTTTAGAGACAGCTGGTCTAAATTGCAAATACTTTATTTTCTACATTCCTGTTAAACACTCACAAGCTGTGAGAGAAACTTACCAGTGTTAGTCAGCTCCTAACCATATTTTTCCCTACTTTTTTAATACCTGCGCAACACAATGGTTTTCTTTGTGCTCATGTGTTGTGTCCGATAATGCCTCTAGTAACTTGCTGTCACTTCAGACAAACACACATGAAAAGATATTTAAGCTTAAGCACAAGGAGTTACTGCAGTTAACATGAAAGCAATATTATAAAACAAATTAATATGTCCTGCCTGAAAAAAACCTGCTGTTAATCCTTTGGAAGCTTGTTTATGGCATTTTAACATTTGTGTCACAAAAAGGGAAGGATGGCTGATCGGTTTAGTAGCAACATGTTTTTGAGATGATGAAGGCAACTTAAAAATTGAGCTGTTCAGGACTGGTGAGGTAGCAGGGGCATTTGTAAAGAAGAAAACTAATGCTAATGTACTGTTCATATACAGATACATTATGAATAAAGCACCTGTCCAAAGAAGTTTTGAAGTGAAGGGGTACAGGATGATAAGACAGCAATTCAAAACTGCGCCAGCAACAAAGACTCTTCCTGCCACTTTTGACCCCAAAGCCTTGTCTGACACAGATGCAAAGAACATCTGCAACTCGTGATAGCAAATGCTGAGGTGAACCTGAGATGTTCAAAAGATACAACTCAAGAGCTATCACTTGGCACTAGGAACTGGGCAAACTTACCTATGATTATCTGATGGTTAACCCTTTCAAAAGCTAGTTAACTGATAACTACTTAACAGCTTTGAATGCACCTTGGTAACTCTTCATAGTCCTTCCTAGCCAGTCTTCAGGGCAAATGCAGTAAAGAGCCAGGACACGCACTTCTGCTAAACAACATCATGTTCATAAGCAAGGTCAGTGCACCCCTATTGCATCCTATGACCTTTCTGAGGCAGCCATGTAGCAAAGATGGTTGCATCCCAAAAACGCAGCAGCTTGAGAAGTTACAATGGAAAATAAGGCTCTCCAGGGTATCATTGCTGCAGGAAATGCCAGTCTGCTCTCCCAGGACATACAGATGGAGCCAGCTCCTCATCTTTTACCTGAGGTCTAAGGTTTTCAGCATTAGATGTTCTCGCATATGAAAAATCACACATTCAAACATGATCAAAAAGAAGTGACATCAAATAGGGCAAGGGGACTTAAAAATCTGTTACAGAGTGGCATGCCTTAGAATTCATGAAGAAGTGAGAAGTTCACATTATTTAAAATAATATTTAACAACAAACCCAAGCCAATAATACACACACACACACACACACACACACACACACACTTGATGCAAATTAAAGCATCCCCATGCCAATTCAAGCAGATTTTTTCCTCTAACTACCAAAGATCACGGTTTTGTTAGTTTAACTTATTGTCTGGAAAAGCAGGGCTCAGAACAAAGCTAGGCTGACTTAATCCAATCACAGTTATAAAGCAGCAATTTAACAACCCTGTGGAAAACTGATAGATTGTTATTCTGAACATAAACTCCATCTTCCTACTAAAAGGATTTTATTACCTTTCGCATACAAGTTCAATACTCCACCAGTTTAAATTAGAGCTGTAAAAACTATTAACAGCCAACATCTGTTAGGGACTGTATAGAAGAAAAAAAATAAAAATCAAGTTTTATGGTCTTTGGTGATGCTGACCGGAGAGGACATTTCCACTAGTATCGCAAAATATTCCACAGAGCTGGGTTTTGGCTTCTTCATTTTACACTCAACTTCCAAGTTAACTATTCAGGCAAACTCTCATGGCAGGAGCTCAGTAGTTGGTAAAAGCCACAGAAGAGCTGGGCACTCACCACCTGAGTGACAGCACTGAGAAAATACAATGACAAACTTTTTCTAGGTTTAATTATAAGGATTTTCAGATCGCCTCATCAAGCCACTGAAACGTCCTGAACACTAAGAATATGAATAGTCTCCAGTGCTGAGTGCAATGCAATCACATAAGCACAGAAGATTTGCAACTTGCTTTACTTTCATCTGACCTAAAATTCATGAAGTAACAGCCTATGAATTATAAAATTTGGAGCTGAACAATTCTTAACAATCTAATTATGGTAATTAGATGACATCTTACCTCTTTTGAAGTTAATCAGAGTTCTTGCTATTAACTTAAATAGAACCAGGATTCCACTCCTAATGCTTAGCAGGTATGTAAGCCTGTTTCTCTAGATGATGCAAGAGCTATTCAGAAATACTAATGAATTCATAGAAACTCCTGTGGGAATGTAATACATTTCACAAATGGGCAAGTTAAGGCAGAGAGATTAAACAACTGCAGACAAGTCTGTGGCCAAAACAGGCATCAGAGCAGAGACCTGCAAGTCTTTAAGATCACCTAGTCAGGCATTTTTAATTTCCTAAATATAAAAAGGGGGGGAGGGGGTTTAAGGACTAATCAAAGCAAAATAAAGTCAAAGTCTATCCTCAGTGAGGTATCAGGAATATTTAATTTGCCTCATATGATTCCTCTTAAATTCAAAGTGTTCACTCATGTAAATCCATGTCCCTTAAACAACCAGTATTTACTATGATCACTGAGAACTGCAGCACTATATAAAGTTAGGAAACAGGAGCCATCCCTTTTCTCACACTCCAATCCCAGAAATTTTCCCTATTAATCTACCTAGTTTCTTAAAGCAACTCTGAAGCCTTACACACACAGGGAGTAGTCTCAGAACAGTAAGCTTCACCCAGCCCTTCTGCAAGTTTCCTTTTTGCTTCCCTAGAGCTCAGGCTAGTGTGCGAGCTGAAGTCCAAAGGAATGCTCTTAGACTAGAAGCAAAACATATTGTCGTTATTTATCAGTTTAAACTGCAAAAATCACTAGCCCACCCCCCATTTGGAAAGCTGAATCGCACCACACTACATACTTTAGACATGCAACAGTAAAAGATGTTTTCCTCCCAAAGCAGTCTAGTCAGTTTTCCAGTAGGAAAAAGTCAGAAGAAGAAAACAATTTAAAGCTCCAGGTATTGCCTTCAGTAATGGTAGCTAGAGCCAGATGCTGTTACAGCCCAATTCCTAAATGACTCAGCAGTGTTTGCTCCCAGCTGAAAAGCACTCAACTGAAAAAAGCAGTTAGTTAATTAAAAACTTAAAATTCAATGCTGAAATTAAAATCTTTCCTAGAGAATGACAAAAGAGTGTTTAAATAATTCAGCCTTGCACAGCTGATTAACCAATATGCATCTTCTCTTTTGGTGCTGACAAAGGCAAATGGCAAGTTACTTTTGAGATCTCTCTTTTGAGACTAGATGATTGGAGAATTTCCCATCATCATGAGCAAGAAACAAAGACCTAGAGGGAAAGCTACAAGGAAGCTGGTTCTGTCAATAAAAACAGAGAGGCAGAATGTGTTTCCAGCACTTCACAGGGTGCACGGTAGTTAAGGGGAGAATGAGAAAGAAAGCCTAATGCTGTACCTCTAGTTACCACTTTGCTCTGCAGTGTGCTTATTTGATTACACTCAGGAGTCTAAAAGCTTAAAAATTAAGAAGTTTGACAACACTCTGACGCACAAGTATCTGAAAAGAAACGTGTCTGGAATAGAATGGGTATTACAAACATTCACTGCGCAGTAACGTTGAAGCCCGCACCATACAAGGAGCAAGTTTTGTGAGTTATCCCCCTGAAGAACTAGAAACACATAAGAGAAGGGCAAAATTAAATCTAGATGGTATAGTTGTTCTCCTTTTTTGCCTTCTGCCAGGATTAAGTTCATCACATAAAGGCTGCCATGTCAGTCTTAAGTGCACAGGAGTCATAACASAGACCCTCAGAGAATCATGAAATTGTTTCAAAGATAAATAAGATAAATCTTGAAAAGATAGTGCATTTTAATGCCTTTTACATTTTAATCTCTCCTTGTCAGCCTCTCCACATACATGTATAGAGATAACTAGCAGGCCGACTCTCCCCAAAAATATTGGGAGAGATGATGATCCTACCTCCAGAGCTCACTGAATCTTGAACAGCATAAAGCTTGTCTCTAAATCCCTGTCTATCCTGGGGCTCAGCTATCCTTCTGCCATCTCTAGTCTCCATACCACTTCCATCCCACATCTGCCCTTCAGCTATTAACTCTGCACACCAGTTTTGTCTGGCAGGCCCTTTTTAGCTCCAGGGGTTCCTTATATTTTCTCTGCTTTTGTAAGTCATTGTTGCAGGGATGTAAAGAGAAAAGAGTGTCTTTGCACACCGATTATAGGATGACAAGAAATGAAGGCAGAAGCTTTTTGGGGTCCACTTTTCTCATTCCCTCTTACAAAAACTGTACTGACTGCTGCTTTTCCTTCTACTGATTCAAAAACCCCATTTAATGTTTATGTAGAGGGGAAAGCAAGCTTCACCCACACACCCCTTGTCAAGGAACAGACAAGAAAGGGGACAATGGTTATCAGTCCCAGGCCTGACAATGGGTTAGAGCATCTCTGAACATTGACAGACATAGTCAAAAGCTGCCTGATAGTCAATGAAATTTGACAATTCATAAACTCACCTGGATCTTAGTAGATTTCATAAATCTGAATTTCATAAACTTTTTTTAGATAAACTATGACCCAAATCTGCTTCCTAAAATAAGCATCAGTCTTCCCTGAACCCATGAGAAATCCTCAGACTTCTTCCTGTTTTTTGTGTGTCAGAATAGAGAGAATCACTGGCTTTGTTAACAAGGAACAGCTTATTTAAGAAACAAAACACATTAATCTCTTTTACAATGACAGATAAATAGGCAGGATTCTTTACAGCTTCCATCTAAGCTTCCTTCCTTTTTTATTTACTGGGCCCACAACTTCTATGCCTCACCTATGCAAGGCACAGAGACATTTCCTAATTAAATAATAACTGATTTAGTTCAGCTTATTCAAGAGAACCTGGAACAATGATTAGATCACAATCACGGATTTCTGACAACAGCTCCTTAAAAAAACAGAAAGTTAAACACAATGCATTATCTACACTGTAGAGCAGGTGCATCCAGCAGAGTCCTTTACACTCCCAGCCCCTGGGCATCTGTCCATTATGCACTCTGACTGCATGTAAAGGTGAGACAGGTTGGGCATGCATCCTTCCTCTATATGCTCTAACTTTTTTGGAAGGATAGCCAAACATACAGGCAAAGAAAGAACTGCAGTCTCTTGGTCTGACTGTGGAAACAGGAATCCAGGAGCTTACACATGATTAACGTTCCCTAGGCCTTCATATCTTAAGCCGTTTGAGCACTTTCAGAAAGTTTTCCCCAACAAAACAGTTAAATTTCACATTTAGATAGCATTTTATAAATTCAAAACATTGTGCAAATATTAACTGATTAAACCTCAGGACTCTCAAAATCCATTTTGCATATGGGGAAACACAGCTCAGAAGTGAGGTGACTTGTCTACTTCACGCAGTAAATCAGGCACCACATAGAACTAGTATTTTGAACCACTCGACTGTCGTCTACATTATCTGTGATGGCAAAAATCATTTGAAAGTGCTGGTTTCACCTGCTTCTTCCAGTTAGCTCTTTAATTAAAATTCTACCTGATATGCTTAACCTGTGAAATAAAATAATTTCCTTTTTTATTATAGAGGTAGTGACACAGATAAAGGAGGACGGTTCAGATGAAGGTGATGTGTCATGGTGAGATCAGAGCTCAAACTGGACTCCAGAAATCTGGATTCAGTTATGGCCTCTGAAGGGCCTTGCCTTACAGGGAAGGAAATGACCTACCCACTACTGTCATTGTTTTATAACAGAATCATTGACTCACATGAACTGGAAGAAGGGACTTCTGCAGGTCTCTTGGCCAACCTCCTGCTCAGAGCAGGACCAGCAGCAGACCAGGGCAGCTGCGGCTTGGTCCAGCCACATCTTGAAAACCTCCAGGGATGGAGATCCCACAAACTCTCTGGGTAACCTGTCCCAGCACCGCAACACCCTCCTGGTGGAAAAGGCTTCCCCAACATCCTGCCTGAGCCTCCCAAACTGCAAATTGTGGCCACCTCCTCTTGTTGTATCGCCTTCTTGTGTTGTCTGCTACTGCTGAGAAGGATTGGGCTCTGCCGTCTTTATACTTCTCCATCAGGAGGTTGTAGGCTGCTCCCCTCTCAGTCGCCTCTTTCCCAGCCTCAGCAAGCCCAGCCCCTCGGCCTCCCCTCAGGGGTGACGGGCTCGAGGGCCCTGGCTGTCCTGGCAGCTCCCCCAGGCCCTGCCAGTTTCTCCACATCCGTCTTGATCTGCGAAGGGGAGCTGAGGCTGGACACAGCAACCCAGGTGTGGCCTCACCACCACCGAGTGGGCAGGGATAACAATTTCTCTCAGTGCTAGCCATGTGCCTCCAAACACTGCCCAGTGTGCTGCCTACTCTGTTTGTGAYGGTTTGGTGTCCTCTGTAACCCTCAGGCCCTCTCCAGCAGGACCGCTCAACCTGCTGCTTCCCAGCCTGYGCTGCTGCAGGAGGGGCCCATGCCAGGTGCAGAGCATCTCACTCCTCCTTGGGGGGATTCATGAGGCTCCTGTTAGCCCAGTCCTCAAGTTTGCCACGGTCCCTCTGGAGCAAAGCTCTGCCATTTGGTGTGTCAGCCAAGCTCCCCGTCCTCTCAATTTGGTATCATCCACAAATTTGCCCAGTGGAACGTCATCTAGGTCACAGATGAGGATGCTGAAYGCTGCCGGTCCCAGTACTGACCCCTGGGGCCAACTCTGCTCATCGCTGGCTGCCACCGGACATGAAGTCATTCAGCCTGAGCTTTTGAGACTGACAGTCCAGCCAGTTCTCAACCTGCCCGACAGGCTGTTCATCCCACAGGCTTCCTCACCTCCCAAATGACATTGCTGGGGGAGATGGTGACCTAGGCCTTACTACAATCAAGGTAAAGTACATCCGCTCCTCCCCCTTTGCCCACACAGCCAGTTGTTTGACAGGGAAGGCCATCAGGTTGGTGAACTGTGATTTGTCCTTGATAAAGCCATGTTGACTGCTCCCAAATATTTTTTTGTCCTTTACCTGTTTAGGAATGAATTTCAAGAAGACATGCTCCACGTTCCTTCCAAGGATTGATGTGAGGGACACCAGCCTGAAGTTCCCTGCATCCTCTGTTTTGTCCTTCTTAGAGATGAATATAATGCTGGCCTTTTCTGGTTGTCAAGGACCTCCTTCAACAGCAATGATTTCTCATAGATGCCTTACAGTCCCTCACAGAGGCCTTACAGTCACCTCAGCCCACTCTTTCAGCATACTTGTGTGTACCCCACCTCATGGATTTGAATAAATCCAGCTTCTCTAGGCAGTCCCTAATTTGATGCTCCCCCCAGTGTTAGCTGCCCCTTTCCTGAAACCATGCTGTTACACACAAAGGTCTGGGAGAAGTCTTTGCCTGCCAAGGCAGAAAAGAGTGTTGAGTACTTTCACCTTTACAGTATCATCTGTCACTAGGCTATCTGTTATAAATGTCATCATCTCTTTCTAAAAATGCTTTAACATATACTGAGGAAGAGTAATGTATCATTTTTAATACATATTTCTTTAGCGCCTAGGAGTCTCATTGAAGGCCAAACCTCTTTACAGATAATGCCTAAGACAGAACCCTGCGCCAAAGAGCCTAAGAGAATGAGACAAAAGACAACTGGTAGCTGTGAATGCACAGACAGTGACTACAGTACAGAAGAAAACAATGAGGAGCTTCAGTCACATCAACAGTGACCAAAGCACATGCATCTCAAAACAAAATATTTTCCCTACACTAACAAGCCAAAATTCCTGTGCCTCATCTCTTCTCTTCAGTTTGCTATTCTTATTTGGATTGCACTGTGATTAATTTAGAAACCACATTTATGGTGGAAAGGAGCCATTTCTTCTCCAGTAATTCTGCAAACTGTGTAACACACTCTTGGACTCTGAATAAAATGATCTGACTGGAATAATAAGGACACTGCTTTTACCAGCACAAACAACCAAGCCCTGCATTCTTCTTGCAGGTAAATACCCAGGAGGCTTCAGTATGGGTTTCGCATGAGCACAAATTGTAGATGTTCTGGATCCCAATGAACATCATGGATGAAAGACTGCACAACTCTTTTACTCTAAAACACAAAAAACCACAGCCACAGGGATATCTACCCACTGAACAAAGCATGCCAGTCATTCTCACATGTTATAATTCTACCTTCTGAATGCCTGTAAATCAATTCTACTTTTACAAAGATAAATTTTTATCTTAAAAAATAACAAATTTGGATAGCACAAAGCCTAGATATAAAGGAGAAACTTTACTTGGAATTCAACTAAACAGAATTAACCATAGTTCATCACACAAACTTTCTTCTTCATAAAACCACCAGAAAAGAATAATAAAAAGTCTTTGAAATGTCATCCCAGCCCAGCCTAGAATTTCTGTCTCACAATCAAAGCGAGGAAGTGATATACATTATTGTTGGGGGGGGGGGAGTGGGGGAGCCCCAGAAAGTGGTACAGGCTCTTCTGATCAACTGCATTCACTTTTCATTCTTACTGAAACTACCTAGTAAGAGCAATCAAATATTCAGACTTATCATTCTGCTGGCATTCTGAACAAATTACCTTTAGCTCACTGACATTTTAATTTCTTAGAAACAGAGTTATGCTAAGAAGGTTATGACTCGTGTATCTATCCTGCTTGGTTACAGTTACTCCATCCAGCATAAATGAGAAATTCCATTCTATTTGTTTTCTGTTGGCTGAAGACAGAGAGAACTATCGTCTTATTAAAAGAGTATCTCCCTACTCCAGTTTTAGCCAGGAGATAACAGAACAAGGACTGGATGGTAGATTGAATTTGAAATGGCTCACAACCTGAATTTTACCCAGCCCAGGACAGCACTCAAGAATTTAGAAGCTGTCTCTATCTGACAGAATGATTCCAGCTGATGGTTTCAATGAGTCCATATCTCAAAGCCATTACCGTTATCAGCATCGAAGTGAGACATTTTGGTGATGTAAATGTCACTTGCGTGGTTCCTATACTGCAGATACACAGTGAATTTTGACCTCAGTGCTGTTAGACTCCACCTGCATTAAACCCTGAATGCCTCCTAGTGCTTACCCCTATAGAGCAAAAACCCAGTGAATGTTACTTTTGAAATGAACGGGTACATTAGCTAGAATATGCAAGTACAGAAGTGATTTAGGAGCTGAAAGAGCTCTGGTTCATGCATGGGAACAGCTTACTTTGAGACAACTATTCTTGTCCTTAGCTCTTCACCCTGACTCTAGGGCAGGGATGGCTTACCTGCTAGTGAAGCACTAGCAGGAACACTTCAGTTCACAACCCAATGCACTGTGGTAACCCGGCACAGCATTTTATACAATCTAGTTTTATATGAAAGTAAGAAGTAAACAGAGCGAATTTAAAGTACTTCTGGGAAATCGCCCATGCTGTCTTTAAATTCAAAGGTCTCTGGTGTTCTAGACAGAGATGAGGAGAGATGCTTGAGACTTAGTTTTAATGAGACTGAGGTGCTTCTAAAAGCCAGTACACACTGTACACTGCAAATCACTATATTATTAAGGGAGGAGAGACCTTACCTGTCAATTCACTTTTACACTGTTCATGTAATTTACTTACATTTTGCATTTCACCTGCAGGTCAGTTTTCTTTGCATGACTATACTGCCTCCCTTTCCTAATTGGGTGCATTAGCACAAGGCTGCCAAAACTTGTTGCAAAGGATAAGTTATTTAAACTCGGACAAAATTCTGCTTTCCTTGACTTCAAATAAAACCTTGTGACCACCTGTCAAATGATCCAGTGTTCAGTAAACCCATGGTTTTTTAAAGCATCACTTCTAGCCTTAAATCAGTCTGACAGCCTTCTTTTAAGGATGGAAAATAAAGTCCCCTAGGAATAAACTAGTAGAGGCAGCAGACATGTAAGCTGTAATACAACAATGAAGAACAAACAGAGTTCTCCTATTTCTTGTGACATCCAGCCTCATAGGATTTACCACTATTGCTCTTCAATAACCTGAGTCTTACACAGAGTGAATGTGCTACAGGCTGTTACGCAGTTGTTGGCAGAGATTCCATAAAGCTTACAGGAGATACCCAAGCTTCATTGAATAGCTCCCCCTCTCTCTTTTCTTTTTAGATAAAGGTAAATATTGCAAGCTCATATGCAGTAGAAATATGCTGCTGACAGCACATCACAATGGAGGCACTAATAAGCCCATAGGTATTTGTGCACGTGTGTCATGTTTGATAGCATGCACTTTTACAGTTCCTACAGGCAGTATATTTCATCATTACTGGCAAGGCTTTAATGTTTTTATTAAACTAAAAAAAAAAAAAAAAGGAATAACATATTTTTTCTGTCCATTACAAATGCATAACTGATCCTGGCGAGAACACTGCAGAAACCTTCAGACTGAAGAGTCTTTCAAACTGCTTCCATCTCTGAGGATGAGCTCTTGAGACACTTAATTTGGTTAAGCCTCAGTATTGCTTTAGCCCTTGCTCTGGATACAGTTGATAGCTTCTTCCCATTTGAACAGTCTTGCAGTTTTCTTTTACACATTTGTTCTAAAGGAAAACACCTTTCTTCTTTTGGCAGCATTCAATACTAAGCTACTATGACTCCTGCATCAAGAGAAATGGTGCAGCCATCACTTTCAGCTCTTAGCATTTGTGTAGAAAGAACAACTGAAATGGCAGCACTGAACAGAAGTAGATGGAGGCAACAGGAACACTGATGAGATGCAGGACACCAGCATCCTCTCTTCAGGGCTACAGTCAGAGTTCAAGCACAGACAGATGAGATGGGAAATTTTAGGAGCTCTGGGGTTTGAGAAATATGCTATTCATAGCCTCTGCTGAAAGCTAAGCACTCCCACATGCCAGCCAGAAATGGCAGGCCTGACACAGTGATCATCTCTTGTTCTCCTATAGGACACTGGCTCTTTCCAGACTGCAACCAAATTGAACAATGACAAACACGCCCATGAGTCTTCAGTCATTTTTAGAATTTGCACAGAAAACAACATTGTGGCCAGCATGAGCCCTGGACCTCACACTTAGGAAGTAAAAACTTTAAAGTGAGCTAATATCAACAGTTTTCTTTGCAATGGCACTTACCTGTGATCCCCTCTTAGCAAAGTCTGTTTCAAAGGTAAAGGCTTTGTATGCTGTAAGGGCTCTAAGGATGGATTCTCAGGTCAAGTTTGAAGTATGATGGTAACTTAAATTTTCACCACTGCTTCATGTACTACACTTGCTTGGTGAGAGGCATTATTTGCAAAAAGGTCAACATGGTGCATTTGACTAATACTTAATTTTGCAAAGAAGCTAATGAAAATCCACAAACTTTTTCAGGGTGAAAAAATGAAACAAATTATGAATTATGCTGTATGTACTCTTTTCTTCTTTAAAATACTGTATTAGCCTTACCACTTCTGAAGGTTTCAAATATAAATTACAGAATGCCTTTAGGTTGAGGAATGTCTTCCTTCACTTGGAAATGGCAGAGAACTAGAACT
Organism: Apteryx rowi; assembly: GCF_003343035.1. Classification (NCBI taxonomy): domain Eukaryota; kingdom Metazoa; phylum Chordata; class Aves; order Apterygiformes; family Apterygidae; genus Apteryx; species Apteryx rowi. The sequence continues at coordinate 254,384 of NW_020450916.1, read as the reverse complement.
TGGTAGTCACTTTAGGTCATCATACAGCACTTCAGAGTGACCACATGGGTCTGGGTGCAAGGGCCAAGAACATGGAAGCCCAGGTGGTTTTCTCCTGGATTCTGCCCATAAGGGGAAAGGGCTTGAGGAGGAGTGGAGAGATCCTGTGGGTCATGACCGGCTGCACACCTGGTTTTGACGACAGGGGTTTGGCTTTTATGACCACAGGTCTCTTCAAGGATTGCTAGAAAGAGACAGGATCCACCTGACCAGCTGGGACAAAAGCACCTTTGCCAACAGGCTGGCCAACCTGGTGAGGAGAGCTCTAAACTAAGAACTATGGGGGAGCAATTGGTGGAGTGGGTTGGTAAGTAAAGGGTGCAGGGTGATGTAGACAGGAGACCTCAAAAGCAACAAAACAGGGCAAAGGCAGGCCCACCCCAAGTGCATGCTCTCAAACAACGAAGCTTCCAGAGGACAGCATGATGGGGGACACTCATACCTCTTCTGAGAAATTAGCGTGACTGGGTGCCCATCTGAAGTGCCTGTACACTAATGCATGCAGCATGGGGAACAAACAGGAGATATTTGAGGTCTGTGTGCAGCTGCAGCACTACAGTCTCATCAGGATCACCGAGACGTGGTGGGATAGCTCACACAGCTGTAGTGCTGCGATGGATGGATGCAGACTCTTTAGAAAGGACAGACTGGGAAGGCGAGCAGAGAGAGCTGCCCTTTATGTGAGAGAACAGTGGGAATGCATGGAGCTCTGCCTAGGGATGGATGAGGAGCCAGCTGAGGGTATTTGGGTCAGGATTAGAGGGCAGACCAGTGTGGGTGATGTTGTGGTGGGTGTCTGCTACAGACTGCCTGATCAGGAAGAAGTAGATGAGATCATCTTCAGACAACTGGAAGAAGCCTCATGTTCACAGGCCCTGCTCCTCATGGGGGACTTTAACCACCCTGCTACAGCTGGAGGGGCAGCACAGCAGGATACAAACAACCCAGGAGATTTCTCTAGTCCACTGATGATCACTTCCTGACACAGGTGATCAAGAAGTTTATGAGGGGAAACACTGTTAGACCTGATACTTACAAACAGGAAGAAGTGGCTGGTAATGTGAAGGTCAGGGGCAGCCTTGCAGTAACCCTGAGATGGTGGTGTTCAGGATCCTGGGATAAGAGAGCAAGGCAAAAAGCAGGATCAAAACCCTAGATTTCAGGAGAGCAGACTTTAGCCTGCTCAGGGATCTGCTTGGAAGAATGCCATGGGAGATGGACTTGGAGGGAAGAGGGGTCCAAGAGAGCTGGTTGATTTTCAAGGATCACCTCCTTCAAGCTCACAAACAGTACATCCTGACATACAGGAAGTCAAGCAAAGATGGCAGAAGGCTTGCATGGATGAACAAGGAGCTCCTGACAAAACTCAAACATAAAAAGGATGCACACAGGAGATGGAAGCAGGGTTAGGTGACCAAGGAGGAATATAGAGACACTGTCCAAGAGTGCAGGGAAAAGATTAGGAAAGCCAAAGCCCACCAGGATTTGAATTTGACAAAAGATATGAAGGATAACAAGAAGGGCTTCTACAGGTTTATCAGAAGCAAAAGAAAGACTAGGGAAAATGTGAGTCCACTGCTGAGTAGGGTGGGGGATCTGGTGACAAAGGACATGGAAGAAGCCAAGGTACTCAATACCTCCTTTGCGTAGGTCTTTACTCTTACCTTCTCACCTGAAGAGGCCTTCAGGTCTCTGAAAGTGGGGAAGTTTTAGTGGGAAAGTCTGGAGCAATGAAGACATTATGCAATGAAGTCACTGGAGGAGGATCAGGTTAGGGAACATTTAAACTGGACATACACAAATCCACATGCATCCACAAGTGCTGGGGGACATGGCCAATATCACTGCAAAGGCACACTCGATTACCTTTGAAAGGTAATGGCAACTGAGAGTCACTCCTGAGAAGAAAGCAAATGTCTCTCCTATCCTCAAGGAGGGAAAAAAGGAGGATCTGGGGATCTGCACCAGTCAGCCTCACCTCAATCCCTTGGAAGGTGATAGAGCATATAATCCTGGAAATCATTTCCAAATATATTAAGCACAAGTGAGCAGTCAGCATGAATTTACAAAGGGAAAATCATGCCTGACCAACCTGAGAGCCCTCTATGACAAAACTAGCTTGTTGGATGAGAGGAGAGCAGTGGATGTTGTTTAGCATGACTTTAGTAAGACTTTCTCAACACTGCCTCCCGTCACATCCTCACTGGCAAATTGATGAAGTACAGGCTAGGTAAGTGGACAGTGAGGTGGACTGATAACTGGCTGAACTGCTGGGCTCACAGGGTTGTGAGGCAGCAGCATGGAATCCAGCCGGAGGCCATTGCTAGTGGTGTCCCCCAGGGATCAATACTGGGGCCAGTACTATCTAACGTCTTCATTAATGACCTGGTCAATGGGACAGAGTGCACCCTCAGCAAGTTTGCAGACAAAATCAGGAGGAGTTGTTGAAACACCAGACAGTTGTGCTGCCATTCGGAGAAACCTTGACAACCTGGAGAAGTGGGCAGAGAGGAGCCTCATGAAGTTCAACAAAGGCAAGTGCAGAGCCCTGCACTGGGGGAGGAATTACCCCACGCACCAGCACAGCCTGAGGACCAACTGTCTGGAAAGCAGCTGTGCAGACAAGGACCTGGAGGTCCTGGTGGACACCAAGTTGAACGTGAGCCAGCAGTGTGCCCTCGTGGCAAAGGCGGCCAACAACCTCCTGGGCTGCATGAGGGAGAGTGCTGCCAGCAGGTCGAGGGAGCTGATCTTTCCCCTCTACTCAGCACTGGTGAGGCCACACCTGGAGTGCTGGGTCCAGATCTGGGCTCCCCAGTACGAAAGAGGCATGGGCATACTGGAGTGAGTCCATGAAGAGGATCAAGGACTTGGAGCATCTGACATATGGGGAGAGGCTGAGAGAGCTGGGACTGTTCAGCCTGGAGAAGAGAAGGCTCAGGGGGATCTTATCAATGTGTGCAAATACCTGATGGGAGGAGGGAATAACGACAATGGAACCAGACTCGCAGACTCTTCTCAGTGGTACCCAGAGAAAGGACAAGAGAGAGTGGGCACAACTGAAATACAGGAAATTCCATTTACACATAAGAAAAACAAACTTTTTTTTACTGTGAGGGTGGTCAAACACTGAAGCAGCTTGCCCGAAGAGGTTGTGGAGTCTCCATTCTTGGAGATATTCAAAATTCGACTGGACACAGTCCAGAACAACCTACCCTAAGTGACCCTGCTCTGAGCAGGGGGTTGGACTACACAATCCCCAGAAGCCCCTTCCAAGCTCAACCATTCTGTGACTTCCAATGGCATCTCAGAATAACAAACTGCAGTTCTCACATAAAGAATGTAATATGCAGTAAATTCAATTTGATACCGTGGGTCGAAATACTAAAAAGCATTCAGGGGTTTGACTTCAGTGCACATACAATGCCTCTTAAAAGTTCTAGCTTCAAATCTTTATCATCCTCTTCGACTAGTATGCCAGAGCCAGACTATTTCCATGATGTACTGCAGCCAACTCACTAACACAGCAGATTATGGTACCTTGTGTGGGATGTAGGCTGACCAAGGATCTTTGTTTATAAAGAATTGGAACATGCAATATTCCAAAATAAACATCACTCTTAAGAATCAAAGTATTTCATATTTTCTAGGGAGCTTAAGTAATTGGTCAACCTAGTACCACCTACATTATAACATACAGAATGTTGGCTTTGTAGAAATAAAAGTGACAATTCATTCCTTGGCCTCTATAAACTTCCAGCAGGGCTACCAATTTATGAGAGAGTGTTTCTGTCATGTGGATACTTATCCAGTCAGCAACTGAGCTGCAGCCACTATTTATTTCACATAGATCATCCTAAAACCTTCATAGCTGGTAAATTCTGGTCCTTATAATTCATACGATTCAGATACTTTTAATGTAGTATCTCTCTTCCCAGCCAATTGCTAAAAAAACAAAACAAACCAAAACAAAAAAAACCCAAAACCCACACACCTGTCTTTCCATTTTGCCAATGATAAACATTCTCATTCCTCAGCTTTGCAGCTATTATTCCAGACAGATTAGGAAATCAAAAAAACCTCTGTCTTTAACACTAAGCATATCAAGTGAAAGACATGACAGGATCTCAATTATAAGACAGTATTTACAGGAAAAAGTACTAATGTCCTATCACAGTTTCTTAGTATCAGGCTCCACATAAAACTAAAATCTTTATATACTGAAAAAAAAAAGGCACTTTCAGCCTAGACTTTGTTCTTCTACAGCTAGCAAATTGCCCTACTTTTGTCCCAAATAAAAATCAATCTTCTATAAGTAAAAGAGACATTCTACTCTTTCCCTCTCCCTCTTTGAGTATGTACTTTCATTCAGAATTTACCAGTCATACCTACTATATCTTTTGTTAGCCCTTCCCTCACGTGCACACAGCAATTTCTGCAAGGAGAAGACACGAAAGAGGCTCACATACAGAAAATGTGTATCTGGACAAAAGGAAGAATTTCCAGCAGCAGACATATACTTGCTGATGGGGAAAAATACTTAAATATAGGATTTTGATGTCCCTCTCTGAGAAAAGCATCTCCTATATTTGTTTAAAAGGTTGAAATAAAATTGCTTGTGTACTGCGTCAATGACAATCTATAGAACAGCACTGCTTTTCTGGTTCCAAGCAAAGACAGCTTATAAATATATATTTTATATATTATATATGCATGTATGTATGTCAATACTTAAATATTCTCAGTACATTGAGAGGATATATAGTTTTAAAAAAGAAATCTATATGTGTTTTTCATTAAAGCAAGTCATTCTTTCCAATCAGCTCCCCTTACCTCACTGTGCCTGGAACACTCATGTTGAAAGGTGATTAGTTTGTGCTACCTTGATAACAAGCCAATTACCAAGTATTTGAAAAAAAATGTCCTCCTATAAAATTATACTGCAGTTAATGAAGCACAGATGCTTCCCTAAAATGGAAAAAAAACAAACCAAACCAAAACTCAACAATCCAGAAACCTCACTATTAGATGTGCTAGTATCTGGCCATGAAATGATAAAGGATTGACATCCCTTAAATTGCAAGCATCTAGTTTGGCTGTCGGGAAATTGCTTGCATACAAGTCACCTCAAATCCAATAAGCTTTTCTGAAAGTTTGATTATAAGTGAGATTATAACTCTATTATATTAATCACTGCAGAAGAAACACAAAAAAACCCATACCAGACAACACCCTAATTGAGAACAGAAGAAAGATGAATAACATATGGTAGTTCACACAGGTGCCATGGCTTTGTAATTGCTAAATTCAATTAAAGGAGGGGAAAAGACGACTCAGGAGATTCTGCTACTACTGTGATTTGCATATTGTGGTTCAAAAAAAAAGCCTTTCAAAAACTACACTGTACTGAAGTTAATACTACAATATTGACTAGCAGCAAAAAATCTGAATATGTTTGGATAATAAATGTCAATATGAATTAGTGGTGAATATGCATACACTACAAGAGAAATGTACACAAAAACCATAATAAATATTTTGCACTTTTGTAGTACTTTTCATCTGAATCTTAAAACATGTTTCATAAAACATTAATTTTCAATAGCTCCCTGAGGTAAGCAAATGACACATAGGGATCTAGTTTGCCTACTAGAAAGTGTCATTTCTTGAGAAAAGGACAGCAGGTTTTTAATAGAGTCAAGTAACACTATGAAATGGAATAAAAAATGAAGAAGCTCATATACAATCAAAAAGGATTGGTAGACAGGAATGCATCCCACGTAAAGTTCTCAAATATCATCAGCAATCCTCTTAACAAAATACCGTTGGCTTCTGCTTAGGGGAAAAAAAAAAAGCTGTCCTGAAAATTCATAAATATTAGAACACAAACCGTCACAAAGGAAGAATACCTTTAGACTTTGCCATTTTGCTGCTGAAAAGAGTCCACCTCAATGACTTGTATCCTCGCAATGGCAAGTGCAGAGTACACTAGCTTACAGACAAGACATATTTTGCACTGGGAAGAAAGCTGGAAAAGAAACTACATATTACTGATGTTACTGCAGTTGGTCATCCAAAGAGCACTATTCTTACTGCCTCTGCACCTCATACAAATGTTCCTTAGAACTGAGTTCAGCTACAAAATGAATGGCTGACACATGAAACTATACAGACATGTAACCACCATGTCACACAATCTGTTTTGCTACTTTTGTAATCTTAAATTAAAAAAATAAATATTGGGGCTGATCCAAAGGACACTGAAGTAGTTTGAAAATCTTCCACTGAAATGTATAGGTTTTGTAGTCTTTTCATCAGTTTTTTTTACCTTTGAAACAACCTTTTCCATGTTCTGCTACGGGAGGAGTGGGTTTTAATGAATTTTGTGCTTCCCTTCCCCAGGAATGTAGATCATGAAAACTACTGTAAAACAAATAATAAATATCCTAAATGTACCTCTAGAGTCTCACTGGAAGGGGAGAGGGGGCAGAGGGAGGCACAGGGAGAGTGAGTGAGTGTGTTTTTAAATACAACTGGTCTTTGCAGCACATCTTATTAAGGCATTTCTAAGGTGCACATTGCTATACTCAAATGAATAATGTAATAATATTCTATTAACTTAGCCATGAATTATCTGCAAACGGAAGGTTTTTACAAACATGTTCACTACTGGAAATCATTTGATGAGTGCTTTGTGTGCTCATATAGACTGATCTTGAATGCTTAGAAAGTATGTGGCTTAGAGAATTCAATATTCTTAATTCACTGTTTGAACTTTTATGTTTGCACTATAATGCAAATCCACTCTCTGAGTGGATGAGCATTAACTCTTAGGAGGCAATGCTTCTTTCTAGGACTGACTGAAAGAACACAACACTTCCATGGTAAGCAAGCAAAATATAAAAGATGCAGCTCACTCCTGTGAGGAATGAGACAAGAAATAGATAAGATTAAGCAGCAATATGAAGAAGCTACTTCAAATAGAAATCGGTAGATGAGCAACCAGCAGACTTAAGATGGTGTTTGTAAAGACATCCAATTCTACATTCTCCAGGCAATAGAGGTTGCTCACTGCATGATGGACATCTTACTTTTACTGGAGTCAGCGCACAGAATATTCATCTGAACCAGGACTGCAGAATGTCCTTAAACGTCATCTTTACCAGTACCCTATCCTATGATTCACTCTGTGATCTACCACTGATTAAGTTTCCTTAGCCAGTTATGCAGCAACAAGGGGTTTTTCTTCAGTTGTTTCAAAGGAAAATACAACATTTTTGAAAACTGCTGTCCTGTATTTTCTGGACAGGCATTTCAGAGTGAATCCAGTTTTCATGCCCAATCTCCCACCTTGAAGTACGAAAATCATTGCTTTTCCAAAGAACAAGTATATAGCTTAAAATTGTTGATTATCAAAGTGTTCTCACATACCACTTCACTATCATGATACAAATCCATTCTAAGGACAGACAAATCCATTCTAAGGACAGACAGAGTAGCTTAGAGCGCAAAACGCAGCCAAGCCTCTGGCTTCTCTACTGAGGTTGCAATAGGAGTGGCCAATTAGTGCCAACTGATGTGCTCAAATGCTCTTTCACAGAAAAGATGAAGTTCTTCAACGTATTTCCCACTGACTATCAAACATCCTGCAGATGGCAGTGATTTTCAGCATCTGATGACCAGCTGAATTTGAACCAGTGACCCTGGGTTGAATAGCTCCAAAAGCTATTACCCACCTCTTGTCTTGAAGATACTTTTATTGCTGTGAGGGCAGAATGCTTCTCCAATCAGTTTGCCATTGTGCTCCCAAGCACACACCTGTACTGGCACGGAAGCAAAGTGCTTTCTCAAAGCACTTTGTTTTCTTTTCAGTTCCCTATTTGGGAAGTGATAGAGGTGTCGAAYAGAAGCCTTTACCAATTGCATAAATCAGATTTCACTTAAGTAGCTAATGTCAACCTTGGGGGGTGGGGCAGGAGGAAATGAGATTAAGTGTTCATTTCTAGAGACCAGCATATCTTTTGTGCTTCAAAAGCATTTGAAAGAATATAAATCAAGTCAGAATATGAACCAACAAAGCTAATTCACTGCTTAGCTGTTTCATTTCAGTTGCCTCTTTCTCAGTCTCCTCAACCAGGTAACATGGCTTTTCCCTGAAAGTTATACAACAAATCAAATAAGTGGGTGTGGGGGAGGGAAGGAAAAAAAAAAGAGAGAGGAGGGATAAAATTTATTATGGCCTAAAAGGGAAGGTGACTCATAAGAGAGTGGTATTAGCAAAGTGACAGTATGAGACGTAGAGGGAGCGCTTTGAACTCATTCTAATGATCTAATGACTAATATAATCCATTAAGAAAAGCAAGGGCAAGATCATCTTCACTGATTAACGTTGTACCTTATCCATGTTTTTAATAAAAAATTTAATATATACTGCTCCTCAGCTACCTGCATGTTTAATTAAAATGCTGAAAGCTTCCAGAAACTGTTCATTTCACTCCATCAGATGAAATAGTGAACTATCCAACCCTTAACCATGGATCTGGAAGCAGCTGGAGAAAGTGAGAAGGGACAGAAAAAAGGAAAGAAGCATATCATAAAAAATACAAGAACACCCACTGACTTAACAACACACGTATTAAATATGGTGTGTGAAATCCCTAGACAAATACTACAAGAATTTAACACTAATATTTTATGAAGCAGATGTTTTAAAGCTAGAGATAGCATAAATATAGCTGTGAAAGATACTAAAATTCTGTTCTTATGCTTCAATGATGTGTAAATGAAAATAATTTAATTTTAGGGACATACACGAACCTCATATAAACGTAACCAATATTAAAAAAAAAAAAACAAAAACCTCTAAACCCCACACTCACCATTTATTCTATGACTCTATACAAATCTCTAATGCCCTCAAAACTGAAACTGAAGACACAGAAGATCCACCTTCTTGGTTTCTAATCAAGCATTATGCAATCATCTAAAACTGCAAGTTTCTATTATCAGAATGGTATGTTTAAGTAAGGTTCTGCTGAAGACTCTGTAAACACAGAGTATTTGTAAAGACAGTCTGCTTTTGCTAGGCAGACTGACTAACTGCCATAACATTTTAAAAACAGAATACATTATTACAGTATATTCAACTCACTCAAGCGGACAGTTGAACAATTTCTGGTTTAAAACAATGATTTGGGGCTATGTCTGGYGTGAGGAGAGAGTGATCCAGATCAAATTTCAGTTTTTATCACAGTTGGATTCCCTGATCATAATCTTGAATAAATTCAAAATGGAAACCTCTTGCCAAGACAGTGTTTAGCCGACTGACTTGAATGGTGGTGAGCCAAACATATGTTCGGACACAGTCCATGCTTCTGAGTACTTTGCTGCTCTAAAACCAACATACCCAGTAGTGATTCAAAAGTACTTTCTTTAGCAACAGCAATTACAGCTCATTTTTTGAAGTATACTAACAGACTGCTTGCTAACTGATTGCAAATATTAACATATCAACAGTAGTTTCTTATTATATATAGGTATCTTAGACATAGCTAAAGGAATTCTCTGAAACGTTAGGTTTTATTTTTAATAACTCCTGGAACAATGGGGAATTTCTAAGAGAAATATAAGATTATGCTAGCATTTTTAGAAGGTTTAGAGAGGTGATACAGGCTCAGATTGATATAGAAACCTGCAGTAATGATTCTGTTGATAAAAAAATTGAAGGAAATACAATTACTTCTAATCTGCATGGGGTTAACAGAAACTACAGCCTAACTTGAAACATATTCTGGTAACATTACATGCTTGTTGCAGAAAACTAACAGGCTTTGTGTAATGTAGTTAGACCTCTATAAAACATTTGACTTGGTAACACATGAAATTCTGATTTTAAAAATGCCAGAAAAATCAACATGGCACAGTTTAAATGGCTTCAAAACTGGCTGATGGGTCTCACARTGTAATCGGCATGAGATCATTCCTAAAGCAAACATATTTTCACAGGGGAATGGGGACGGGGTCTTGCTATTTAACATATTTTAAGAAGAATGTAATTGGCAATAAAGTATGCAACTGGCATAAAGATTGAATAATCCTAAATAAAAGGTCAAATCATTGACAAGAAGAAAGCCAGTGCCAACAACCCCTACTTTAATAAAGTTCAGTACAAAATGACATAGAAGAACAAAAACGTAACGAGAGTGACTGCATAAAGATACCTATTCTGGGAAGCAGCAGCACTGAAAGAGATATGGATGTACCATCAGATGAGCAGCTGAACTTGCTGCTGCAGTCGGGCACTGCAACCAGCAGTGACGAGATGTCTGTTCTGTGCTGCTCTGACCTGATGCTGAATCAGGCTCCAGGCTCAGTCATGTAGGACGGTACCAAGGAGCTGATACCTGACTGCAGCTCTCAGGATCACCATCCTGTTTTCTGGCCAGGCAGCAACAGGAAGCAGAACCTGAACAAAGTTTGAGTACAACCAGCTAAGACCCTACGTGTAGAGGTCCCAAAATTAGTGTCTTGTAAAACCGTTCTTTTATAAGGCAAAAATAAACATTTTTAGCCTAGCAATGAAATACTTTTCAGAGTAAATGGTATATAATGGATAATATGAACATTGCCTCCCCCCCCCCAAAAAACCCAAACCTTTTCCTGTCTTTTGTACTATTCTTCGAGATCCCCACATAATCTACAAGTTCAATGTCCTGACATTAATCATAAACTTGGTATTCTCACCCTACCTCCCTTTAAACAGTTGAAATCATTCAAGACCATGATATTGTTCAGTGTGCTTTGCACACTACCACTCAACACAGGAAGCAAAGCAAATGCTAGCCATCTTTCAGCAAGGTGTATTTTTAATAAATAATTTACTGAAATCAATAGAGGGATTACTAGATCAATTTCTATGCATGATGTATACAGGAGGTCAGATGATCTAATGGTCTCCTTTGGCCATAAAATCCATTAACTAATTTATTTTCCACAGACCACCAAACACCACTCCAAGAAGAATGGTCTTCACAGTTTACCAGCTTGGACAAGGAAAAGGCAGAGGGGAGCCCCCTTTAGCAGGGAAGTGCATTTTACTAGAATAAGTCAATTTTCAGCTGGTACCATCAAGCTCAGTTTAGGTATAAATTGGGATATGAATGCAGTATCTAAGAGGACTGAATTGCTGAGAAGATGAATGGTGTTCTAGATGTCTGGGGGGAACTTCCAGACAAGTATACTATCAGTACTGATAGTCTTTTGCAACATCAAAAATTATGGCAAAAACAATTAGAAGAATGTGAAATGTCTCAGTATTTCCACAGCAGAGGCCATCCAAAGGAAAAAGAATAAAGAGGCATTAAAAAAAGGTGAAGAAGTAGTCCAAAACAAACTTGATGAATATGGGAACTTACAGTTACGATACACAATGTGATCACTGGTCTAGCTCCTTTCGAATACTATCCGTGACAGACCAAAAAAAGCAAAACACCCTGCATGCAATTCAGTAGTAGATTACTGGCCATGAGTAATAATCTCTGTCTGAGGACACTTCCCAGCTCTTCCTGGAAGAGCTGAAGGCTGCTTTGTTATTCTGTTACTAACAGGAACATTTTCAGCAAAAGGTTTAATGAAGAGAATGTGAACTTTGACTAAGATACGCAACATCTAGCCTTTCATCGCAGCCTGTTCACCCATTTTAATGCTTTGTTGCTACAAAAACTACCCTGCTGCTGCTATACATGATGGTATTCATTTAGTTTTATTGTATCTATCATTTTTAACTACTTACAATAGTTTTAAGAATGTCATTAAATCAAACGTCAAGACAATCATGTCACTCAAAAGCTTTTCCCAAGCTTAAAACAATAGCCTGCAAATGCAACACCTCTAGAGGACGGCTTGAACATACTGCAAGAACTCTTCCTAACCACAAATAAGACTCCTCTACAACATAGAGTCTGTATTAACCTCCTACTCTACAGTGACAGGAAATTGGTAGATCACAAAGCTAGGTGACTGCTAAAACCTAAACTGGTGGGGGGAGGGGGAGAACCTCCCCAAAAGGAATTTTGAAGAACATCTTACTTATCAAGAAAATCCTACCGACAAGCCCAAACTTTTAAAAATCACAGATGTTGGCTCATCTTATATGCTGCACATGTGCAGCAGGACTGCATGAAGAAAAGTACAGATTCTCAATCAAAAAAACAAATTTTTTAAATATTTTATATAGTCCAACTAACCCTGTAAAGTGTGCCTGGAAACTCACTGACAACAGTTTGGGGGTAAATCCCTAAATTCAGGGTAAGAAAATTTTGTACCAGTACTGCCCAGAATTATTAAGAATGCAGAGACAGTGCAGTTATGCAACTTTCAGGCTGAAAAGAAACAGTAAGAAAAGACAGAGAAAATTATGCACCTATATCCAAGAAAATAATTAAGATTAAGTGAACTCTGCTACTTGAAGCAGTGTCCATAAGAGGATTTTTACATGCTTTCCAAGTTATGTAGCCTTGCAATATTCCCACAGTGCCAGTACATACATCCTTATTTAAAGGCCAGTGAGCTGGAATATGGAATTGCTAACGTCCACATTGTGACTTGCTAGGCAAAACTACTATTAGAAGTCAAATTGTACCTTCCCAAATTATTAATAAAAAACATGTCCAACCATTCCCTTTAATAGCACTTTCTATGTACATTAAAGTATACAGTATCCTTCAAGAAAAAGCACTTCACTGCTGTAAAAAGGCTATCTTTTTAAAATATTTTAATGTCCCTTCTCTCAGAAAACTATTGAGCAAAGCCCATTATAAATTTTTACTAGGTGTGTATTAAAAGAAATCAAGACCTAAATATACCTAAAAAAATCATAAAAATTTATTCTTTATTATTTTAAGGCAGAGGGTGTACTGATAGTAAGAGTCAGATTACAGGGGGAAGAGGGGGTATGGCAGAGGGAAGAGCATCAGTTATCCAACTTATACTCTAATGTGTGGTTCAGTCTGAAAAACATCCTTTTGCATTAAGCTGCAAATACTGGCCAGCTCAAACCAGATGATTGCCATTTAAAGGATATAAACCAAGGATGATGCATTAAGGACAGAAGAGAACCAGCTGCAGAGAGACACAGGCAACAGTTTCTTCTGTCGCACGAGTCAGTTTGGGAATACCCAGGATGTTCCAGCAGAACTGATCCAAACATCCTTGATAAAACAATTCACTCCAACTAAACTGTGCCATTTCTTTGAAACCAGAATGCTTCCTAAACTTACATTTGACAAGTGTTTCACTGGGAAGGCCTTTCTATCAGCAATGGGACTGCTACTCAAAAACAGAAGGAGAGAAATGTTTTTTTTCCTCTGCTTTTGGGACAGTCTAATCACACATGTCCCTCTAGTCAAGAAGGATCACAAGTCAATCCAAATTCTGTGAAAGGTAGCAGAGAATGATATGTCTACTAGAGATTGCTATGAAATCCAATGCACTGGAAAGATTTCTCTCTATGAAACCCTAGGGGACATTTCTGAAAGGAAAATACAAGAAAATTCTGTTTAAAAAAAAAAGTCTGCAGCATGCAGATTGTGCTACCTAAATATGTTTCACTTCCATCAAAAATAAATCAGTTTGACTGGCTCTACTCTTCTTGCTCTCCAAAAAAGAATTTAAAGTTTCTGCCATTCTATATTGATTTTTATACAAAGTCATTTAGAAACCTTCTGCTGCTGTGCCCTATAAGAATAGGATTATATATCATACATGGAAGTTTTGAGAGGGTACTTTGTGTTTCTTTAAAGAGATACCATGGATATGGAAGGTATGAACAGTTACACATATAGATTTTAAAAACTTCTATTCTAGATATAGACTCTAAACACTTTCATGACAATTCACGACAACTGATTCTTACACCGATTCCCTGAAATTTAGTGAATCCAAAAGTAGCTAATTTTACTTTTGATTTTAGAATATAAGATTTATTGGGTCTTTTAGCCCTAACACCAATCCCTAGCATCATGTTTCATTAGAAATGCTTATTTCCTGGGCTATTTTAGAAGAACAAAATATTTCTGTCCAAAGCTGTCTACACATAAAATGCAGGCATCTTTGTAGAAGACCTAAAGTATCCCAGTGAAGGTTTCTAGAAAGGAGTTGTCATACCAGTTACTTGTAGTCATTACCCTCATTTTATTCCACTGAGGGGAGGCGGCTTGTCCCCTTTTACATTTGTGATGCCCCAACCCCTGCAAACCCACAGCTCTTATGCTAAAGGCCACTTCCTCTTCAATAAATCTCACTGCCAGAATATCCACTCAGCTCCCTGACCATGTTGCTCCACTGTGGAGTAGAGGCACCATGGAAGCAGATACAACGGTGTGTGTTTTGTGGTCCAGCCAACCTCCCCCTCCTCAGCCTGTGCAGGCTTCATCCTTTCCTTGAACAGCTCATAAGAAATACAGGATGGTTCCCCACTAGCACTTGGAAATTTGTTGCCTTCTTCTTCCTTCCTTACCATTTATAGGACTCATTCTTTAGGTACAAATCCACATGCATTTATTTATGTTTTTAAATAGAATTTCAAAGAAAGAAAATAAGCTTTCCAGTCATTTAGCTACCATATCAACAGCACAATTTCTTTGCAAATAAACTTTGTTCTTGCAGAATTTGGCTTTGTATCAACCGACACTGTAAATTGCAAATTAATGAATTTGTATTGGCAAGGAAAAAATGTTTCTGCTTTTATAGGCTACAGTATTTACTAGTAAACAAGATTACTAGGAACAATTCCCAGTTTCCCCAGCAACTTAGTTACTTGTCTCTTAGAAGGTTCATATGTTGATTCATTCCTCTCTGTGGTCCCACTGTAATGAGTCTGTTTCTCTCCACTAGATAAAATCATAGAAACTGAATGTCAAATTTCCAGAGTTCTGAAATTCTGAAGAGTTTGGTCCTACCTAAACGCTGGGCATAGGTCCAGGTTGTATCTTGACGTCACCACTGTCCTATGTTTCTGCTCTAGGAGCATCTGCCAACATTTTTGCATGTCCCTTCCCTGTCCTTCCCATCATTAAATTTAAAATGTGAAATGTAGATCAAAATCACTATTTATCTTCTCTCAGTCCTCTTCCCATCCCCCTTGCTTTGTAAAACCATGGAGCAACCCTTATGTTGTAAAGCCAGAGTCACTGCACAAGTGGGAATCTACCTAAAGCTGTTTAATAGCGGCCCTTGAAACATAGTTCCTTGTTCCTCTTACCTCTTCCTTCCAAGTGCTATTTGTAGAGAAAAACTGGAAGACACTTGTTTAACTTTCTAGGATCTCCAGCTCTCCAGGTCACTTCTGTAACTTGAACATTTGCCTCTGATTTTTATCAGTCACAACCAAGTTCTGTGTAGCTGTTAGAAACAGTGTGATTATAAAATGACATACCAGTTAAATACTCAGTGTGACCAGCAAAAATCAGATGTTTTTGAGAAGAGGCAACTAATGGTCTTTACCTGTATTCTTTGAAAGCTTGTTAATAAAAAGTGATCTGAAAGTAATGTGTTATTTTAACTGAAAAATGAATTAAGCCACACTACATACCAAGAAATGTCATCAACAGCAAGTTTTTGAATTACTGAAGTTCTGAAGTACTCATATACATTAAACCACTAGAGTAATGCATTATAGCAGATCTGTTAAGCCTAACTCAAAACAGAGGAACAAATCAAAGTCCATCAAATCAGTGAAATTCTTTGTTCAGCCATCATAAGGAAACATTTTGATAAGACATTCTAATTACAGTATGGAAAGACTTAAAAAGCACAAGTTAATAGCACACATCTGCTACAGACAAGGGGACAGATTTCTTACAGGTTGTTAAGTACCTAAAAGTGTTTAGGTATCTTAATCCCATGGAAACAAAGAAAAGTCAGACACTGAATGCTTTTAAAAATAATGAAATAAATAAATCTAGTCAGTTTTTTTTTTAAATCTAGAGGAACCTAAATTCCTGTAAGTTAAATAGACCTCTACTAACATTGGGGGGTGGGGAGGGGGCAAAAATCTAGTCTTTAAAATGTATCTGTTTCAAAACTGATAAAAGAAAAACCTTTTATACGACATACTACTAGCTTCTGGAACTCACAGCAATAAAGTATTGAGGCCAAAAGCATTTAGAAAAAAAAAAAAAAGAAGAACTAGCTTTTTATAGAAATAAAAATATCCTCAGCTCTAGGGAGATACCAATGCTTGGTAATGACAGTGTAAACCATTCCCGCTAGTCATGGCTGGAAGTTGTTTTAGGGCAATTTATTCCATACCTATATATTAGAGTGTTTCTTGTACCAGTCCCTCAAAGAACATGATATAGTAGTAGGGTCTGCAACAATATCTTAGACATGATGAAATGCTAGTTTCATGGCAAAAGAGTTCTCACATTCAGAGTCAAAATACAGTTAGAAATATTACCACTGTTCCCAAATTAGGGCCTCCCCAAGAGTTAGTTCACTGGGGAACATCACCAACTTCCAGTCTCTTCCAAATTAGCATCTACGGGAGATCCTGGTTTCAACTCTTAATAATTCACAGTATAGACCAGTCATTGTACAAAACTTCTCTAACAGCACAGTCCACAGATGCCTGAACATACATGCTTACAACAGGCAAAGCATAAACACAAAAGTCTAAGGACCTACAGACTTTTTTGTGTGCTTTGATGAAAAATGGTAGGATTATAACAGAAATTTCCTACAACTAAAGGAACAACAAAAAAAAAGGCCAAATTAAAAAAAAAATAGCTTTATATTCACAAGTTTCTGCTCCAAGTTAAAGACAGGGAAGGAAACTGAAATTTTATAAGAACATACTGTCACATGTCAGGACTTCTTGCTAGAGTGGCTAGTAGAAATTTCATGCCAAGTATTTTTCTTTTGAAAAGCTCACTCTAGCTTTGATATCATGTATGATATGAATGGTTAACGTGCAAAAACATTGAGGACGTTGAGAAAAGTTACTTCTACTTCTTTTGATGAAAGGAAAGTTGAACATGCAAGTATATCTGCTGTAACAGTCAAAGTGCTCTTTGCATTTTGTTATTCCCACTGATTTTATTAAGGCAATGAATGACATATTAAGGTTTACCTCAGAGASATCAGGTGCAAGATTCTTTAAGGCTATAATAAAAACAAAGTAGAAGCTGCTATCAATAAGCAAACTCAAAGTATTTGTTCTAAGGACAAATGTAGCTTAAAATTTTCAGAGGAAGATACATTCTTCTTTTACAGAAGATGATACCATGGTCAACCACGAGGAACATTTTCATAATCTAAGTACATATTTTTTAAATATATAAAATTGATCAGATTTAATTTAGCTGACCATTTTAATGCCATGATAACCTGGTATCCACAGACCTCATGCAATTACTGCATGGTATGTTTGTCAACCCATTCTCAGGCACTAATTTACCAAATGATGATTGCTGTTTTTATGAACTACATTAGCTGGAATATAGAGTCCTTGATTTAACTTGTCCTTGTCTTCGGAAGATCTTTGCCAGAAGTTTCCCTTTCAAACCAAAATCAATCTATTTTAAGAAAAATGGCTTGTCCAACATACAAAGCTAATGTTTTGCAGGCCAGAGGAAGTTCATATGAGTTCATGCATATTTTTAGGTTTCCTACAACATTTATTAAGAAGAAACATTCCAGGTTTAGTCCACTTAAACCAGTTACCATGATTTTATTATGTTCACAGTGTTGAAAATAACTTGTAACATTTGCTCATTCAGGAAAATCACTTCTGTTAATATTTGAATATTTGCCTACTTTGAGTTTTCTAAGGGAAAAAATACAAAATCTAAAGCATTCTATTTTTTCTCAGCTGACAACTTCACAAAGAGAAAATTTTCTAAGTGGATAGCCATCATAAAAACTAATAAATTCCAGAGAGTATATCTTAAGCAGACATACAGAAAAATCAGTTTAAATAAAATGCTGTATTGCAGAATAGCTTTTCTGTCTGTCAAGCTCCTAGTTTATGACAGGATGAGCTGTGTGACTTTTTGTTCAGTTTACTGCACGTCCATGCAACACTGGAGTGTCTAATTCCTACATTGGGACTGCAGGACAAACCAATAACAACACCCTTCATCCTTGTCATCACTAGACACTGACACTCAAATTTTCAGGGTTGAAAGCATGTAACTCCACACCTTGACACAAAGGACAAAGATTCTTAGTTATAAATGCTCTTCTAGAGGATTAACATGGATTGCTGAGGTTTTTATTGAAATGAAGTGATTACCTATCACAAGACAAAAAAAGTTGTTGAGGCTTTTTGCTCAGTTAAAACTGAGTTCTGTGCAAAGAAATCAGGTCCACAGTTCAATTTTGCAAATGGATATGCATTTTTAATTTTGGGGGAGGTCAGAGTCAATTCGTTTCCCTGACAAGAGCACTATTAAAACTATATTACTGCACTGAAAACTCAATTCTATTCTTTCTCTGACTTTGTTCACTATTCAGCAAAATGCCTTCTTGTTAATTATCAACTTCATCATCAAGGGACAGTTTAATCGCAAGACTGTCTGCAGTTCAGACTATCACAGCAGTACTAGCAGGGAATTTTGCATTGCACATAATTGGCCAGGTAATTAGAATACAACATCCGTAATTGCACAGTTACCAGAAGTAAATGGCACAGAGCAAAATGCAGGACTGGTGGAGGAGCTGGGGGAACCAATGCAGCTGCCAAATGCCTGTTTTTTCCACTTCACAACATAGCTAAACAAACAGTGCAGGTGGCTTACTGACACCCTATTCTTCCGTGGGTATCGTGGCAGTCCTTTCTTTCTGCTGGATAAGAAGAAATTTAGCAAGCTGCACTTATTTCAGGACATTCAAATTCATATGAAAATAAAATCATAAAACCAGGATTTTTGAAAAGCTGAGAAAACCCAGCATTCTGCCAGCAATGGCAAGTCAGACCCTAATATACTCATATGAATAGGCATCATTGCTGGAATCGACAGAGCTACCAGCTCTGTCGGACAGTATACAATCACAGGCTGGGAACTTACTGTAGGATCTCTGTGGCCTGGGCAACAGGAGATATTTTCAGCACCCTATAGGCCTATAGAAATGGAAGGGTGCTGTACACAGCTGGGAATGGCAATCCTGCTCTAGCAATTGCCTGAGGGACAATTTAGATGCTACCACAGGAGGTACTTTAGAACAAACAAATACACATAACGATGATACCAGAAAAGGCAACTCTTTCAACTCCTGATGGACAGTATCAAGCACTGCGTTAAAATTGGCAGGATTCTGAAAGACTAATTCACAACTCTGATGCTTCGCAATCTTTTTCTAACTCCTGTGACTTTGTGGACACTTTGTTCAAGTGTTCTTTGGTCAACACTTCCTTTTTCCTCAACTAGCTCTCGTGATCCAGCACTTGCCTTTCTCTTCTCCAACACATTTGTAAACATCAATATCTACTCTTCACGTCAGTAGGCTAAAAAGGGCTATTCTGTAATCTCACCTGGTGCAGCAAGTTCTCTGTTCCTTAAACACCATGCTAGTAGCCCTTTTTTACACCTATTTCCATTTTAGGTTACCTTCCTCAAATATAGCTGGCCAGACTGGTACACACTATTTGGCAATAGGCACTGTTACTGTTTTATACAATGGCAGTAGCACATCCTTATCTCTTCTGGAAAAGCCTTCACCAGTCTCTCAGCTGACTGCTGTATGGCAATCAATGAAAACTCTCAAGTGTCTCGTACCACTTCCGTTTCCAGCTGATAAAATTCCTGCTTAGAATGGAAATTTTTCCTACACTCCATGTACATGATTTGTCATTTTCTACTAGTTTTTGCCTCTAGGACTCCAGTTGTAAAGGTATCAAATTCTTGCTTAGTTTATCCTACCGTTATATTAGCAATGCCTCTCAATCCTATGTGGCCATATTTATCTTACTGCTTCTGTGTTGTCTACACGATCTAGGAGCAATGAGTCGCAAATTCTTGTATCAGTAGATCCAACAATCCTCTGCCTGTCTCAGTACTCCTTTAGGAGTTTCTTTCTTTAGCTGATGAAGAATCTGCAATTACCCATACAGGCTTCCCAAATGGAACTACAATGCTTCATTTGTATGGGAAGGGGATTAAAACATTCCCAGGCATAGAACTGAACTGATAATCTTTTTTTTATAGTTTTTAAGATCAAAAAAAAGAATTCTGGGTATTTGCTACTTGTACACATTCCCAAATTAAGCCTTCCTTTAAGGAATAATAATAACGACCTGAAATTCTTCAGCAGACAAACCCTACAGAAAGCTTCTTTCTGGGTGAGAACAAAAGGAACTTTTGCAAGAAGCAGCTAATTCAATTGCTTGTTGCCTTAGTGTCCTGGTTACATTAAACCTGCACAATATGATTCTCCCTAGAAGGAGAAATCCTGAGCCAGACATAGTCATTAAGCAAATTCAATCATGTTTGTATTATTCAGATATAATCAGAACCTACTTGTCCTCATCATTGTAATGTGTCTGAATAGCACAGTTGTTTATAGCAGGAGGCTTCCCACCCCCCTTTTCTGTTGCAAGGCTAGAAAAGATAAAATATTGGACTCTTCATTTCTTCAGGGATTCAGTTCAGCACAACAGAAATTCCTATGCTAGAGGCCAATAAATAAAATAAATGTAAAGCATATTTGTCACCGTGTAAACACAAATTGCTTTTGAGAAAATGAATCAGATCCGGGATTGTTATAATCAGTGTACACATCCTGAAATACACAAACACTCTCTTCATATCATTAACAAAGTACAGTTCAAGAATGTTTTCATTTGCCCACAAGAGCTATGAAAATACACCATCATACTTTAGGATTCTTAAGGCCTCTAGCTACAGCCTTCACCCTTAATGGGAAGAATAAATAAATAAAATAAAAAGAGAGAGAGAATTTGGGACTTAAGGGAAAAAGTTCTGTTCTCACTAGAATCTACCAAATCCTTGAAAGCCCTGATAATAATCTCAGCCTCATAACACTATCATTATTCCTTCTTTTTTTTCCCCCCTCTAATTTTGCATGGGGAAAGAGGGGAACATGCTACTCCCAGTCCTAAAACTTGTCAACTGTCCCCCCTGAAACGAATCACTTACTAAGACCCTATTCATATATCTCAAAGGACTTGGTCTGCCTAAAGAACTCTGTGATGTAAAAAAATCATACCTACTTCACTGGATACTTAAAAAGTTACTGTGAGGCTTTTTCTGTTGAAAGTCACAGCAAAACAATCCTAATAGCAGTATAAACTAACAACATTTATCATTAATCTCCAGTCCTCCAGCCTTAACTGACTCTGGCATGGTTCTATTAATCTTTGTAGTTCATTGTAATATGATTTCAATTCAGTGACTAAAGA
Organism: Apteryx rowi; assembly: GCF_003343035.1. Lineage (NCBI taxonomy): Eukaryota > Metazoa > Chordata > Aves > Apterygiformes > Apterygidae > Apteryx > Apteryx rowi. The sequence goes on along the minus strand of NW_020450916.1, from coordinate 232,927 downwards.
TATTTACTTTGAATTAAGATTCGCAACTACACAGGACAATTGCTACTAAAACCACGGCCTGTATCACGATGAGAATCAAGAGAACAGGAAACAAGAAGTAAAAGTTTAATCCAGAAGTGAGCTAGGATTTAACTCTTTTTTTGAAATCATTGCATCAAGGCCACTCTTAATGCATTTAGCAACAATTAATTCTCAAAGCCAAAACAGCTGCACATTGCTGATGCTCTCCAGATGCAAGCTAAGGAATTAAATCATGGGATAATTCAATTGGAAAATTGGTTGTAATTATGGAGAATGCAGCGTCTGTTGGACTCCTCATGGTGATTGGTAGTTGCTTTAAGAATAGTGAGGTGGTCTGCGCAATGCATAGTGAATACAAATAAGTAGCTATGTTTGTGAAACTAAATGAGATTTCTCCTAAGATATGGATTTAACATTGTTAAAACTATTTGCTGACAGTAATGATAATCCATTTTCACTGTCCCATTACTGTCAAGGAACAGAATGACCCACGATCGCTTACACACAATAGCAATAATAACTTACAGCACCTTCCACCTGAAGGAACTCAGAAGTACCTTGCAAACATCTCAGTGTGGTCTTAATCTTAAAAAAAAAATAATAATAATTATATATATATATGTATGTGTATAAATATTTGTATATATAAAAATAGTTTGTTCTTTCTCACCTGAGTTAATATACATGCAAGCAAACAGATCTGTTCTACCATGTCATTTAATCCCTTCATACCACAAGGCTGACAACTTTTGGGAATGAGAGAGGGTGCTCCTCTACGTAAAATATTAAAATTCTCAACTTTGATCAACAAAAGAAGAGCAGACTGCACAAAGTTCTAGTCAAAGAACCTCTATTATTGTTGACAACAGAAAAAAAATCCAGAGAAATTGGTTTGACTTTTGGATTTAGTTAAGTTAGCTGAGCAGAAAAAAAGTCATCTTGTCATTTGTAAACTGAGCAAATGTGTTCTTGAAATAATAGGATGATTCTCCCTTTGTAAAATAGCTTTGCCAGAACTGAACCTTATTAGCATTACAACATCTGACAGTCTGCTAATTATTATGAGTCTTGCTTATTGGTAAACTGAGGGACAAAATGACCTCTGTATATGACCATATTCATACTGACTCAGTGATAGAATTAGAAAAACACCTAGAAACGCTGGCTTCCAGACTCCTGGCTTAACTGTTAAAGCATACAGCCTCTTAGTTTGTAGAACCTAGTTAGGGTAACAGTGATTACTATGATAGATTATATTAACTGTGCTTTAGCTACTGAAATGTTTGCCAGAAAAGTTTATTTCCTTTAAAAAGTATTATCATAAAAAACTTTAGGGAATAAGAGATCAATTATTTACAAGCGGCTTCAGAAATCAGTCATCCAATAGCAAAGTTGAAACTGTTTTTTTTTAGCACTATTAGCTACACAATAATGAAAATTGATTACAAAGTCACAACCCCTCATTAAGGTGCTGTCAATTGGGAAAAAATTCCTCAAAAGCAATTTTTTAAAAGTGATTGTAAAAAGACTCCCATCAATTAAAGAGACATCCGATAATAAAGAAAGTGATAAATTATCTCCTCTTCTCAATGATAGTACTTTTTAGACCAATGGTGGTGGTAGGGGCGAAAATCCTTATGGTCCTTATCTCTTATTTACAATAAATAGAAATTTCATCATCTTGGGACTAGTGACAAGTCATTCTCCTTCTTTAAATACATTATATGATGACCAAAGTGCAGATCTCAGTAGCAGATAAGATATATTATCAAACAGGCAACACTGTCTGTAAACCCAATCCAGCAAAGAGACAAGTCTTGTGTTTCAATCTAGCGAAACACTTAAGCATATGCTCTAGGTATTTGAGTAGTCTTAACAAACACAGAGAAGTTCTTCATAGATTTCATTGTAATACAGTGGACATTGGCACTTTAGTAGGACTGAGCCTTATAGCAGAGTTTTTCCAGTATCAGATATGCTACTATTTCTACCTCATGCAGCCCGTTGCTCCCCTAGTTTTTCCCATCCCTGAGCTACATGCCATTGTTTCAGGTTTTCATTCCGAGAAGAGGAAAAAAGTATATATTTATAACCCTCCACCCCACCCCACCCCCGACATAAATTTCTGGATTGCAAAGAGTTCACAAAATAAAACGTTTCTTCCCTCTTGACCTTTTTTCACAAGCTTGGAATATAGGTTGTCAAACGTATGAGCTCTCCTGTCACTCAAACTTCTGCTGGGGTGAGCCAGGGAAAGAGATGAGGGCTAAATTGTTCATACAGTAACGAAACAGCCTCCTGAATTGCCCAGGTACATTTTGCAGTGTATAAAATCACTCTCCTTTCCAGTCAATCTCAGTGCTGGGTATCTCTACAACACAGAGGTGCTGCTATTCATTCAGCAGGACAGTCTCTGAATTTCCATGAATTCACACTCAGACTGCTGTCTGCAACACCTTAAGTATCATTAGAATTAGACTGAACATAGCTACATAGGAGACCAGAGACGGAAAAGTCTTTGGCTCTCACTCAGCCTGGTCTAATACCAAGTCTGTAGGGGATCAAAGGCAATTAACTGGGTCACACTCAGAAATTTCCTGTGTAGAGGCAAGTCTCACTCCAGCCTTTTTCCACTGTCTCTCATGCCATGCAGGAAGTGCATAACATCAAAATACATACAAGAACTAGTCTCCCTGAAGTATACAGAGGTGGGAAAAAGTGACATAGCATTGTTTCCTTACACTACCACCCAAACTGGCTTCTAAGGTGAAAAAAGCACCGTACCCATGGGGAAAAAAAAAAAAAAAAAGCCAGCCCATGAAAAACTGAGAGCTACTTGAGCACTTTCACAAACAGGCTGATTATGAAGGGGGAACTACATTGCACTGACAAGGCTAGCAAAACGCCAGTTCCTGCTGTCTGTCCCTCTTCATCCAGCAAGCCCAGGATGCTTTCAAAGGAGCACAAGAGGACAATATCCGTTAAAGAGCAGAGAGTGAGCAGGACAAGGGAATAACATAAAATAAAGAACAAAGTATTATGTTTATTTTGTTGGAGTGAAAAAGAAAAGAGTAAATTCTTATCCACTGAAGCTTCTGTAGTTTGTACTGTAAATAGTTGCTTTAGTTACAAAGAAGTGTTCTATAACTCAGCTCCATCCAAAAAGTTTACTTGCTGATAAAAATAGCAAACCAGTTATACAAGTTAATTAATTTTTGCCAATCATTTTGGTCATTCTTCCTGTAACAGGCATTATTAACTTCATACATAGGGTTAGTCTTTGATACCCCACCCTTTTTTTCAGTTTATGGAGGTAATATTAAATAATGCACACGACAATCAGTTCATAGCTCTGATGAAGTACATTTCACCCACAATACACTCCAAGATGCACCATTTTATCCAGGTAGAAAAACTACTGGAAGGAAGTGCTTAAAGGCATTATCTGTAACGTGTCTTTTTAGACGGAGTTAAGTCCCACCTCTTACTTCAGGTATATCCCAGACAAACTCCTTCACGCAAAAATGCTCTTCACCTGAATTTAGTGGTACTTTACACCCAGGTGAGGTCTCGTCAGAGCCCAGTTATTTCAACTAAACCTTGTCACTCACACTGTAATGAAAATATAAGCCAACAATCCTCAAGTGCAGCCCATACTCCAGTACCTTTCTACATTCCCCTTACCTGTACAGACAAACATGTTTACTCCACAAATCAGTGGAAAAGAACCAGCATTGTTTAGCTTCATGCAGCGCTCAGCCGTGACATACATGCTGCAAACATCCCAGCTAAACACTTAAGCAAAGACATCATAGCAATACTGTTGAAAGCAAAATAGCTCTAGTATGACTGCAATATGATCTCTCCTCTGTACAAAGCAAACCTGAATGCTGATCCCCAAAGTTCAACCTGCAGTGAAATACTGCTTTAGTCCTGTCATAGACTCCAGATAAATTGCTGTACAACAATTTTGTTGTGCAACAAAGCAGGAGGTTCAGTATTAACAACACTATTAGCATATTGCCAGAAGCCCAAATCCAATTTTCAAATGGTCCATATTTTAATTTTTAGTTCTTGAGTTTAGAGATTTTCATTATTTTAAGGTAATTAGGAATAATACTGCTGAAACCAAGCACCTCAAATTGTGCAGAAGTTGACATGCAATCTAGCTTTACAATGAAGAAAAATTGCTTGAGCTCCTTGGACAGAAAACACCTACTATTAACCATTTGTTCTTCACCTCGGCCACACAATGAACTGCCTACAGCGAGTCAAGCACTGACTCTGAAAAGTCATGGACTACATTTTCATCATTCCTAGCTTCAAAGCCATTAGAATCATCACTCCCCCCCCCCCCAGGAGTTTTACAGATAATTGGGAACCAGATTTTCTGTTCTCTAGTCTGGTAATCAATTCCTTCAAAAAAACTTATCATTTCAGCCTCCATTCACTCTTGCTCCACAGGTGGGCAATACATCCTACTACAAACCTACATCAGTTTTGACACTTAAATAAATGTCCTTAAAGAAACTTGCTATTAAAACTGTTAGCTGTTGCTGTTCATCCAGATGTTGCCACTGATTTGCAAATGGCTTAACATCTTTACTAAGTAGTATTTTTTTAGACTCTCCCTTTGTTTAATACATACTCCTTTGGCTGGATTAGTAATTGGAGAGGTCATTAATTTAGATGTAAGCCACAGCTTCTGAATTAAGATACATAACATTGTATTTTACTTCAGGATTCTTGCTTTTAATCATTAACTGATCATAAAAAAAGAGGAACTAAATTATCTAAACTATTAAGTCCTCAGGAACTTTGACTTGACAATGACAAGATAACACATTTAATATATTGTCCTTAACCAGCTGGAAAAGGATAAGTAAAGCAACATCTACAGAGTTAAAATGGTTTTGCAATACTTTGAAATTAGACAGTGGGGCTACCAAAATAGTCTTTTTTTTCCAGCCTAAGAAAGTTCAGTATGGAAAATTCCAAGTCCTGTGTGTCACAGCAAACTTCCAGTTGTAATGAAGTGACCTTGTTGACATGCATGATCAACTCAGGCGGGCAAAGCCTGCCCTATCCATAGCTGGCAGCCTGAAAAGCTGTAATTTGTTAAGGCAGTCGGACATAAACCACCCTCTGCCTCCTCCCCACACATTTCTACCCCTTAGGGAAAATCTCTGAGAGTAGAATGAAAGCTGCATCATAATGCTGTTTCAACACAGCCTCTTATTTCTACAATGGTCTGAATCAACACCTTGAAACTAGAACATCCTTGAACCTTCAGCTGTTCAAAAAAAAAAAAATCATAGTTTTGCAGCTTAGGCTTTTCTCTGATAAATGAAATTTCTGTAACAGGTGAAAAGAAGTTGTGATCTAACCTTTATTACGCTGTTGATGCGCCTTGCAAGGCTCCAAATCACTGCCAGAGATTATCTGGGGTAGGCAGCAAAATGCTTCCCTTCGTTGCCTGACCTTTCCACTTCTCCACTGGAGGCATGTGAAAACAGCAAGATAACCCACGCTAAAAGCAGCATACAAAGCAAGTTATTGTTGCTCTGTCCACCATCAGGTTTATTTGCTTAACACAGGCAACGGCAAGCAATAAACCTTCTGGTTCTGCAGTCTGAATACTTCTTTCAATCTGGAGAAGTCTACTATCACCTTATTTACTCATGTGTATGCCAGATAATTTAGAAGGACAATCTCTCACATAAGAGTTGGAAGATCTGCTCTTGGCCATAGAACAGGAAGAAGGAAAAAAAAAAAGTAGAACAATGGCTAAAAGCCCATTATTAAATTCCCTGAATTCTTAAGCAAATGCCATTTTGAATTAATCGGTGCTAGCTTCTCTCATCTCTGTTATGACACCCAAGTATTCAGTTTAGCAAAAACGACTTTCATCTAGGGTTGCAAGTGATATGCTATTAAAAGGATTTTAAAAAACAATGTTTTCCTCATTTTAACAAAAGACAGTCACTCATATTTACCTTCTTTTAAATTCCTTTTATGGAGGGAAGGTAAAAGATAAAGGTCAAGCATTTCTAGTTTGGTTGCATCTGATGGACAAGACAGACTGGGGCATTGGGACTATATGGACTAAGGGGACTAAAGAAAGAGATTTCTTTACAGAGAGAGAGATGCATAATACAATTGACCACACAGAAAGGCAATGTGGCTGAACATAGGAATGGGGTCTATGAATGGAGATCCCAAATCAAAAACAGGATATTGTATCATGCATCCCAACAGATTTACAATGTAACATGGGAGAGTCATATTGTATTGCTCCCCTAAGCATACAGTCCCTGAGCCAAGCATGACTGCAGACTAGAAGAATATTCCTCTAAGTTTGCTTCCTTCTCCTGCTCTTGCAGTACGGCCAGTCTCCTGGTTTTACATTAACACCATCTGCTTAATCAGCATGCTCTCAAAACAGGCAAACAAAGAAGTCAGATGAAATGTCAGGGATAGCTTCTAACTCATAATTGAATGGATGATTATTCATTATAATCTATGAAAGGTGCTTGGGGCACCCTAGCATGCACATTGCATGGTATTAAGAAAAATGAATCTTAAAAGGTACAAAAAAGAATTTTCACTCAAGATCTTACCTTTAACACTTTCATTGGTTACTTTCAGTACAATAAAATAAGCATGACCTGTTTAGGTTGCTATTAGATAAAACCTTAGAACTGTATAGTTATGCTTACTGATCCCCCTCCCCTTTAAAGTAAAGATAAATGAAACTGGTCAGCTCTAACATAAAAATACTCATGAGTAAAATTTAGCCTCTGAAGTCATGTCTAGAGGACTATTTCTTGCAACCCTCTGAAGCAGTACATTGTATTATGTCTTTCCAATGATAAGATATTATGCAAGCATCAGTATCAACATATCCTATACAGATTTGCATCCAAACAACTCAAATTTCATCAGAAAACGAAGGACTGATACTAAGCACTGAAACAGGCAAAATGGATCTTTTCTTTCTTTACCCAAATCTATCTAGATTAGGCAAAACAGTCAAACTGTACTTGGGTTAACTTTGCCCCAAGATCCTGAGCGAATCATGATCTTTTCTCTATCACAGTTCCAAATTAATCATCTATTACTTCTGGTTAATTTGTTGGGCTATGTCCTTGGCAAGAGTCACAGCAGTAAAACATGTTAGCTTTCAGAGTTCTGCAACAGAAACATTATCATTGCTGCTAAGAACAATAGTGAAAACATTCTAATTCTTGTCAATTTGCTAATAACATGCTCTCACAAAACAGGTCTGTAGGAAGTCCCCCATGATGATGTCTGTTTATTTGAAGTGGAGGTCAACTTCATGCCAAACTTCACTGGAGTGAAGTGGAGTGGAGGTCAACTTCATGTCAAAACTCCAGCAGAGCAGGCATTCTAATTATCAGTACTTGTTAAGGTGTGTGAGATATGACAAGTCTGACAGAGCTAGGAACACACCTCACCTTGGGCTATTACTTTAACCACACTGTGCCCCAGTTTCTCATTGATGACAGGAGAAACCATTCTCCGAGCTCTTCAAAACTTTAGGAAGTGCCTAATGTGGAAGAGTGTTTTCAGAGTCTCACAGATAAGGTGATAAATAAGCACAGGTTATTGTAATGATTAGTAATGGATATAATTAGACCATGCTTGGTAAGGAGTGACAATACACAGCCAACTGGCTACAAGGCTTATACAGTGTCTTGCTGATGTTCCTTTATCATACCTTCCATTTTCATGTATAGAGGTATGGGTTTTAGCTGTCATTGGCATGGCAAAAAAAAAAAAAAAAGCAAAAAGTAGAGGTAGCTGGCAGAGTAGGAAAAGATTAATTTATTCATTCACTGAATGTTATCTGCATAAATCTGTGAGTTTTCTATATTTGAAAAGTGCAATTAAAATAATTATAAAAGAAAGCATGTGTGAATGCACATAAGCACTTCGGATAAAGGACACTGCCTCTACATCACAGGAGAAAAAAGAATCTCTGAATGTGTATTAATCTAGTAGCCTTTTCCTATAAAAAGGTCAAACAGCCAAGAGCAAGATATGCTTCCTTCCAGCTGTCCTTTCAACATGCCTCTCATCTTGCCAAGGAGAAAGGACCTCTAAGAGTGAGAAAGAGTCCATTTTACAATCCATCTATTCTTCACTGCCTATGCCTTTTCTGAATATACTTCCTGAAGTACATTAGTCACAGGTATGCAGCAATTCATTAGGGCATACCAACAGCTGATGCACACTGAAATCAATTTTTGTTTTTCACTTTGTGGAGCAGAATGTTTCATGATGAGTTGAAAGCAAGTCTTCATTGTACTAAGGAATGAACAAACAAGATTTCCAAAATCAACAAATCCACATGCCCATCCGTAGTTCGTATAAAAACATACCTACTCTACAAACAAATACACTGGCCTACAGTGAGACAATAATTTGCCTCTTTAGAGCAGGGTCATTAAAGAGAAATAATGTTGCAATAACAAAGCACAAATGTAGTACTAATGAGAAGAGCAAGCTGCAAAATTCTAGGAACATCTGGTCTACTTCTTGTGCTGACAGTGTGTGACCTGGAATCTGACCATCATAAAAGGCTACAATTTTTTCTTCACAGCCCAGCGGGCTCTGGAAGCAAGTTTATTTTGTTTTTAGCTTATAAATGTTGCATAAATTCCTGTGGGTCTGTATTGTAATACTTGATATGCATATGTTGCCAAGTTGAGTATCAAAATTTAAATCTCAAGTAGAGCAGCCAGAACTATTCACTATAAATAACATTTTCAATTAAAAAAAACTGTTTACAAAGAACTTGATAGTGATCCCTATAAATCTCTTATTTGCAACAGGATTGATGAACAATTTTTGCCTATGGGTTGTTTCCAGGTTTCACTTCATTCTTCCACTATTTCACTTGCAGTTTGTGGCTGATCTTTTAACTCACACAGTAATTATTTTCGCTGATTCAGTGGCTAAATCTTAAGCAGAATAATAACTAACATAAAAATGAATCCCATTTGGACTAAACAGAAGCATGAAAGCACACAAATCTTCATCGGATACCTGTATTTTATCTGAATACTTATAAATAATAAAACTAGCATGCTTCATATCACAGCAATATCACTTTAAGGACTATTCAACCATCTGGATTGAATCTTTGCACATTAGGGTGATCTACACTACTTTCTAACAGTAGAAGGAGGGATGCAATACACATCCAGGTCCAGAAGTTCTTTGTCAAAATTTGCAACATGCAAAAAGAATGTTTTTCTTCCAAAAAAATAAAAATTCTCCTGATAAAACAGTTTTGTTTCATCTTCAGCCCTACCCCTGCAAAACCTCAAACAACATGTATTGATTTACTAAAGAAAAAAAGTTTAAGAAATACTCTGATATTTTGCTTAAAAGATAAACAAGATACCTCACCTCTATAAGATCAATGCATATCCTGAAACCAGTCTTAAGTATTAATGTAAAGGGAAGACTTGTCCACCTAGCATGAGCCCAGCTACTCTGTTTACTCTTTACTCTTTCCCTGGTAAACAGTTATCTTTTCCAGATAGAAATTCTATTTCAATTTTCAGTAGAATTACAGGTGTTAGAAGTGTATCTTCTGCTTAAGAGTTCTACAAGGAAAAAAAAATTCTCAGCTACTTGCAAGCTCCCATTGATTTATACTCTACTGTTCTGTTAATAAAGTGATAATCTGAAACAAAATATTATTTATTATCTTATATTATCTGCCTCATGCTTCTCTGTCTGAGGAATCATAAATTAAAGTCAACAGCCATTTTATAATCCTACAGTTCATTATCTCCCATTTCCTAATATCCTCATTGCCTTAGCCTTGCTCTATTTCTTTAGTAATATTTAGAAAAATCAAAACCACATTAACACCATCTGCAGATACTTCTTGTTTTAGAACTTACATAGAGCTTTGCAACTAATAAATGGCTGGTTATGACACTGTCCTCATTCATCTGGCACTTCCCCTGCCATCCTTGATTAAAGTTTAATCTACATTTTCCATTGTGGAGTTATCTCAATTGGCGTTCCATTTGCAGGGTGGCCTACTACTTTTTGGATTCTTATTTGAAATGGCGGTCACACCTCCTCAACCTATTTCTTCATCTGAAATTTTTATCAAGTTTCTGCATATTTTTGTGGCCCTGAGACTTTCAGATAACAGGGGCTGCAATTCACTTATTTTATCTAGTATCACAAGGCTTAGAAGAAGAGCAGGCAAGCAGCTTGAATCACCAGAGACAAAAGTGGTCAGGCCYCTAATCCTTCACATTTAAAACTGAATTTGTAATTGGAAAAAGATCACATTGACATTTAATCAAGCACAGATCTGGATCTATTTTACATGTACTTGTTTTGGGTCCAGCTGCTGCTGGTCCTTCCTCCTCAAATACACAAGATAAACTTTATACTAGTGTTTTCTATCCTCCACTTGTAAAATCTGTCTCAGGAGCAAATCATGGTTGTGCTCTGAGATCAGGGACAACAATTACTGTCCTCCACGAGCCCACGGGCAACACAACACGGCTGACAGGAAGCAGAGCAAGCGTCTCCCTTGAAGGAGGACCACACGAGCACTGTGACAAGGCAGCACTAGGGATGAATTCTGGAAGTGCACGCTTTCTAATTGATGTTAAACCACCTGCTGCTCAGAACTGTCTCCTAATGGTCCCCATAGTACAAAAAAACCTGGGTTGGAATCAGGAGCTCAAATGCACATCATTTATGGCTGGTTTGACCCATCTCAACTTTACCAGAGAGGCAAATGACTCTTTCAGTTGGGTATGACAAACACACACGGGCACACAGCTGCAAAGTGAAACTTCTTTGGTCTACAAACTCTGTCATTCTAACCACAAGCTTTTCTGCCTAAACTGCCTCCTTAGAAAATACCACCACAGTTGCAAGATCTTCAATTCCTAATATTTCATTAGGACAGACCACAGAACATTTTCTGGTATAATATATTATGAAGTATCATAAATAATTAAAAATTAATCACACTTGTCAAAATAAATAAATGCATTCAATGATGCAGTGTGCCTGAATTTTTTATAGCATCTATTTGCTTATTCATGAATTAAAAGAAAAGAAGTCTAGTAATCCACAATGGATTGCCTACTGATTACAGCACATACAGGCCTGATTCAGATCCCAGCAGTGGAGGTTTTTCTGTCAATCTTTAGCACATCAGTGGAATTTTACCATAAAAAAGCTCTGATCCTGCAAAAAGTTACATAAGCATGACTTCAAAAACATTAGTAGCTACAACAGATCTTCATGCATCCTGTAGGGCCTGGCTGGCAGATACACTGCTGATTTTATCACCCACTGGTCCACTTAGAGGAAGAGGAGATACAGGAATGGAGGAGAATGAAGCATTTTAGCACAAAATTTGCTAAGAAAAACCCTAAGAAATATCTTGATAGACTCCCTTCTATAGATTTTTATAAACAGACAATCCTGCAGTTCTTGACAACAAACACCCAATATTTTTGCATAACAAATGATTCAATACCATTCACAAGGCTTTAATGGAATAGCAAGCAACATTTGGTGCTTAAATAGCACCTTTATTCTCTGAATCCTCAAATTGTTCTGAAAAGCTTAGTGACTTTTCTCTCCCCCCCCCCCCAAAAAAAAGGGGGTGCGGGGAGAGGAGGGGGCAATGAACAACCCTGCTAGCACAGACCGAAGATCCATCAAACTTCTGGCTCTGAAAACGGACAGGTGTAGATACATAGGGAATAATATATTATCAGGGAAAGCAAACAGTAGTACTTCCCCAGCATATTCCCCTAGCATTCAAGGATCTGTAGCTCACAGACTTTATGAGCCAGAAAAGGTATTTTGAGAATTTAATAGCTCTCACGTTATTTTTCTTCCCTGCACATGTCCATCACTTTGTGCACCCATAAAAAGTTTTAGCACCAACAATGCCCTCTGTGAAAAGGTTCCACAGTTTTACTCTTTTTACATACTGAAGCATCTCCTTTTATCTTTGTTTTGAACCTGACACCTACTAATTTCATCTCATACACTCCAGTTCTTTATGAGAAGAGATGAAGAATATTCATTCTGTACTCATCTTCTCTGTGCTTTATAACATCTTGCGATTTTATAAACCTCTACCATGCACTCCTTTAGTTGTCTCTTCCAGACAGAGTAGCTCTAGTCAATTTAACTGCTCCTAAAATGAGAACCATTCTATACCTTTAATCATCCTTTCCATTTTTTTTAAATTTTCCCAACTGTATTAAATGCTTCTTGAAGTATGGGAACCAGAACAGAATGCTGTATTCTAGATACAGTTGCCCCACAGGTTTATACAATAGAATAATTATTGTTGTTTTATTTTCTATTCCATTCCCAATAATTCCTAACATTACATTTATTTTGTGACTGCTACTGAGTTGATGTTGTCACAGCTCTATTCTAACTCCCAAATCAGCTTGACTGAATAAAATCAGCTCAGAATCCATCTTTATATATGCCAAATTCATATTGTTTCTCCCACCACCACAACCAAATCATCTATGCTAAATTTCATCTGCCAGTTATGCAGTTAAGCATCCTTTTTCAATTCTTTGCAAATCAGACCTCCTCTCCTCTACCCTGAATAATTTAATATCAGACTTTGCCACCTCACCATCTATCCCTATTTAGAAGATCAATGACCTGTGTGACTCCCCACTCTGAACACAGCAAGTGAGCAGAGTACTCAGATGTGACTGTAACCAAACACAGAAATATCTAAAACTGGCTTTTCCTCTAGGCAGTTCAATCCATGTTAATTTACTCTGATTCCAAGAGACTAAGCCTGTATCATATGGGTGGGGAGAGAAGGACACGACACAAAAACAAACAACAGAAGTTCTCYCAACATCTCTCTTTGAGAGACTGACCAATGATTTCCTACTCAACCTTTTACATAAAGGAAACACAATGAATCATATCTAAGGCATTTGTCTCTTCAATGTCTTGACATAACTTGATAGCCAAGTGACAAGGATGAGCTAAACCATCTCAAAATCTAGTTATGCTATCTGTTTATCTCGGTGCATTACTGTCTGCAAAGGAGATGAAATGAGATTGAGATAATTGGAAGCACAATTTGCAGGGAACAGTGGGGGTTGGAATTACTGTGCTTAATTATTTCAGATTGAAGCAGACCACACAACTATCTGTGCCAAGCAGCTGTAATTAAAGTGATTTAAAATAGAAAGATGCTAGCTCCAAGTGTTGATTTTTCAAATGAATCTTTACATGCACAGGAGTTAGTCATCTGTGAGCCACAGACCTGCAGGTCTTCTGAGGGGCATAAGAGAAAATTACCATTGACTATGTCCAATATGCCTGATAATTTAAAAAAAGAGAAACACCCATGCAATACAAATACAAATCCACCAAACATATGTGCCACTTGTGATTTGCCAGAAGCTAGCAGAATACAAGCTTCAGCCTTGATCGCCTATACTCCAGAAAAAAAATTTGGGGTTTAGAAATGGAATTTTAAGCCAACAGCAATTGAAATCATCAACCAATACCACCCTTGCTTCTGGACTACAGGGCCAGCCAATAGGCCTCCCCTTCATCTGCTTTAATGAACATATAAAACTGACTGAGTACAGACAAAAATAGAACTTTTCCAAAGAGAATCTGAAAGAAACACAAATTGACGATATGAAGCGCTGCAGTAATCCAGTTGGGCTCTTCACCTGCAACGGGGAGCATTAAAATCTCATGCAGTCCCAGTCTGAGCCAACCAGTGGCTTCAGCCTCAGCTCCCTGCATTCTCACAGGCAAGTTTTCTACTCACTGCGGCAGCCTGCACCTTCCATACCACCATTACAACAGTTTCTTTGAAACTGGCATATTCCTGCAGAGAGCTTCTCATTTGCTTTTATTTCACAACCACCTTGCCAAACATTTCCTAAACAGATTTATTTCCTCACTGGTTTTCCCCATTTCTTCCACTCCAGAAAGTGATGGCTACTCTTTTCAAACCAATTCAAAACAAACGTTTTAATTCCTAAATTTCATTAGCAGCCAACTTGCACAAGAATTTAAGTAGAAGGAAACCTTTATATATTTTAATACTTTCTCAGCAAGAACACTTTCTGATTTATCCCAAAACTTCTCTTAACTGTATCTTTTTTTATAGCAAGTAATTTATTGTGTGCATACATGTTCTTCAATGGGAAAATTAGAAGATATTTGTATGCATCACAAACATGGTCCATCTGCTTTAAGCACAACACATCTCACCAAAATGAGTGAATCTGCTTATGTATCAGTGCTGAAGCAATCAGCCCTAAAAGTTTATTTATAATGGATAGTTGGAGAAAAGTAGATAGTAGATAGATATAGATGAGAAAGCAGAATGCATGAACATGAATGAAAGCTGCACTGAAACTTTTCCTCAGTATTTGCCTGAATGTAAGAACTGTTATAAGCAGTCAAACTGCAGGTCTGCAAAGTCAAATGCCATCTCTGATGCTGGCCAGTAAGAGAGGGGTCTTTTTGCTTGTAGCGTTCTTTAAAAGGCTTCTTGAGCCAGCGACTACAGACAGACCATTGCATTAAATAGCCAGTGATGAATGTATTCTGCAAGAATTCATCCAAACCTTCTTTAAACTTATGCATACATCTGATCTCCATAACATTAAGTCAGGTATCTTATTGTCACAGTTTATTCAGGTACTACATGAAAAATACCTCCTCTTGCTTGTTCTTTACCTACCACCTGGTAAATTCATGGCTGTTTCCTGTTCTTTACTACACATTTTTACAGACCTCTAAGAGCTACCACCACACGCACATGAAAGTATTGCTGCCTGTTTAGTTTCTCTTTCTGTGAAAACCGTTCCTTATTTCCGATAATCTTTGTTGTCCTTCCCTATACCTCTTAGTTCCTCTTAGTCCCTTTGCCTGGAAAAGGCTTTTAGCCCTAACTCCCTTTTTCCCTTTTGTAGCTTCATTTTCATCAACACCACTCAACTTCTTACAGGAAGAGTCTTCATGCAGATGTTACCAACAGCAGGAAGGATGTTAGGGAGTTTTCTGCCTTCCCAGGATTAGGATAGTACAAACACATCTAACAATCTTTTTTTTTTTTTTTTTTTTTTTTTAAATCACTTATGGAATATGCTTCTGCTTACAGACACGATCACAAGCAGGAAAAAGAATCCCAGCAAACCAACTTTTCTTCCAAGGAAAAGGAAAAGAACATTACATTTCCATCTTTTCATGCTTCTTCTTTAAAGATAGCATTGTTTTTCTTATATTAAGGGCGAAACCTATCATTCATTTTCTCACCAAAGGGAAAATGTAAGCCATGGACACAAGGAAATTGTCTAAACTAGTTTGCAAATAAGCAAGCAGCAAGCAGCACTTAGAGCAAAGTTAAAGCTCCAGACTCAATGGTTTTATTCATTTTATGCAAATCTTCCATGCACAAAATGACCTTAAATGGATCATAATGCTCTCATGCTTTAAAATTACTCAGGGTGAGGTAAAGCTGAATTCATCAACAGTTATTCCAAGAGCTTTTGAGGAAGGCAGTATACGTCAAAATTACTATTCTCATCCAAATACTGCCCATGGCACAGGTCAGCTTGATTCTGATTTTATACAAGACTACTTTTGGTATTTTCTTCCTATATATTTGATGCAGATTGTCTTTAGACAAAAAACAGATACTTCATATGCAGTGACTCCTCTTGTTTTGCACACTGTTTGCATTCATTATTTGCTGGAACAAAAGGATTGTAGCTGTATTTTAGAGGACATGGTTTTTTACAATCACTACATTGAAGGCATTGCATAGCTGTATTCATTTTACCTTTTGGAGTATCCTCAGAGTGATCTCTTTCTGGTCCATCTGGGATGTTTAGCTGTGAAATCTCTTCTGCATTCGCTCTAAGCCAGGCCCTGTTGTGGTTTGCCTGATCTTTTGACAAAAGGGAATATTCCAGCTCACAAGGAGATTCAAAATTGCAGTCAAATACTAGAAAAGAAAAACAGACATAGAACATACCAGGTTAATTAAGTTCAGCTTTCTCTGTGCTGGAAGGTGTTTACCAACACCCACACACACGTATATATTTTTTAATGAGCCAGGACTTGTTTTCTTCTGCAATGAGGTAGAGACATATGGGGGAAGCCCATAAATAGGCAAGAATTTGTTCAGAATGGACCACGCTGAAAGGTTCATTATGGAGACAGTGGCAGATCAAGAGGAAGGCCCAACAGCCAGCCATTTCCCTTCTGGTTAGATATAAGGGCAGCACAGGCTAAAGCAGGGAAAGTCATCACCTAGACAGATCGGAAATAGCTTAGTCAGTTGATAAAATGAAATCTCTTCTGGGATGCAGGTTCAAATTCGACCAGGACCATCACAGTACCAAGGCTACTAACTAACTTTATAGTCATTCTGGCCATATTGTAGATACTGGTAGCCTTAGGGATTATACCCTATGAAGTAACCTTTTGACCCCCTGGGTTTGATACACTTCAGTGCAGTAGTTGAAGCTTTATCTGCTACTGCAAATCTTAGCCTCCAGGCTTTACAGCCAGCATCTATCTACAACACAGATACTTCTTTATGAGATGTTTCCCTTTTAGAAACCAATTACCCTGCTGGTGCAACTATGCTTCTTTTCTCTGTGTACAACTTACTATCATGCCATAATTCAAGTTGCTTAATACAACATCCAGTGATAACCAGCACAGATTTTATTTTAATCATCATTGCTAAGTTTTTCTTGAGCAGAAGGTATATGTTTGCTTCTACCACCACAGTCAGCACTTAACACAATACTCACTAAAGGAAAGAAACTATTTCCGAACTAGCCCAATGTGAAAAGGCCGGGTCCTTTCATAAAAGGCAATAAAAAATTCCAACTATTCTTTGGAGATTTTCAATAACATCTGCTGCCCTGCCACAGGTATGCAAGTAGGATGAATAGTCTGAATTGCCATTAGTGAGATTATCTAAGACTTTTTTTTTTTTAACTCCAATTATATTCTCTATTAAACATCTAATTTCTTCTCAGTGTGCACAGATTTATGCAGTTCAGCCTATCCTCCAGGTGATATAACATCTTTTAATCTCAAGGTTAATACTTTTGCCCTCTTTCTATACTTTTTCAACTAATTCACCTTTTTAATAGCAATACATTTGATTTTCTTACTCAGGTGTTTTATCATTCTCTCAGCATTTTAATTTTTTCATAACACCATGAAAAACATATAATGTAAGGAATCCATATCTACCACAAACAGCAGTAACAAGGATTGTACATATCTCGTTCACTCTGAATGCATAGGTCGCTACCCTTTTCAGGCCTCTGTATTATCAACATAAATTCATGATACCATGAAGCAGACTTGAATAGAGACAGCAAGGAACAGTGCACATATTCATACGATCCAGTTTACTGCAATATTGTATCCAAAGTTCAGACCACTTATCTCTACTCCCTTACTTGTTTTTCTAAAAAGAAAAACAAACCCAACATTTTTTAATCCATAAAGTATAAGAGCCCACTAAACCTTGTACCAGCGCACAAACATACACAAGAACACACAAACACTGAACTACACGTTACTGAAAACATACCATCACTACTGACTAGTTCACTTAATGGGGAACACACTGACTAGTATATACTTTAAGGTACTGTCAAAAAACAAGAAAGAAAGAAAAAACCCACAGCTCATGCAAGACTACTCTGACAGGACCCACAGAACTACAGAAGGGGAAGCCCAGGCCAAGGAAGGCATCAGGCATGTGCAACCATTTCGCATTAGCTGACTTCATTCTTTGCGGGCTTCTCCTCAAGCAGTCTTACACATTTTAATGACCTGTCAAGTGGTCACCACTCGCTTCCACTCTTCCACCATCCAACCACTGTCAACAGAAGCCTGTGCTTTCTCTTACCCCTCTGCTGCCAAGCAGAGCAGCACTTCAGAGACATCTAGCAGGCTGTCTCATTTTCCTCCTCCAATCCTTATTCCTCCCCTATTACAGTGCCTACAAGAACTCAATAGATAGCTCAGCTCCCTCATTTTGTTTCAATTTCCAGAGAGTTGTCAATTGGTTGTGGAGCGTTTAACACAGTAGGCCTCTGACCTACAACTGGGACAACTTATTTGAGGTACGTGACCAAAAAATAGTCAGCACATTCAGTGCTATGAACCCTACAAGCAACTAACACCTCTGCCTGAAGGGGGAAAGTAAAGGAGAGGGGCAAGTAGCAATACCATTTCCTTCCCTTGAACAGCTACAGAGAAGTGGACAAGATCTAACGTGCCTGTAGCAATCAAGCTGAACAGCCTTTAAAACAGGTCATTCCTTGGAAAAAGAAGAGACTACTTGGTTCATACACCTTAGAGTGTCTGCAATTCAATGAAGACATACTTGCACCTATTTACAAAACTTGACAGTCCTGGCAACCCTCTCCCTACATTACCAGAAAACATGCATTCTTCATAAGCTCCTATTCAAATTAATCTCATACCAGGCCCAAATTTTGGTACAGTGCAATTACCTATTCAGCACAAAGAAATGATGAAAAAGAAATGCTATCTTATGCAACACAGCAAAGCCTACACAGAGTCCGTTCTTCCAAGCCTAATGTCAGCTTCCTAACCCCAAGTTTTCCTTGTTTTACAGTGTTCTTCACTATAGATAATGTAATATACTTTAAATAAAAAAGCTTATATATATATWTWTTTTTTTTCCTCACTGATAAGCAGTTCTTGGTGAGGTAGCTGCTGCAAGACCAAATAAACCACATTTGCAAATACAGAACCTTTACAATGTTTGAATTACTACCACAAATCACCTGTCAAATTTTAATGCCTTTACAACAGGTCTTTCTCCTTACTTTCTGACTTTTGTCTTAATATGTTTAAGTCTGACACCAAATTTTTTTTTTTTTCTGCCTGGCTAAGCACACAAAGAAGTGGCCGTTTGCCTTTGGAAGCTGAATAACAGCCATTCTTGTCCTTTTTAAAAAACAGCAGACACTGCAGGAAAGGCAATTAAATGTAACGCAACTTTTAGCGATTAATTTTTTAAGCTACTACCAATACAAATTGACTAGATAGAGAGCTTTAGGATTTGGATAGTGTGCCTAGTCAGTAAGATTCCCCCCCCCCCCCAATGAGATGTCACACGAAGATTTATATCCAGCGTATACATTTGTGCAACAGCTATATTGACATTATAGATCCTGAAGATTCTATAGGAATTTAAGTTCCAGCAAACTGAAAAGTCTCTTTTTAAATATATTGCAAAAACACAGGATTCATTGCCCAACAATTTTTTGCATCTGCAACCATTAGACACTGAAGAAACAGAACACAATAATTTATTAGAAGTGTATTTCATAATCATTATGCTTTTAAAGAGGAAACAAAACATGATGCTTACAATCAAATAAAGGTAAACACCTGTTCAAGAAAGGCAGTAGACATCAATCCACTTTTTGGTATGTAAGAAGATACAGGATACCAACCATAAACTGAAATGTAAATTAAGCCATCATCTGATTGAAAAGACAGTGGAATCTGTATATATCTGATGATTATGAGTCTTGTGAGTGCTTCAATTTATTTATTTTTAATCAAAGTAGATGTCAACAATAATTTGTGCATAAACAACTAAAATATCTGGCAGTTACATCTGTTTCAATTAAACTGATTCAAGTTTTCTAATAAGTAAAAGATCAAAAATAGTAGTATAAATAATACTAGATCCCCAGAACACAGTAATTTGCAGGAAATATCCTTTTACATTGCTACAGGTCAGATTACTGATCAGTTGCTTTTTGGATCAGCTTAGATCACTTGTTTAAATACATCTCACTGAAAAATACCTTCTGGCATTTGAAAATACAATGTCCATTCTTTTTAAGAAACTACTGATTCTCCTTTCTTCAGTTGCCCAATAATAGATTGTTTGTTTTAAACCAAGTCTCCTTTCACCCACAAAAAGCGTATCAGTCAATAATTTCCTCATACACCGTTCTTCTCTAGCTCTACATGTTTCTGTTTGTCTTCAAAGAGTCCTTTTCACCTCTGGTCTCTTGGTTCTCACAGATCCCTCTTTCTGCATCACCCTCAGCAGATGACCCTTTTGAAAAGGTGTGGCAAGGTGCAGGTCTTTCCTTCCCTCACAGGAACAGAGAGGCAGTGTGTAGAGGCTCTCTGTTCTCAGAGGACCAGCTTAAGCAATATGCCTCTGAACTGGCACCTGATCAGCTTAAACTTGGCTAATTTGCTCTACATGTACAGATACAAGCACACAACTTAGAGGTCACTTACATGGATCAAAGTGGAACCACAACCTTCCTCAAGAACACACCTCCTCCAGTGGCAACAATCACAGCAGCAGTGTAGAAATGGATAAAAAGTTCTTGCACAGAATGTCTCTTTGTATACAAATATTGACAGGTATTCCTTGTGGAGAAGATATAATTTAAATTGTATAGTAGAGAAGTGCGCTGCTGAGTGAGCTTTGAGACCTCCATCAATACCCACTAACCTCTATTATACTCATGTTATAAGGCCTATAAGCTTTTAATTTATGACAGGGAAATGACAAATTGATTTTCCAGTTATTAATCTTAGGGAAAGAGCCAGTTCCTGAAGCTTTCCCCATTTCCTCTGGGTAAAAAGGGCATAGGGCATTCAGTCTACAGGTCTGGCTACTTATTAGGCCCTTCTGAAATTCTGTCCAATACTTTGGGGGACACCTGTGGGGTAATGTAAGGAAGCCTGCAGTGATAACTATTTTTCCCAGAAAATGGAGCATGAACAAGAGACTCCGTGCTCTCTGGCTGTCAATTCAGTAAACTGCAGAACACCAAGGAAGAACTCCTGGAAGAAGGCACATTAAATATAGGTCAGGCCCATGGAAGCGAGCACTGCCCCATTAGCATGAAGAAGCTGTGAAACTCCTTGCAAATTAAGCCCTAATGCCACCTTTCCGCTGCGTGGCAGGAGATACAGCAGCAATCTGAAATTAGCAAACCCATCACAGGACAGAAGAGATCGGAAAACCATGCAAAAATGCAGGGGAGGAGAAGAAAGGATGTCAGCAGTCAGGCAAATTAAAGAGGTAAAATAATTGCAGGGTTTAACGATTGTTCCTGCAGAGACAGAAAATGTAAAAAGACATTTTCACCTATTTCTTTCCATTGCTGGGCACCAAGAAAGAACAAAATGGCACACTACAAAGGACAGCAAAACACACACATCCCAACTGGGCACCAGCAGCCTTACTACCCCTAGCAGATGTCTGCTTGTCAGTAACAGCCTGGTCTTTGGGCTGCACCCTCTGGAGCTGACAAACTTGCGAGAAGCAACATGTTTTTAAGAGACGAGGTCAGGAATTAGGAAAGAAATCAAGGAACCCCAGGGTACAGCAACACGCTGTGCAGCCTGAGGATTCATACAGCCTGACATGCCTTGCTTGCCTGTGCGTGAAGAGGAGACTGGCTGAGCAGCTGGACAGCAAATCAATCCCTTTCCCCACCACGAGGTTCCAGGCTGTGCTCATCAGGGACTTTGTTTTAATTTAAAACTACTTAGTGCAAATTAGCTTATCGCTCTGCATCCTTCCTCCACACCAGCACGTCTTCACCTGCTCTCCCCCGACCTTGAGTTTGCTGACAGGAATTTCTCTCCGCCCTCACGCGAGGACCCTTACAGCAGGCGCAGCGCACGAGGCCCGGCCGTTACCCCGCCCTCCGCCCCGACCGTTAGGGCAGGCGCAGCGCACGAGGCGCGGCCGCTACCACCCCCGACCGTTAGGGCAAGAGCGAGGCGCAGCCGTTACCGCCGCGCCCCCTCCCCGGCCGCTAACGGCACCGAGCGGCGCCCACTCCCGGACCCTGTCGCCCGGGCAGCCATTTCGCGACCCCACAACCGGGACGAGCGGGCCCCTGGGGTGCCGCCCCTTGTGCTGCAGAGCCCCCGGCAGCCCCCTTTAAGGCACCGCTTTTATTTTTTATTTTTATTTTTTTAATGCTGCTGCCCAGGGCCTCTTCCTACCTTCTCTCTCCTTAAGAGAGCTTCCCAGCCCGTCCGCCTCCTGCTCAGCAGCACGGGCAGCCCTGCCGATGGCTGGGCAGGGCGGCAGCCCCCGTCCGTGCCGGGGCCGGCCCCGCAGCGGCGGTCCGCACAGTTGGCGTCCACCATCCCCGCTCCGGGGCGGGAAGGGGCTCCCGCGGCGGCGGCGGCGCGGAGCCGGCGTGCGGGGCGCGGCAGGGGGCAGCCGGCACCGTTGCGGGCAGGTGGGCGCTCCCCAGGGCTCCGCAGCGCTTGCTGCCTGGAGCAAGGGCGGCTTCAGCGCAGCTGGTGTCTCCCTGCAGTACCTAATGGGCTTGTCTTCCGCGGGGAATCGCCGGGGTTGTGGGAGATGTTACCACCTGCCAGGATCGCGCTCGCTTTGGCTCAGGGATGGATGTGGCCCAGCTCGCCTGCGAGGGCCAGATGTGCACCCGCAGCACTGCCTGTCCCTTAACCACGCACATTAAGAGAGAGAGAGAGAGAAAGAAACCTGCTAGCTTTCCCCCAAGAGATGCTATTTCAATTAGATTGTGTCCCGAAAAAATAAAGTTTTAGAGAAGCCGTACCCCACAGGACACATAATTCCACTGGCTTTATAGAAACACTAAATAAACTGCTAGGAATAGAACTGGGGAATCCTGGTACTCAGGTCTCCGTGCTAAGTGTAAGACATGTTGCTTTCATATTTGGAGAAGCTGTTCTCTCTTAATGCCAAAAGCTTTTAAATTAATCTACTGGAGGGCAAATAAGAGCTGGATGGCTCACATTCTCAAGTAAATGACAATAATGGAACCACTCATTTATTTGTTAAGAGAATCTTTAAAATGACAGCATGTATTTTATATCCACCCTGTTCCTCAGTGTGCACTAGGGACTGAATCACCAAAATCTTTGACAGCTGCTTTGTTCAGTGGAAATGAAGCTACAAAGAAGAGGGCCAGGAGTCCTTTATCAATCAATTATAAGCATGGTCTTTCACAACAGCTACAGAGTGAGGTGCAGGGAGAGGGTGTGGGAAGAACAGCCATTAATAGCTCCCTTTTTCATTTCTCCTGCTGTAAAAAAGTGACAGAGCTCATCCTCCACACAAGAAATATTTGTCCACCAAGTCTCCCATGCATGCAGTAAAAACAATCAATGAAAGTGCATTTCTAATGCCAGTTCTGGTCAAAAGTCTGAAGAACTGACTAACAATGATTGTTAGAAAACATGCTCCAGTTGGCTCAAAACAGTAGCTGGATGAATTGTCATATTTTGACAATTCATACCAGGGACGTCTTGCATGAAGTCTGAGAGTTCTCTAGAGGAAATGAATACTTGAGAGACAGGGAGAAAAGACATTTGTTGTCTTCCTGTGTGCTATTTTATTATTGAAGAAATGTTGAGCTGTCATTGGCATATTATCTGCAGATGAAAGAGGATATAAGGAAAAGAATAACTTCAAAGAAGGTAAAAATTTCTCCCTAATAAGATTTTTTTGTTCTTTGCTTAGCACAGCCGTCAGTTTACTTAGGCAGATGCTGCTTCTCCTGCGATTCACCCCCCTCCCCTTGGTGTTCAGCCCCATTACGCATGGCAAAAGGAACATCTAATTATTGTTAAACAAGAATTCTTGCACATATATATGGGGTCACAGCATCTGCTATTTTATATGGAGCAATTCCATTAATTTAGTGACAGTAACTGCTGTTAATTGAAGACTTACTCTGTTATAAAACTCTACCCACAATTATGTTAGAATACTTCCAAGATTACAAAAAGCTTCCTTTGAAAGTTAGGAGGTGTCTGAATTAAGGTGGTATATCACTTTTGCATTATCTTTAGCAACAAGGAATCAATTCATTTTTTCCTCTGGGACAAAATATTATTCTCCTTATTCCTCTCCTGACCTTATCTCACCTTCCAAACTGGAGCTTGTTGTAATAATTAGCCCATATCTTTACTTTTCACTATGGCTGCTATTTGAGTCAAGTATCATGATAGGGTTATCATTCTGAAGATGACAGTATTTGTCTGATTTGTTGTAGATTTAAAGAGCAAGTAGTCATGGGAACCTAACTGTAACACGAATTCATCTAGCTGGGGCCCTCCTTCCTGCTGTCTTCCCTTTTGTTTGATGTTCAGACTCATTGAGTTTACAGTCAGCAGTATCTAACCAGTACCCAACTCACATGAATGAAATGGGGTTTTGAATTCATACACACAAAAGTACTTGATATGAGCTGCACTTGGCCTGCCAGAAGACAAAACTAATAATCTGGAACCTCGCTGAGCAGCTGCCACACCACTGCTTCCTGAGCATCAAATACTCAGAGAGAATGACCCCAAATTATTCCACAGTAAAATTAGTTCAATGCATTTTTTTCTAGCAAATTCAATTCAGGAAATCATGATCTGCTCACAGACAACAATCCATTAGAAGGTGGAACCCTCCCCCCCCGGCAAATTAGTTTTCTGAAGACAGAGCTGAGTGAAACTATTAATAAGTTGCTAACAGAGGCCATCCTTTGGATTACGCTTTTAGTAGCTATTAAATCAAAGCTGTGAATAATTATGCAGTCCTGAAGGTATGTGCTCCTCCTCTGTCGAACTCGCCTCTTGTAGACATTTTTAAGTACACCAGTCATTTGATAACCTAATCTGCTACTTCCCTCTGAGTTGTACTTCCAGTTAACTTTGGAACCCAAAACATCACTATTGCCTTAAGTTTATAAATTGCAGAGAACAAAAACATCTATAAACTAGATAGCAGAAGTTTGATGCAGCAGGAGAGAGGTTTATCTGCATTTTGCAAGAATCGGTAATTAGTTCTGGGTGGTGGTAGTTCAGATGTTTTAAGATCCTTTTTTTTTCACTCTTCCCTCTTCCAACAGGAGTCTAGAAAAGCCTTCAGAATGTTTTTTAAAACACCAGCAAGGAATAAAAGTCTGTCTTACATTCTTTAGGCTATTCACTTGAGTGAATATTGAATAGGAAATAAGAAATAAGTTGCTTACAAGCCTATATGGCTTCTGAACAGAAGATAGAAGTAGGAAGAACTATTTAGTTTGACACAAGAGAGTTCAGTTGGCTGTGTCTACCATGGGGGCAAGTACCCCTTCAGTTCCTAGTCTACAGACATCTCTCCACACACTGCTTTTCCTTTGACATGGCAGAGAAGGTGTTGTGAACTTCACTAAGTCTCCTGGTCTGACTGGACTACAGGACATGCATGGCCTAGTGCAGATACTAGCCATTATGACTAAAACAGAAATCAAAAAAAAAAAAAAAAAAAAAAAAGGATGAACATCAGGAAAGATTCCTCAGTAAAGACATTTCTCAAAAGAAGCAGCAGATGCTTCACTAGTTGAAGTGTCATTTGTAAATTGTTTAGAAAGATTCTTAAAAATTACGCATATTGCTGGGCCTGCTGAACTGACTAAGAAATGACATTGTGATTCCTGCAACAAAAACGTTTCTTTATATTTGCTGGCATTTTCTTATGGTTCTGGGACGGTATGACTAAGTCTTTACATTAGCATTAGCCAATAAAGGTATCATGCCCTCACAGTTTCAGAGAAAAGCTTAAAGTCATGCTTCAGGATTACATTAAGCATTTAAGAATATCAAAAGGATGGAAAACATGATCTTGTTGAAAAGACTGAAACTGTGATCATATAAAGATGGTATGGCTTTGTGGGGTCATATTTCTCATTTTTGGAGGCTTGGCTTGACTTTATTCACTGTAAAATCTAAAAAGACTCACAGCCTAGTCTAACAACAGGCAGCCAGGCAGAGTGAGGCAGAGAATACTATTCAGCACTCCCAGCATGTACTCAGCTGTAATGCCCACTATGAAAATGGCATGACTCTCCCTGTAATGTATGGTAGTGTTAATGCAGGGGGCATGAGTATTCTCATTTGGTTACTATCATTGGGGGCTGCTAAAGATGTTTCTGCAGTTGTTAAAATGGCTTCACAGCTTTCAAAGCCAGGGAAGGTCTAACAGGCTCAAAGGAGCACCAGCATGAGACAGAAGTCCATAAAATGGACTCAGTAAACGTAGAATCGGAAAAGGGAATCAGGATTAAGCCAAATGTGCATTTATTTGACCAAATCTCTTGCAATAGGGATCAGTCTTCCATGCATATGGAAGAATATGGAAAATACAGGAATAAAACCTATGGTGTTTTATAAAAAGTGAATCTAAAGAAGTGTGGGTTTTTTTGCAGATGTGTGTCCTTCATCATCGTGAGCCTGACTCTCCAATGCAGTAGCCTCACTCCTCTTCCACCAGGTGAGGCACAGTCATGCTCTGGCATGCCTAAAGACCCACACGCAGCAATCGGTTGGCAGTAGCAACCACAATCTGTAGTAACATTCTGCTTTTTTCAAAGATAGGGCACTTGTTTGGGTGTGTTTGCTCAGCTGCAGTTTTTCACAAAGCTTGTAGGAATGCATTTCTCTCTTAAAGCTGGTTCAGAATGGCCAGTGCGTTCAGCTGCTATGGAGGGATCTGGCAAAGAGGTGCACAGGTACCATGAGTGCATAAGAATAGTGTTAAAAAGCAAAAGTCACCTCCTGTTTTCCAAATAGTCCTAGATGGCTATATTTATTCCAATTTGTCTGTTATTCTCATGAAGCGTGTTCTCTTTCAAAACAGAATTTAGACGGGCTGAATTGCATCTGATTTTTTTTCCAGTTGGTAGCTGTTTCTTCAGCTGCCACCTTACCATGCCAGAGTCATGCTCAAGGTTCATTGCTGGTGACTGGCCTGGGGGGACCTATAAGAGGGATTATTAACTGTGTGAAGGCTTCTAGGCCTTAAGGGGTGCCTGTCATCTGGAACCTCTTTTTTTTTACAGAAGCATTAATGGTTTTTATGCAGTAGACAGTTGATTTCTTATACAATACCTATACAGAAGAGAAAATTCATATCCAGCCAACCAGGGCAAGAAATAAAATATGTGGCTGGGTGCAGTTAATCATGTAAGCCTCAGGACAGAGTTCCATCAGTGCTGCAAATGGGAGATTAATATGCAACAATAAGTCCACATACGCAGAATGCATTAAAAGTTTTTTCTATGACATGAAATAGTCTGAGTTTGTCCTATGACATGAAATAGTCTGAGTGTACCTCAAAAAGAACAAAAGAAAACATAAAAATATGGGGATTTAAAGACTGGCCCTGCAGGCCAAATTCCCAAATAATTTTGACTTCATGAGTTTGACTTCATTTAAGTCTTTGTTTTCTGCAAAGTAGGTGGATTTTGCATCTCTGAGATGGTGAGCGATTAATAAGTGCTTGGATAGAGATAAATCTAGAAACCTCTAGACAAGATAAAAAAAGTCTTGTAAATGCTTCACTCAAGTATCCTGTTGTGCCAGTAATTATCTTTTAGGATTGCTGCATATAGTTTCAAAGATATCATCAAGTTCTGTTCCTGTCAGAACTACTAGAGCCAGTCCCTCAGAATTTTTAATTCTGAGTGGAGCAGGGAAGTTAGTTTGGCAGAGGAAGAGGGGACTTACATTTCAATTTACTCAGCCTTTCAATCAAGGAAATTTATCCAAAAGTGGAACATAGGAAAAAAGTAATTAAGACAACTAATATTTCCCCACTTCAACAATGTCAGTCAGTTAATTAGATGGGTCCCATCAGATGATTAGGCAAACAAAGTTTTAATAGAAGTTTTATTGAGCCCTCACTAGTAATCTCAATCACGATGTGAGCAGTGAGGAAAGCTTGTGACAGAAGAGAAAAACATTCTAGTAGTAAAGGACTTGGGCTTTATATCTGCTAATGATTTACTGTGTGATTTTGGATTAACCACTTAATCAGAAGGCAGGGGTGGTCCTGTGACAAGGTTACTAGCCGAGAGCTAGGATGATCTAACTTTGATCTCTTGCCTTGCTCTGCTGGACACACTGTGTGACCTTAAGAGAGCTGCCTAGATCCAGAGCCAATAAAGACGTCAGCTGCCATGCTTGTAGTAATTCTGGACAGATGGGGAAACAGAATGCTAGATTCTTGGGGAAGTTTACTATTAAACATTCAGGTGCCTAAAAGCTTCAGGGATGTAGCAGGATAGAGAGACCTTTAAGAATTGCCCTCTTAGGCTTGGGGTATGCTTGCATTGCCTGTTGGGCTGACTGAAAGTGAGCTTTGACTGGTCTGTGGGCTGATTTGGAAATCGTGAGGTGCAGTGCTGAGTGCAAGCTAATGACCCTTGCTGTGGAATAGACCTTGAGAGAGAGGTGATCTCTTAGATCAGAATACCAAAGACTCCTTATGTTTCACTGCAAAACTGTCCCCAGGTACCTCAGGCAGGTAGGATGTGATGATGAGAAAGGTTTTGCCACCTTTACCACCATCACCTGTGGAGAATCCTATTTATGGATAATCTTGAAGGTGAAGAAGTGGCTCTACTCCATGAACTCCCATCAGTCCTCTGCACAGTGCATGTCTAAAGTGGCAGGAAGTGTGTCTGCATAACGATGTTGTGGGGTGCTCCAGTCTGAAAAGCATTACAAGGGCCATTGCTACCCCTGTAATTTAGAACAGATTCTGCCAACCTTGGAAACCTTAAGGTGCAAAGCTGACAGAAACCAAACCAATCCTGCCCCTCTTCAAGATTCCCTATTCCTCCAAGGTGCCTGTCCTGAAGTACACCTCTTGAGAGAGAAAACAGCTTAGAACTGGAAACTGGCATTTTCTAAAGTAAGAACTAAACTAGTTAAGTGTTGTGGTAACTTTTAAAAAGAGAACATAAAGCACAGCAATACGCTCATCCAATTTTGAAGCATTGAGTGAAGACTGTATTTTGTGTAACACATGATCAAATTCCTGCTTTTCCTTGCAAAACAGATGGTTGGAATATGGTAGAATTTGGTCCTGTTCAACCAGCTAAAATCATCATAAACCATTTCTACTTAGATGCAGTACATTTATCTCCATGTGATGCTGTCAGATGGAATCAATGCTTTTAAGGTTTTAGGAACATCGCCTTTCCTTAGAATGGTATTTCTGAGAAATTTAAAGAGTTTAGGAAGAAGTAATAAAGGATAAATTAAAAATCATCCTTGCAACTTCTGAGAAAACCAAGTTAGAGAATAAGATTGTGCTACTGTCCCTTCCAAGATGAAATTGGTGTGTCCTCATCGTTCAAGCAGATACAACAGCTAGAAGCAGATATTGTATGCCAGTGGAAAGAATATATATTGCACACATAAAAGGCTGCAACATAAATTTGAAGAAATATGGGACTCCTTCATATAGGTAGGTCAAACTTTTCCCTCAAGCAGATAATTACAGGCTTGGGGTGAGTAAATCTTATTAGCCTCTCAGCATCTTATCTCCTCTCATAGAGACTGGTAGTAGATATATTCCACTTCAGTCACTTTCTGGATTGTGTATTAGATATTGCCTTATGCAATCTGGTTCTAACTATGACCATACTATTTCACAGTAGTATGGCTATGGTTTTGTCAGTAAATAGGTCATATCAGAGAACAGATGAAAACAGAACCCCAGATTTTGGAAGGGATGGGAGTTAAGAAAAGATACGGCAAGAAAAATTGAGTTTTGTACATGGCTCCTCTCTTTATAATATCACTGACTTCAACATACCACCCAAATGTTACAATCTGGGAGCTTGTTTTGTAGCTTTACTATATTGTAAATTTAGTTCGGCAGCTTGGCCTGCTAATACCAGTTCTGGTCTTCTTAAGATAATCTCCTGCTTTTGGAGTTGGAAACCACGTGTCAGGATGCTGGGGGGTCGCTGGGGGCCAGGAGCCAGGGGGAATGCCTGGGCTGGCAGGGCAGCAGCCTCGCCAGCCCCAGCAAGGGAGCAGGGCACCTGGGGGGCAGTTGAGGGCCTCAAAGCCATAACACCATGGATATTTTAGCATGAAACATTTGACCTTTATTGTTTTTCTCCTCAGCTACACCAGTGTCATTAGGCATTTAGTTACAGCCTCTTGAGGATAACATAAACTCTACTTACTGTGTCGTCCTCTATGAGGGAAGAAGGGGGATGTATCTTTCATGATCCAGGTCAAGTTCCAAGCAGAGAAATCAGGAGGAAGTGGAGGGCTGCTTGGGAGATCCAAAGTGCTCAAACCTTTCAGTAAAAGGAAAAAAGAAACATAAATGTTATGTATGTCACAATTGTTTGTATGCTACATATCAAGCCCAAAGTTCTTAAAACAGCCTTACAGACCATATGCAATAAGCACTGATACTCAACTACTTCTTGGATGGGAAACAAAATTTAAACAGCATATAGCAATACTACACAGCTCTTTGATGGGCAGTAAAAAATACAATATCCAGTGAAAAACTGCAAGCTCAGTTATATGCAGTTCTATTTCAATAGAAGCAGAGTCAGTAGAGTTTCAGTATCTGAAATAATATCCTTCCTGATACATGTGCACACAGGGAGAAAAGAGATAAATTGCTTTGCATAGCAAAATTGTCACCAAGAAAACCTGTCAACTTTAATCCCACACTGATTCTAAGTTCTCCAAGTCTCAGTGCTTCAAGAATTTTTTTTTTTTAAGTTTTGTTAGCATCTGTTAGATCCTGTACATGCAACAGACAAACCTCTACCCAGCTTCTGTTCAACAACCAAACGCACCTCAAACAAGCCCTTGGGGAACAGATGCTACAGTGACCCAGAACAGGCCAGGACCTATACAAATCTGCACGGAGCTCTGCAAGACCAGGATGACATTAGAGATGCAAAGAAAAACAGTATCTGAAGTAACCTGCAAGGTCAATGAGCAAAACAGAATTCCATTAACTTTGGAAGCACAGATTTTCCCCATGAATGTTTAAGTTGGATTTTCTGAAGATGGCAGAATCTTGAGTATTTTCATCTCATTTTTGAGGTTCTCAGGGGAAAGGTAAGATTACATTCTGTAGAAATACAGGCAGGCAAAAGTTGGGCTTGGGAAGTTTGTTTGATGCAACTGAATTAAACTCTGTTTTGCTAATATGTTCCAATTTCTCACAGAAGCCATGAAGAATGTGTTGTTCAGAAAGAAAAAGAAATAGTATGTACATTTTTGTTCTATTAAATAGTATTTTTGTTAAGTAAGAACACTACCACAGTGGCTTGCTTGAATTCTTTTAGTTAGTAACCAGGTGCAAGGTCCTGATAAAAGTTTGGTAAAACTTTCTGTAACAATAGGAATTAATTAATTTGAGTGATAATTAATTCAGAGTTTCAAAGAACTATCCTCTTGAATGGATAAAAAATAGTGGATAATAAAAGATGCATTTAAGAGGATAGTGGTAAGCAAGGCTGAAGCTTTGGGGAAAAAAACTGCTTTGATTTTACTAAAGCTCTGCTTAGCTCTGCTTTCCTCTCCACTGAAGAAAAGCATGATAATTTCAGAGGGACTTGTCAGAAGCTTAAGTAACAAGTGTTAGTTAAGTCCTATCTCATCTCAGTATAATGTAATTTTCAGCACGCTGCTGTAACTGAGTAACAATAGCAAAACCAAGAGAAAAATAACCATTCTTTTGTAACTATTCTGTAACTCTTGCACTTTGCTTAGAGCAATCATCTTCAGGATAAGAGTGGACCTCACCCTGTTTCATAAGCCATCCTAAAATGGCAAAGATTTAATTTCCCTAATGGCTACTTTAAATCTGGTCTGTATTCTAAGTTATGGCACAATAACTGACTATCAACTATTATTGTTTGCAATTTAGCAACACAGTGGAACAAGCCAGTGATTTATGTGGGTAGGTATCAAACCTAGTGTCCTGCTTTCAACTGTGAATTATGAAGCAATAGGTGACTATGGAATAACATTTATATTGGATTTTCCTTCCTAACTTCAAGACATAGTTGACATGCCTTTTTGATATAGCTGATTATGGCAAATAATGTCAGGTTTCATTATAACAGATACAATTGCTGCTAAGAACAGATTTTTCTTCCGATAAATGGGCTTCACTTTGGTGCTAATATAAAATAATAAACAAAGCAATAATGCTAATAAAAATTGAGCTCCTGAAATTGGCTAGTTTCAAAAGCAATGAGTGTATTATGTGCATTTTGCTTGATGTGAGATGTCTGACCAGCATCAATATCCCTGTTATACAACATCAGTGTCCAATGACTCTGCAGAATGGAGAAAGATTTACTATCCTAACACTGGTCATATGTCTCCCACAGACAAGAACTTTAGGACCTCTTTACCCCTAAAGACCCAAATGAATGCAGATGTCATGCATACAGTATTGACAGAGAACTAAGCCTTGGGATCTGAATCCTGTGAAAGCTTAACACAAACCTGAAAACCCTACCTGTTCCCAATCTCTGTTCCCATGGAAAAATTACCTGAGTGAAGGTCACTCAGATGCCTTTCCTTCCCTGACACTGCAGACACAGAACTCAAGATTAAATCACCACTAGTATTCTGACCAACCTTTTC
Organism: Apteryx rowi; assembly: GCF_003343035.1. Taxonomy (NCBI): domain Eukaryota; kingdom Metazoa; phylum Chordata; class Aves; order Apterygiformes; family Apterygidae; genus Apteryx; species Apteryx rowi. Next base: position 200,356 of record NW_020450916.1, on the reverse strand, counting down.
TGGGAATCAATAACATAATGATAACCTGTAGTACCCTAAATTGCCTGGCACTTCTCACATTCAGAAAACGCTTCTGATGACTATAATCCAATACATATCTCATTCCTCAGAAATCAGTCCTACCTTCAGCATCAGCTAGGTGGATATGTTCCCTCTGTCACCAATATATGCAATAAATTGATATAAAAGATAATGTTGAGCATCTGAGCAGAGAAGACAGGGCAGTCCAGGTACCTGAACCTCCTCTGTGTCAGCAGCCAGAGGTGCATAAGATCAAGAATTGAAAGCTTCCCTCTCTCTTTTTTTTTTTAAACAATACCATGGATCCAGTTCGATTCATTTTAACCTAATAACCTTTTTTTCTCATATTCTTCAGGATTAATTTTGTAACTTCATCTCAAATGATTTGCTTGGGCTATTGATCTGAACTTGAAGACAAGAAGATTGTATCAGAAGTTATGAATCCTTCCCAAGTAAGTTATCTTCAAAGAAAGATGCTGGGTAAAAGGTTTTTGTATAGCCAGAAGGCTACTCTTCACAGTGAGGAATGATATGATTTCAGAGAGAGCTATAGGTTAGACAAAAGAGAGACCTTTCCTCTTCTACCTCCGGGGTGTTTTATGTCCAGAAAGGTAATTACAGAAGACCTGCATATCAGCTAAACAAATGCTTCTTGTGCAGCCAGGTTAATGCAAATTTAGACTACAATGTAGCCATTTTACAAAATAAAGGTTTTTTCTTCCCTTTCCAAAACAATTAAGATTGAAGCCAAAAAGCACTAAGAAATTTTCTTCTCATTCTTTTAAAATATGCAAACCTCTCCTTCTGGTTGTTTGTACCATGGTGCTCTATCACTTGTCAACAGTAAACCTAACTTTTTACAAAAATTAATGGATTAGCAACTGGAAGCTGACAGCTCCATTTTTAGTAGCCAGAAGTTTGGCAAGGTACAGCAGAGGTTTCTTTGATATTTCTGCCTAAAGGAACATCCAGGGCCAAAGTCTGACCCAAGGTATTCAATCACAGCTAGAAACGCACACCTGAAGAGAACATTTGACATTTCTATTTTTGAACTTGTACAAAGGAATCTCCTTAGGGGATGTGAAATTCATTCAGCTCACCAAGATTTTTGGTAAGAAAAAAAAAAGAGAGAAAATGATTCACATGTACTGAAGCCAAGCCTCAGGGCCAGAAGTTCATTAAATAAAATATTTATATACTATTTTAATGAAAAATATCTCTTTAATAGAATACTCCTACATGTTCACATAAAAAGAATGGAAAAACAAGAAAGGCTTTCTTCCTGGGTTATTTTTAAACAAACAAGATTTTTTCCCTTTCTCACCCTTTCTAGAAGAAGCAGGAAGTATCCCCAGCAATTACTATATTTATTTTTCTAACATTCTCTACAGTGCAAAAATGTAATTGAACTTTTATTAAAAAAAATGCCATTTTTAACTAAAAAGTGCATCTACATGTCACAGAATATCTTAGCACAAGTCCTTTGCTTGTTACTACCTTTGGATATTGCTTCATTGCTAAATGGATTAACTTTCTCACTTTGCTAAGCTGTATTATTCCCAGTTTCTCAGAGCTGGTCCTCACAGAAGTTGTGTCCTAGCAGTAAATAGGACATAAAATTTTTCCAAGAAAAATCTAAAAAAATATATTGAGAACCAATGCAGGCAACCTGGTATCTTTATGCTTGCATAGTTACCTTTATGTTTTTTCATATATACACAAAGGTTCTTATTATTGTTCTGTAAGTCAGTGGTGATCTGAGGTGATAAACCTACATGTAGCTTTCTTCTAGATTTCAGGGTTGCAACAAATTTGTAAGTAATAACTTAGATTCAACAGTACTTTCAGCTATATCTACATCTGGAAGAATATCTCAAAATTATTCCTATTTGTTTGCATGTAAATTAGAAATCAACCTTAGCAGTATTTGTGGCTCCTGTTTATAACAGTGATCAAAAAATAGTTTTTAGGAAAACTTAAAATTATGTGTTTAGAAACAGCCTCTGTTAAGATCTGGATTTTTCTAATCTCTGGAAAAGCCTAACATTTCAAAAAATCTTATTCCAGATCTAAGTAAAAGGCAGACATTTTTCACAGAAAGTATATTACATAATATCTTTTCCCCTATTGAAAAAAAAGTCCCAAATCTACTCAGGATCAAGCCACCTTCACTTCATTAAAACAAACAAAAAGTCTTATGGGACAGCTGACCATCCCAAGTATGGAGATCTCTGCAAACTGCTCCTTTGAACCAGAAGCAGGCCAAGGAAATCCTGGAAAGGGGCAAATCCAACATTACAGGGCTCTGAAGCCCAGCATCTCCATCTTGCAGAAGAGGATCCCAGACATTTATGAAGTCCTGGCTAGCTGTGACTAACGGGATTTTCAGGCTTGCTCCTATATAGCTGAGTGCGTATGTACCCAGAGGTCCTTGCTAAAGGATTCCCGAGCTCCTGACTCCACAAAACTTCTTAGTTTCAGTTTTTTGGGGGAAAAGGGAGGCAACTTGGGAAAAAAATTGCCTGAGAATTCCCTGTAAGCTCACAGATTCACTGGTGATCCTCATGATTGCACTAACAGTGTTTATGCATCCGCTTAGAAGTTTTCATTTTTTTCCCCTCTTCCCATCTGTAAAAATATGCAGTCATCCATAAAAGTGCAAAGAACACATTATAACATCACGGTGACTAGACACCACCAAAAATAACAAACAAAGCAAATAGTTTATGAAGAATCACAGAATCACAGAATGGTTGAGGTTGGAAGGGACCTCTGGAGATTGTCTAAGTCCACCCCCCCTGCTCAAGCAGGGTCACCTAGAGCACGTTGCACAGGATCGCGTCCAGGCAGGTTTTGAATATCTCCAGAGAAGGAGACTCCACAACCTCTCTGGGCAACCTGTTCCAGTGCTCTGTCACCCTCACAGTAAAGAAGTTTTTCCTCATATTCAGATGGAACTGCCTGTGTTTCAGTTTGTGCCCGTTGTCTCTTGTCCTGTCGCAAGTCCTGTCCTTGTCCCCAAGTTTAGTCCACAGACTAAACTGTGCTCTTACAAATTATTGTCTAAATGACATAAATAAAATTCAAAATCTGATTACAGTCCAGGCAGAGAACAAGACAAAGGGCAAAATTATTCCACTCAGTTACTTGCTCTGAGTAGTTGGTGAGCATTACTTACACTAATAGGTGGATGTACTCCAGGCTTTATTTTTACAAACTTTTTCTGAAGTATGAAAATGTTCACTGACAGTCTGTCAAGTTTGTCTTTTTCAGTTGGAAAATATATTTAATAATGCATTATGTTACAATGATTTTATGTCAAATTGAAAGCCTGAGGAGTACAAGTAAATGATAGTATGCGTGTCTCAGAACTTGCGCTGGATTGCTGTGGAGAAGAAATTTGCATTTAGTGGGTTGTAGCCGATCTGTGGATAGTGAATTCAGTTAGACATACTGCATGAGGCATATAAGTGATCAACGATGCTGACAGACAGATGCTTGATGAGTAAATTTGGGACTAGCATACTTCTTGTACATGAAGCATGTGTCACTAATAAAACTGTATTTAACTTAACAACTGTGTTATCCTTCTAGCCCAAACTACTCTTTTTTCAACTTTGTAAGGCTTATTTAAAATTTTTTGTTAACCCTTTTCTGTTAGAAAAGCATCTCCTTTCCACAAAAAAAATTGACTTTTTATTGAGAACACAAGTGCCTCAAAGCTGACTCATTCAATCAGAAAATATGCCAAGGAGCTCTGCATCCCTGTTCTTTCTACAGACTGGGCAGTCCCTCTGACCTACTGTGTCCCATCCCATGGACATTTATGGATGCAAGGAGAATCTGTGCTAAGTCTGGGAAATGTGGGCTGGTTAGAAGATCTTATCTCTAGCAGAAGAGAAGGAGCATGAAGCACCCAAAATACGATTCTGTAAGGGCACTGTGACAGGGAAATATTAACAAAGTATTGTGTGTGTTGCTGGTCATTACAGACCCTCCAAAAAAATTCCTGTTAAAAATGCTAATGAAAATAATGTTGTTTTCTTTGCTGCTTTTTGTGAATTGTTTTTCGTATTGGCATGCATACTGTGAAATCTAAGAAGTTTTTTAATTTCTACTTGGAGAACAGCTGGCATCATAAGAGCTTCAAAAAGCAATTAAAATGACCAAGCTTATATTCTACTCTGTTCAACTAATATAGTTTAAAARTATACTGCCATCTAGAGCATATTATTGCACCTGAACTGCTCTGCAGCTGCTGAGGACCTGCCCACTAAAACATCACAAAACAGCAATGAATCACTGATAAAGAGCTCAGGGTCTCAATTACAGACCAGATACTAGAAATGGCTTAAAGTTGTTACTCATCTGTGTGCGTACAAGAAACCTTTAAAAATACAGTAGATTGATCTTTGCCTTAGTAATCTCTTACAACACAATTAAACATCATCGTTTGCAGCATGAGGAAAACAAAGAACCAAGTGTTAGCAATTGAGCAGCTCTTGACTAGGGTTAGTCCCTTCAGTAGCTGAGGCTACCGTCAAGAGACAGCACTTCTCCTGCCTATCCAGCCTGTAGCTCAGCTAAAGAAAGGGGCAAAGCCCTTTAGCAGCAAAGCTTCATGTGCATTCTTAATTTTGGACACTTGCAGATTTTATCAGCTTTTAGATATTACAGCATCACAACTGGAGAAGGTGGAGGAGACTTAATGGGGCTGCAGTATTTCAACACGAGGCAATACTTGTCCTCCTCTTTATACTGATAACCTGTGCATCTGAATGATTGACCATATCTACCAGTGAGAAACAAGCCATTTATGTCCAGCTGTTTCCCACAACATGGAAAGAACTCGGAGACACCTGAGCCACCCCACCAGACACTGCAGTCAACAGGAATGTGCAAGATAATGTCTGTGGAATAGGCAGCCTTCCTACTGAAGTGCAGTGCACTACGTACTTCAGGGTCCCAATAGCCTGGATTTTTTGTGCACATATAAAAATAAAGGGATTCTTCCATGGTCATCTGGGGTATTTGTCTACTGTAGCTTAGAAAACCTCCAACAAAACAACATGTGAAAGGCAGTATTAATTTTTGGTTCATGTGTGTTAACTTCAGAGATTTCATTTAGTCCTTGGGAATCGCTCCACTGACTTCTGTGCCTGTTGGACCACACCTTAGAAAGACTATCCTTTATGTGGTTCTTCATCCAGAAGAATACAAAGCATCTCATCTGTCACAACTGGGATCCCCATCCCATGCATTCTCAGTGTTCACCTATTTCCATAAGCCAGATTACTCCTGTGAGCATACAGTTCCTCATTCAGTACCCACTTAATATAACCTCTAGAAAGTATAGTGGCCAGGCTTTCAAAGAAAAAACATAGCAGTCATTTTGACAGAATTTTAATATTTCATTATGTACACAGACTTCAAACCGTACAGTGCCTTTACCTTTGATTTATGCATGGCTACTTCCATATTTAACACATACGCCTAGTTGGAGTCTCTCAACAAATTTTCACTTTTCTTATATCTTTTTGAGTAGTGTAATTAAGTAAAAAGAGAGGAACAAACCCAGAAACAATCTCCTGCTCTACACCCACTTAAAACCATTTTTTGTACTACACTGAATGTGTACTAGACCAGAATGCGTATGCAAACTTACACGTCCAAGCAGTTTTGACTTTAACACAGCTGTGGACATTTAGATTCTCAACAGCCTGCAGTCCCTGCAAATTTTAATACAAGTTCACAGTTCTATCAACATCTGTGTCTTTTGATCTGGGTTTCTTGTTTTCAAGGTATAGACTTCAATGCTTACTTATTTTTGTCTCCATATTTCTTAAGTTTCTATGGGCAAAGTGACATGCAAAAATTCCTTGAACATTTAAATGTTGGAGCAATAATTATTGGAAAGTTTAGGTGCAGATCTGAATCTTTGTGGTCTGCAGGAGTCTGTTCACACTCAGATTAGAGAGCCTCCATGACCTTTTGAAAATCTTTTTTGGATCAAGGTGAAAATGGTGGTAAGTCACTTGTCCTCTCATGTTTTCATATCATATCAGTAACTCTGGTTCTGGAGATGCCCATAACAAAGTTTAGGGAACATTGTTTGCTTTCATACATAGCAAAACTAATTAAAAAGTCACTCTCTTAATGATCCCCTTCCAACTCAAATCCATCTACATTCACACATGACCTGAACATTTAAAATCCTCTCTTTCACAGTATTGTAGCATTGAGCTTGAATGGGGGTGGAGGGGAAGTTCATCTTTAGATCAGATGTTCATAAAGGAATTCTGGATTGAAGTCTCCCACAGAAACTGTGACTCAACTATGCTGTAGAGGAGAGGGAACACCTTAAGAAGGGTCATTGTAGCTTTAGAGGCTTTGCCCAGTTTAAATCCGTGGAATAATTCCAAAACCTTGCCATCTAAAGGTGACATTTTAAAAGAAGAAACTTTTAAAATATGCCTGCTGTATCAAAACATAAAGTTAACACTCTGTAGAATTATGTGAAGCACTGCATATGTACAATAGATACAAACTGTGAAGGAGTGACAGTTATGAATTTCCTGTCACTTGTATGGCTAAAACCATTTATTTGCTGCATTAGGCATTTCTGTTAAGAAATATTCTGGCAGAATAGCAACAAACATGCAAAATGTTTCTGCACCAGAGAAAATACTAGACATTTGTTATTGGTAGGCAAGCTGCATTATCTCTAGAAATAGCAAAAGGGTGTGATGACTATTTCAATCTAAAGCCCAGCTGTCTTGGCAGTAACAATAAAAACTAGTTCATATTCCCTTTACTGGGAAAGATGCCAATGTGGTTATATTGTCTATTTTCACTGCAACATTTAATTTTGCTTAAGGTAAAGGACATCATCTCTGGCTACAACTGTGGGATATTTAGATGTGAAAGGATTTCTCAAGAAAATTCTGCAAGTGCTACCAAAATGAAAGCCATAAAACACCTGAGTGAGAAATGAAAAACTCTTATCTTCACCTAGATAGACACCTCTGAGTTGACTATGAGTGGAAGTTGTAAAAGGGAAAATTACTGGTCATTTTGTTTTTCAGTTGCAAAAGAAAAATGAGAGGCAGTATCTCTGGAGATACCCTAAATTTTTTTAGGGTGTTTTTTTTCCACTGTGGCACAATTTTGCTCTCTATAGCTGCTTTCCAAAAATCTTAAATGTTACATAATCCTCAGCATTCGCATAAGAAGAGTGAATGATGTTGTAAAGCAGCAGATGCAGCCAGCTACAACTCTCCTCTGCTGGATGGCACCAGAGCAGTTGACCTATGTGATATAAGAGATTCCCCTCCAGCTCAAGTGACAGGGCCTCATGTGTGGAGCAGGACGGCTGAGGTTATCTTTGCTGATGCAGAGTGCGCAGCTGTGAAGTCCTGCCTGGCTTCATATTTGGTTTTTGGTATATGTAGGGCTACCCAAATACTCAAGGAGACACAGTCACTGCAAGTCTAAGATAATGAGAAAGGGCCAGGTGACAGAGAAAAGAAGAACCTTCAGTTTTCTCTATTGCATACAGTATTCCTAAATGCTGCTACAGCCTTCTTCTGCTGGGTCCAAACTGGTGAGGAGGGCTGGGCTGAGGAGCTCGACCTTGATGAAAATGTAAAGAACTGTAAACTGGCTAGGAGCAGACCCAAACCACAGGGCAAAAAAATGAGATGATGGATTTGTTACAGAATTATATACCTTTTACATGTAAGAGAACTAACAAACCATGGGATAAAGTGACCTGCTCAAATTCACCTAGCAAATAGGTGGCAAAGTTTAGAAAACAAACTATTGTTTCCTTCTCTCCAGAGGTTCCTCCTTTTGCTACTCCAGCCACGTCTCTGTCAAAAGACTTCACTCTGTTTTGTGAAAGTGAAATTCTGTACATCTGGCACAGAGCCAGCATGTGGAAAGGGCTTTCATCTACACAAAACCCCCCCAACAAAATAGCCTTGCAGGAATATCTAGAAGGACAATAAGATATTTAATACAGAGATTTTTGTTTTTTATTTTTCCCTGAGTTTATGGCTGTCTAGATCCCTTCCTGCAAAAGTGAAATAACTTAGCTTCTTTTCCCCCCAGACCCTGTGCTGTTTGAAAAGAATTTCCCAAAGTGATTACCAAAAGGCCTGTAAGAGAAATGATTACAAATGGCTGAGTTAACTGCTCCGGACGGCCTCATCAGTCATCATAATGTGGTCTCAGCACAAGACTCATCAGGACAGGAAACTTGTCATGACAGATGACACCTCTTTAAGAATACTTCCTCCCATGGCTTTTCACCAAGCAAGTCCTCCTGGGATAAGGTGCTTGCAAATAATGGTCCTTAAGCAATAATGAAGGAGAAATCATCACCAGCTGCCTTCAGCAAGCTGCTTCAGTGCATCAGGGTTTGTTTTTTTGTTTTTTGTTTTTTGTATTTTAGTTTTAGCTTTATCTGCCTGCATGTCTTGAAATCAAAGTACTTCCAGGAGCTGCTTTAAAGGTGAATTTAGAGCTGATGAAAAGCGAGACAAATTAAGAGAGAGAAGGCCAGAAAAGGCTGAGACAGCACTGCTAGTCTCATGCTACTTTTTCACTGCCCACCCCAAATGCTGTAAAACAATTTGCAATCTATGCCTCATTTTTACTCATCTAGAAAAGGAAGAGAGTACAGTTTTGTATTATGAGTCTGCTGTGGAAACCGGTAAGTTGAATTTTGCAAGTTGCACAGAGCCTTCTGTGATGAGTACCACAGTAAAGCCCATTATAAATAAAAGCCAACTTATCGCTCTGTAGGTAATGTTTCATGAACTGGAACTTCAGAGAGCTAATTCCATTCCTAGCTCTTCTTATCTGCAATGGGATCTAAGATAAATTGTGTAGTTTCTCTTTTTGCCTTGTCTTTTTTACTGGTAAAATGGAAGCAATCATGCTCACTGTGCTTTGGAATCCTTAGATAAAAAGCAGTAAATATTTTTATACAGATGTGTCAGAAGAAAAGTTTTCCAAACCTCATTTCCCTTAAACTCTATTGTCCTGCTCCTCACGTATAGTTTTTAACATTGGGGGGGGGGAGTTTTTTAAGAAGAACAGTTGGCTTCTTAATGACACACATTCTGGTCACAGTTAAGAGGCAAACATTTGCAATGAACAGTTCTGTTTGTGAAATTTGGCACTTGCTGGCTGCTTGCAAATTGTTCATGGACAGACCACAGTTGATAAATACTTTGAAATTACTCAAATATTTACTGGGAACAGATTTTAGCCTTTGGGGTTTTTTTTTGTTTGTTTTGAATACTATGCACCATTTGGTCTTTCAGATGCCTATGGAATTGCATGGGTGTTAGATCTGAACAGATATCAGAATTTCTGTTTTGCAGGAAACTGTGATTTCTGTTTCTTTCTGTTCCACTCATTGGAATGAACAAGAACAAATCTGAAGTTTCCTGGAAATGAAATCTTATCTAGGAAAACAGTTTGGGACCAAATGTTTTGTTTGGAGGAAATAAAATCAAAGGGTTTCATGTCAATTTTATACAATACCATAGTTGCAACTGACGTAAAAGATCCAAAGACTTCATTATGGTAAAGTCAAAACATTTCATTCTGATTTCCTCCCAGACAGGAAAAGACCCCAATATTTTGTTTAAATTGATATAATCCCATAGGAAATCTAGTTTTCAAAATGGTATTTCCTGATGGAAACTCTGAGATCAGAAAACAACTTAAGCTGTCCTAATTCTTGTGCATCTCACAAGATCACGCCCTGCCCCATGACTGCCAGGACACTTCCCTGGCAATCCGCTGGCATGGAGCTGGAAAAGCCACTCAGCTTGGCCAATGTGAAAAAGCTCTCTGTGAGTCAACTAGTTCTTTTAGAAAATTTAGTAAAGAGCAAAACAGAGTGAGAACAGTTATAGTAAATGCATAAAAAATCCAAATGAAAGAATTTGGATTGGGAGAAGTCTTTTGAAACAATCAGTTTTACAAACCACCTTTCTTCTTCTGAGGCCTGCGTAATATCCCTCTGCTAATGATAGTATTAGCACTCACAGAAACTATCAGATGAGGATTCAGGGCATTTTAAAGGTTCTTTTCATACAGTTTAGCAAGTAGAAACAAAAAGCAGCCAGTACCACCAGCCCTCCAAAAGCCATTAATAAACAGACTTTGGATTACCCAGGACTACAGTTTGACACATTCTGGGAAACTCTATATAATTATATGAAAAGTTAGTATTTGTATTAAGAAAACTGTTACTCAAAACTGTTGTAGAGGGTTACCTCACAGAAAAGTACTTGCTGCATGCCATGACGCAGTCTTAGAGCATCTTCCCCCCTCTAATCTGTGTGTCGTGGAGAGGACTGCATGGGTTCAGCACTGAGACACCCACCGAAACTGCCTTGCTTCTTCCATGATAGACCTCACCCCAGATTCAACCCACTCAAGTCATGTTTCATAGATCTTAGAGGCACATTTCCGAACACCTACTTAAGCAAAAAATTGCTTTGTGAATGTAAGTGGCCATTTTTCCATTCCATTTATTAAAAGAAATCCAGGCAAGAAGAAAAACAGGGAACGTGTTTTTCTCCCATGATAACTTTATCTCAGGAAAGACTCTGGGCTCAGCAGGTTGTCTTAAATATAAGTCTGTGAAAAAAACTGGAGCACGTAACAGAGAAAGAGACCAGCATCAAACTGATGCATTATAACTTGCAAAGAGAGGGAAAGAGGTAAATAATTTGATACAGCTTTTGAATTACACAGAGGTGATCAGATGACTGGAAAGAACAGAGCATATTAAGCAGGTTTTATCTCTAGACCACTAGCTTCACTACGTGGCAAACAAGACAACACTCTAATTCAGCTTCGAGGTCAGGGTCCAGTTTTCTCTGGGACACCTACCCCACATCTTGATGATAATCAAGGCCACAGAGAAACGTTTTAATACCTAGAGCATCCTCTATTTCCATTCATCTCCTCAGTACTCGTCTGCCTCCCGCTAGGGTTCCCCGTGCCAGTGCCACTGCCTGTTCATGGATGTCCTATAGTTGTTCTTCTGGGCTGCTAGAGCAGTCTTCAGGACCTGTGCATATTTGCTTTAGTTTGCTTTGTTTCTCCCCCTCCCTTCCCTTCCTCCAGAGAAGTACTAGCGACAGACACCCCTCTTCCCCTCCCTCCCCTCCTTTTTATATCCCTGCTCCTGTCTTTTGGCTTAGTGAAGGAGCCGAAGGATTTGGCCTGCCATGGAGAGGGAACACCTTTCTTGGCCATGGGAGCTGGTAATGGAGGCAGAAGTAATGCTGGCACCGAGGGCATTTACCTGCCAGGTGTTTTTCACCAAGGTGAAGTTTGGTTTAGAGCGTCCGAAGGACACTAAAGGGATGGTAGGGGAAAAGAGCAGGCTGATTCTTACGGTGAAGGATGGAATATTGTCCTCCTTCTGTGGGAGGATGAAACCTGCCTCAGTCTGGCTCTCGCAGTTTCACACTAATAGTTGCCATCTCAGATACTTGTGCTCCCTGAAGACCCACAATCTAGCATTTATCAGGGAAGTAGTGCAAACTTGTTAAGTCTCCCCATACTGCATTGCTAAAAATAGTAATTTACCTGTTTTTCTGTTTATTGCTATCTCTGGAGCACACCTGCTTACATGAGGTTGATCAGAAACCAGCTCACTACTCGCAGGAATTAACATCATTATCTTCTTGTAGAGACTGCCCGAGCTACAGACTCGGTTCCCCTGCATTGAGCTTTAATCTGCCAGTAGTGCTTTTGCTTTCTGACCATTGTATCCTGGGCCGCATGTGGGAGAACTGAGAGCTTTCCCTTCCTCCATCCACTCCATTTAATACTCGGAAATGTGGGTTGCCTCGCTTCTCCAGGCGCTCAGCTCTCTTTCCTCCAGCAACACCTAACCTGGCATTTCCAGGAGGAACACCTACAGCCTGAAACTTCCTGCAATGTGTCTACTAAAAGTGAAACTAAGACAAATTCCCTCAGTCAAACTCTGCTGAATTTTGAGGTGTGCAAAATCAAAATCCAGGCTGGAAGCCTAGCTTGGAGGGATCTGTATCATCTCACGTCCAATTACTGCATAGTATGATACCACTTCTATTGTAGTTTAAAAAGGATTTATCACAGACCTATCGCCATTGACAGGTCAATCACAGTGCTGTAATCAAAATCCAAACTGATACTTTTAAGTCTATTTTTGTGAAACCTTGACACTGGACAATCAGAATTTATTTGGGATGAAATAATAAAGATTGCACAGAATGCCATCTAAACCTTTTAAGATAATCCATTTGGCCTTTTTTTCCCCCTCCCCACTAATTGAGTTCCTCTCTCTTCCAGGCAATGCTGCTTTTCAGGTAATAGAGATTCAAGCTGTATCTTTACCAGCCACAGAAGCAGATGGGAATGCTGCAGGCACACAGGTTCTCTTCACTTTCCAGTTTTGCATGTGTTGGAGGTCAGTATCCAAATGATCACTTTCTTAACCAAAGTGAATGACACCTCCAGATTTTTAATATAATTCTACTGCACAGAAATCAGTTGTATGAAAACATTGTAATGGAACTTTATATTAATGTAGCAACAGTACTCGGCTAGAAAATGAAAAATGCAATAATTTCCTAACCTGCAAACATGGCCTAAGGTCAGAGTTAAGCTGAATTTTTTTCTCCTTGTATAGTGTACGCAGTAGCAAAAATCCTGTAAACTGAAATTATGGGCTCAGTAAAACCTGTGCAGTCCCAATGCTTTCAGTGGTCAGGACAGGTTACTGACCAGACCCTGGGTTAACAGTGCCATTACTGACAGCACTCTGGTGCCTAAGAGCCTCTGTCCTGTGCAAGGTATTATTTTTGGTGGATATAATGTAGTAACACAGAGATTCCAACTTGCTCAAATCTGAGTTGGTTCTGCAATGCTAACAGAAGCAAAAAGCAATATAACTCGTCATGTTGTCACTAACAGATTTTATGTGTCTGTATGTACACACGGAGTAGCTCTATTGATTAAATGAGGACCTTTTTTGAATAGTCAGTCTTTAGAGTAGAATAGTATTTTAAGATTGCTAGTGAATTACATCCATTTGGGGAATTCATCAGGATTCTGTGGCATTCACAATTTTAGCATGCTCCAGTTTTGCAGTAAGAGCAAAACATCCCACATCCCCTGCCTGAAAGGCTGGTTTGAAGTGGAAACAAAATTCAGCACAATCCATAGCTACTGCGGTGCCAAAGCTCAAAGATTTTTTTAATATATAAAACCTCCATGTGCTGGCTAAACATCAGGGATATGCTTTACTAAATACATTAAAAAAAAAAAAAAAAACCTCTTGTGATTTAGGCAATATCTCTACCAGTATCACACATTGACTGAGCTCCAGGCAATACAGAGCTAGTACAAAACCTAACACCAAGTGGAATCCAACACAATATTTGCACCCTCTGGCAGAATCAGAGAAACAAAGTTTCCCCTGTCAAAGTATTGATTTTTCCAGCCTTGGCTCAAATTTTTAAATAAATATTCTTTAAAACTTAACTTTATCCTGAAATGTCAGTGGTAGGGAAGAATGTAGGATTTGTTTGTTTTTTTTTTAACTGAAGAAAATTGTGATCCTATAGGTGTGCAAGATCTAAAGGAGCTAGAGGGGTAAGTTTACCACTGATGAAAACAAAATTACATGGGGGATGAACAGAGGCCAATGGTTCTAGGATTTATTTTTCAGTTTACACTAAATTTTGTTTCAAAATCAAGTTTGTGGATGAGAACAAACCAAGGGTTGAAATTGATATGTGGGAGGGCAAGGCTGCCATTCAACAGGTGCTACATAGGCCAGAGTGGGCCAACAGGAACCTCATGAAATTCAGCAGGGACAAATGCAAGCCCTGCACTTGGGAAGGGCTAACCCTTGTTAGACCATATGTAGAGTACTTGGTCCAGTTTGGTGCTCCTCACTACAAGAAAGACATCAATGACCTGGCGCGATTTCAGCAGAGGCTACCAAGATGGTCGGGAGCTGGAGCACTTGCCCTGTGAGGAGGCTGAAGGAGCTGGGCTTGTTTGGCCTGGGGATGGGATGGCTTTGGGGGACCTAAGAGCAATGTCCACAAGGAGGTGACTGAGAGGTGGAGCCAGGCTCTTCACTTAGGTGCATGGTGGGAGAACAAGAGACATGGTCATAGGTTGGAGTTGGGGAGGTTCTGACTGAGAACAAAGAAAAAAAAAGTTCCTGTGAGAATGATTCAGCAGTGGAACAGGATTCTAGAGAAGCCCCGACTGGACAAAACCCTGAGCAACCTAGTCTGAATTCAACATTGACCCTGCTTTGAGCAGGCAGTTGGACTAGAGACTTCCCAGGTTCCCTTCCAACCTGAATTATTCTAAGATTCTATGAAAATAATTGTTGTGAACCTTAGCTCATTTTCAAAACAATTTAGAGAACTGAATTTTCATTAAAAAAGTTACTATTTCTGCTGGTTTAGTAGAAAGCCTATTTTGAATTCTTTCCTTCAGTGAAAGCACAAAAGAAAAATTCAGCTGGCACGAATCACAGCGAGTCAACACCAAAATATTTAGCCTACGGATATCTTTTCTGTCTTACCTGGCTACTCTGAGGCACTCAATAGCTTCATTTTGCAGACAGAGCAGACAGACAGTTTACGTGTCCATGTTCACACAGATTCCATATCAGAGTCCAAAGCTAGAAGGCATGATTTGCTTTTATTTTGTACCAGAAACACACCTTCATTGCATTTGGAGAACATTTTGAATGCTTTGCATATTACATAGAACCCTAGCATTAGGATTATGTTTTTAAGACAGCTTTTGGGTGCTTCTTCGCAGGATACAATACTGCATAATTCACTACTGAGAATAGCAAAATCTCAAAGCTCAGTGCTGAACTTTCAAACAAAAATAAACAGAATTTCCTCATTTTTTCGTTTGTTTTTCATTCTATTTGTGCTTTAGGAAACTGGCCTAATAATGCCACAGTAATTCTATAAGTACAGCTTATTCTTAAACAATAACAACAAATGAGTTGCATTTGATCTGTTCAAACACAGAGTATGTTTGACAAAAGCACCAAGGGCTGCTGGTGTTATAGGGATATTGGCAGAAGCTGTTTCCTCAGTGGAAAGGAGAACATTTTTAGCATTTGCTGAGGCAGTTGCAGCAGATTAACTTTAGATCAATGAGCTGCTTGATTATTCTACTTCACTCTCGAGTCTCTTTCAAGGCTTCTCTTTACCAACCAGGAAAATAAAAGCAATTTACAAATTTCAAACACTCTCCTGGTTTTTATCTTTATTCAGAAAGAAGGGATTTTTCAAAGGTGCCTGTGTCTCATCTGCAGCAAGCCTGAGGTGCCAGAGTGTCACTGGGTGTCACTAACTGCCTAGAGATGACGTGGGCACCTCGAATTGTCTGAGGGGCTTTGACAGCTTCTGCACCTACGTAAGGACTTCTCCTCATTTTGACCCTGGTCCCAGCCAGCAGCCACCTTGTTTCTAGTTAAGAAATAGGAAGGAAAAGCATGATTCCCATTTTTGCTTGTTTGAATCCCTCTCAGTTCTAAACCATCCTTGGAACTTTTTTCCCTCTTTCTCCTTTTCCTCCAACCCCCTCCCTTGTTCATGAGTGACTTGGAGGACTTTCAGAATTTGATACCTAGATGCATAGTCTCCAGTCCCACCTTACTCTCAACAGACCCTAGAAAAAGTTAAGCTGGGGAACGCAGACCTTTAGCAATCATAGCGCGCAGCTTTGCAACCATGTTGGGAGGCAGCAGCTTGTGCTTACAGCAAACTGTCTGCTCAAGGATCCCTAAATCTGGTTTGCCTGAGCTCCTTCCCTCTGCTCCAGCCCTGCTTGCCTCAGTGTGGCCCCCTTGCCAATTCTGCTTGGTTCCTCAGCTGCCTTTAGACCCAACGTTATCCTACCCGAGATCCTCCACATGGGTGAAAGAGGTCCTCCTCCATCACCACTGGTGTTAGGAGTCCCTCTCAGTCACACCAAGGCCGAGACCTGACCAGCCCCAAGAACAGGTGGTGTCAGGGAAAGCCTTTCTCTAAGCACAGAGCACAGCTAGGTATCTGGCGATATAACACTGAGAGACTGGCAAATCTGTTCCCTTTGATTTTAGAAATGTTTCAACATGAGTATTACAAGCTCCACTCGACTGTCTTAGAAAATAATTTATTGTAGTATTTTGAAAGTTAAACTCAGGTAAAATTGTTTCTAGAACAACCCCCTGCAGCATATGAGACTTCTTCCTCTTCAGCAAGTAGAAGGAAAGTAGTCTGAGTTTCAGATCATTATTTTTCTAAGCTGTGCATGTTTTAAAGATGGGGTCTGCTTAGCAGACAATAATTCCTCTACTTTCCTGTGGCAATCTGCCCGGGGCCCTGATGTGGAAGTCAAGCCATCTTTGGTTTGTTATTTTTCCTTTTGTTCAGTTTTGGGTTGTCGAATGTTTAAAACAAGATATACCTCCCTTTTTGGACTGAGATCAGGTTTGTAATAAGAGAGAGTGTTCTGGGATTTCTCCCTTATCTGGCAACGTCCTCTGTCTTTTTAGTTGCATGAAGTAAGGAAATTTGTAGTCGTATAAATGCTGTAGTGTTGGGCAATGTGATGAACAGACTTGTATATCTGTACAACATTGCAAATGAGTATCATAACATTTTACTGCTGTGCAACTAAGAAGCCATTGCTACATTAGTTCGATCGTGGCTGTACGCAAGATGTCCATTGCTCCTAAGGGTGCGAATAAAAAGTTTTCCAAGCTAACAGACATAGTATTTAGAATGTAAGCAAGATAAACTCATCCCTTCTTAGATAGACTTTGGTAGGGATTTGGGGACGAGGCTTACCATATGCCCAGTTCTATCTATCACTTCTATTTCTGCCTGTGGTTACCTTCTACAAATCACATAACCATCTAGGGCTTGTTTCTCTTTTGGTTGGCATGTATTTTGTGGCATCATTTAAGCTTGCACAATCACTTCTTAATATGTGTATGTGCAAAATGTCTTAATTTAGAAACCTAGAGTATAGCTAAAAAACCTGATGACATCCGAGCATACAGAGAACAATAAGGCATTTTACTATCATCAGATAAGAGTTATTTTATAACTCCGTTAACAGATACAAGCCAAAAGGATATTAAGTAGAGATGGGTGAACTGGAGCAAATATAGCAATATAGAGGTCACTGATAATGCTTCTAACTAATGCTTACACCCTTATCTGCATTCCAGTGTCTTCTTACTATTTCTTCCTCCCCTTGTTCTCCCCTTTTCTTTCTTCCACCTCTCATTGCACTTGAAAACACAGACACCGCCTGCCCTCCCATGCACTCGCTCCAGCTGGGCCAGGAATCTCGCAGAGAGATCTGGACTAAGATGTGAGCAACGTCCTTGCTTCTTCCAGTTGAAGTTTGGATTTTCAGAGGAATCTAAAGAGTTAGGTCCCAATGACATTCACTTAGAGTAGCCCAGTAGCTTGAATAGTACAATATTTTTTTGTTTCTGTGTGTGACTAGCACAGAACTAGTCTTCATGTGTTTTATGTTCATCAGCACATTTCCCTTGCCATTGCTGTTATTCAGGTGGCACTCAAAGGAATGGGTCACAGCCAGCTTCTCACTAGATTTCCAGAACCAGTTATACAGGATTCCTTATACAAAGATTGTATAAGAGCATTTGCCCCAATCTTGCAGTTATAGTCATGCAGCTAGTCTCTTCTGGAAATCTCCAGGCTTCTTGGGATCTCACTGGTATAGACTGGTAGCCTAGCTTTCCTTTAAGGAACGTGCAATGCAGACATTTCAGCCGTATGCTAGCACACTAGAATCAGAAAGCAAAACAACTGGATGGAAACACAGCTTTGTTCAGCTTGCGCAAATAGCATGAAGAGGGAAAAGCAAAGAAACTGAAATGCTGCTGCAGATTGCTCCACCTGAAGTGTGCATGATAGGAAAGGAACGAAGACTAATGCAGAGATGAAGGGCTTACAGATTGTTTCCTTTGCTCAGAGATATAGGGAACTAATTCAGTCTCTTAATTTCCCACACTGTAGCGATTTATTAGAAGAAAGGGATTTTCATGGGTTCTACCGCCTCTTTGAACCACTTAGGTAGTAGAAGAGGGCTAGAAGCCTGAGAGGTCTTCACACCTCCTTTAAGCTGGCAAGATGCATTCAAGGATCTGGTCTTCTGGTGATGTTTGGCAGGCAGGTGTGAACTGAGCAAGCCTGCCTGCTTTGCTTTGCAAGCTCTATGTTAGGGGAGAAAGGAATAATGCCAAGCTCTGGCTACCAGAGCCAAACCACATGAACGCATTTCCCATTTCAGTAGGGCACGCTAGCTCAGCACGAGTACGGCTTTCCTGTGTTCATGTAACTGCCAGAGGTTGAAAACACAGGCAGGCGAGTGCTAATCTGTCTGCAAAATATCACATGGACCTGCCTGAAGGAACCTTGTACCTCCTGAGGCAAAACCTAGTCCTGCAGCCACTCCTCTGAAATCCATTCAAACCTCGGTTGCGCTTCCAGCCCTGCTTGTCCACCACAAGAACAATACCTGTGTTTTTTAACAGGCCTGCCAATTTTCAGACTCCCTCAGTGTCTACCTTCCTTTCACGTAGGTCCAGTTTTGACTCCAGCAGATAAGGTAGTACGTGTTAGTAAGTGACTCAACACTGCCTTTGCACCCTCCCCCCTTCCCCCCCCCCCAAAGAAACCCCTCTAAACAGTACTGCTACCATAACAAAAGAAATTAGCATCCTGAAAAGTGAGCTAATGGTGTTTGCATGCAGCCAAAGAGTATCCTGTTGACAGCTCCCCCTGCAAAGCATGTCAGGTTAACTTACCCCTCCAAAAAAAGTGCTAATAACTAATGAAGAGGAAACAGTTCTTGCAGAACAGGAGGGTTGAGAGACAAGGGAACACATAATTCCTACCAATGCTGCTTCACAGCATCATTCCACATACACACAAAAAGTAGAGAAAGAGAAATTAAAAAGACAGACTGGTCTGGGGGGGGGGGGGGAATCCTCCCCCTTTCAAAGGCTCCCAGTATTGTGAGAGGTAGAGAGGCTCAGAAACTGTAAATGCCAAAATCAGTGTCTCCACCATTTCACTGAAAGCAGATTCCCTGAGCAGCGGGATTATGTGCTTTTTCTGGCAACTTCAGTTGGTAAAAAGAACACTCTCCACGAATGCAACAAGACAGGTCGACCTAGAAATCTTGGTGATTTTCATGAGAAATCTCACTGATACTAATCTTGACAACAGAAAGGTAACATATACTCGATCTGTTATTATATGCAGCAGGCAATGGTTTGGTTCTCCATGGTCTTATAGCTTTCCTGTTAGTTACACATACGTGAAATGGGCACAAGCTGGGATCAGTTAAGGTTTCTTGTTGTTCTCTTACTCCACTACTGAAGGAAAAGAGAGGATTGGACCAGCAATTCAACTTAATGATTGGAGGTAAAGTTCAATTATTTTTGGCATTCAGTCAAAGCATTGACTTTTGGCATTTTCTAGAGCATCTTTTCTCAGACCTTTCACATTCATTGCAATAAAAAAATGAAACTGGGTTCTTTGTCCAAAAACCTTCAGATTTCAAAAAGATACTTAAGCTTAACATCTAAAAGTTAATTCTCCCTTGACAATGTTGAGTAATTCCATTAAAGCAAAAATTATTATTAGCATTCTGTAACCCTTTGTAAACGAGCCCGTTGTTCAAATAAACTGACCTCTGCAGCAATTGACCTTTATGTTGCTCAAAAGCTTGACAGTCAATTATCTTCTGATCTCTCTTCAGTGGATCTTGGCTGGAATAACCTATCCATCATCTAGAGGGTAACCTTAATAGTGTCTCACAGGCATTTCTTCACTACTTATGCCATAAACACAGTGCTGTAGAATAAGTCAAGGAATTCTGTCTCAATCCTACTGAAGAGCAACTAAAAGGCAACAATACACCAACAAGCTGTTCTCCCTGGGCAGGCATCTCTGAACACACAATGAAAAAAAACGAAGAGGTTGAATACAGCATCATCCTGAGCTTGGTGATACCGTCTGACTCACGCACAGTACTGGGATTGCGCCTCCACCAGGTACCACAATGCCATTAAGTCTTTAGGGCATGGATTTTGGGGGTACTGTGAAAAGATGCAGTTCTGTCTCTCTGTTGCTTCTAGTCAATCTGATCTTGCTGGGGACCTGGGACCTGCTGCCAGCAGGGACTTGCAACACAGCTGAGAGTGCAATACTGGAGTCCCTCCTCTCTCTTTGGTTTCCAAAGCAGGACCCCTTATCCCCTACGCTGCTGAGACCTGCAAGTTCCTGTTCAGATGGCAGGGATGGGAGCTCTCTTTTGCTGTGCTGCCCGGGAGAGCAAGGAGAGCCCCCGGCCACCACAGCACCGCTCTCGCCCTGGGGACAAGCGCAGAAGTTTCGGCAGAGCTGGATGAATACTGTGGATACTGCAATATTGCTGCTGCCTGAGATTCTCACATCATTTGCTGCCCTGGTCATTTAGCATTGTAACACTGTGATGGCATTAATACATCACCCTTCTCTAGTGTCAATTCAAAGCTAAAGGTTTATTTACCATTAAAGCTAGAACAGTAAGGAGTTTCTTTTCAGTAATGCACTTGAAGCTGTGGTCTTAAGACTTAAAGGATGATATAATTTCTAATATCACAGACTCTACACTTAAAACTACAGAAATATCGGTTTATTGATAATAAAGCACACCTCAGCCGTGCTAAACCATGCTCAGCCAACAAAAACAAATCATATCCCTGGCATGCACATTTCTAGAGAAATAGTAGAGACTACGCATCTTTATAGCATGGACTTTCATAAACAAGGCTCTGTAGAAACATTGAACCTATTGCAGTTTCTGTCAAGGTCTCATGTGACTTAGAGGGGAAATACAGACAGTATCTTCAGAGCTAGAGATCAACAAGGAAGAGTGAAAACTCAGTTTCCTGAAAAGTAGACAACCTAGCATGGAGGAGGAAGCTGCAGAAGAGGAACAATGGGCCAAGAAGTAGTAAAGCACATTGTACTGATCTTCATCTTGGTGGTAAACCCTGGACTGTGATTAGCAACTCTTCAGTGATTCCTTAGCCCACCCTGAGATGTAGGGAAGCCTTACAAGTAGCCCTATATTAGCCAATACAGACTACTGCAATTGTTGCTACAAGATTAAGTTCGAGTTATTTGCATTTGACGGACTCCCTGAGCTAGAGCAGCTCCCACCCACCCATTGCATAGATGCAGGCAGTGCTGTGTCCACGTAGGGCTGCTCATAAGCAATGCTGTGATGTTGGAAGAGAAAGAGGCTGCCTGGTCCTTGGTGCTGCAGCAGGCTGAACTCTGGGTCCTCCCCACCGCGCAGTGCCAAAACCTTGTCTGCACTTCTTGGGCATGCTGGAAATAGCGGAAAGACCAGGTGGACCAGCAAGTGCCAGCACCATCAGCTGTGCCCTCGCAACAAGACATCCTGCTAGCAGTGGTCTGAGAGAAGGTGCTCTTTCTCTCCAGCTTTTGTTTCAGTCATATTAGTGCACTGAGCACATCAGGAAGTGTGCTACGGAGTCAGATCTGCCTCTTGACAGACTTTTGGGGTAAGATGCTATCAACCAAAGTTATGTAAATATTTTTTAATTATTGTTACTAATCTAGAATTTTAAATATTTAAAACCAATCTATTGCTAAGCAAAGGTGGTTCCTCTTGGACAGAAAAACAGGATAAGTTGAAGAAAAGGATTATTATAATAGGATGAAAATATGCAAAATTACTAAAATAGTTAAACTAGAGATCTTGGCTTTTGAATGTACATCATCTCCTGACATTTAAAACATGCTTAAGATTATCCTGAACGTCAAAAGCAAATATATACCAAGAACGAATTCTACAGGACTATTTTCATCAGTAGTTTGTCTGTTACTGAATTTACTAACCATATGCAACAAAACAAGTGTGACTGACAGCTATAAAAGAAAGCACAGGTATCCGGTCCTCAGAGGACCAGCCAATTCTTTTAAGGCTGTTGCAACTTTTATAACACAGCTGAAGTGAGGGAGAAAAAAAGTAATGTCTGTTACAGCACTTCAGAAATATCCTACACTAAACCTTGCATCAAGAGAAAGCAGATCCATAGTTTATGGTCCATATAAAGGTCCAGCATTTCAGTATAAGCCACAGTCTGCCACATGTCCTCTTGTATGGGAATAAGAACTCAGAAGATCTGGTGTACCTGCTCTTTTGTTGTAGCACTTTCGAATAGTATAAAACAGAAACAGTTTAGGATTGAGTCATACAGGATTATGTTCCACATTTACCTGCTTATTCCTTCATATGTGGGATGCTGTCTTTTGACTTCTTCTACTTGTCAAGGTTGTTATCCCTAATTGTCGATCATTTTATAATTCTGTGGCTCATCATATCCAAGGAGTTCAGCCCTCTTTGTGGTTTTATAGTTGAAGTTCAAAATTCTCCACTCTTCAGAATAAATATTATACCTCGTGTAGAAGCTGATGAAATGTCTGCCCAGGGCCTCAAGCCAGCCAATGTCAGATGTGCAGAGAGAAACCAAAAATACTGCTTCCTAGTGGCTGCTATGTGCGCATCCTGTCTCAGCCTTTACTGAATCCAAGAAATGTGCACGTGCTGCATATTGGAAAAAGATCTTATTCCCTCAGATCTTAGCAAGCCACAGTGGAACTGATTAAACTGCTTTGCTCTGAAATGTGCCAAGTCCTCCTCTTTTTAGGTTTCTCAGACCTGACTGAAGGACCAGGCTTCTATTCTGATAGTTGCTTTTAACACAAAATTTTGCTTTTCTAGAAAAACACTGTTGCTTTCCAAATGATTTCTTATTTTCTTCTGCAAATTATGAAGAAGCCCATCAACTGCAACTCCAGGGGAATATTAATGGCTTCTCTCACTTCGGCACAGCAAGCCCAAAGCTAAATGGCCGCATTAGGGTGAGCATGAAGAGCACATTGTAAAAGGGACAGAACCCTGAAGAATGTTCTGTACGTATTTATTAAAATGAGTGATCAAACAAAAAAATTGAGGAATGTGCACATGTATTAAGCTGAGCTCTGTTTTACAGTGATAGACCTAGCAGCAACTTTAGATAAAAGAAATTAGATCTGAGAAAAACAACACACAGTAGGCATATAATACTTAATGCATTAGTAGTCCAAGTCTACCAATTTAGGTTGGCTCCCACTTTATGTTGGCCATCTCTCCCATTACAAGAAACTCCCCAAAGAAGTCATTTTGTAAGAGACAGCACCAGAAGGGAGAGCATCAGACACAATTTATTACGATTCTAGAAGACGGCATTGTGGAAAAAACTTTGCAGCTTCATATAAAGTCCAGCCAGTGGCAGAAAATTACACTGGATGCCACTATAAGCATTTATTATTTCTATTGTGACCTGACACAGCATCTCCAGCCAAGATCAGCCCCATTTGTCTATGCGCTGTCTGCATGCAAAGAGAAAGACATTCCCTGTCCCAAAGCTTTGTGTTCTGAGAAAAGGCACAGAGAAAGAGTATCGTCAGCAAAGGGATGGGTGACCGCTGCAGAACACATGTATTTTTAAAAACACTTGCTAAGCTAATATCCTGGTTCAGCATGAGAGCAGGAATGTGATGCTACAGATACCAGCACCAGAGGTGTGACAGAGAAGTTCTGATAACTTCCCATCACTGAAAAACTCTCAGGGTGTTTTTGACAAAACTGGGATGTTAAGCACAGGCTGCCAGGAAAGTCCTACTGGGAGAATTGCCTGGGGCTACATACCCAGATTTTACTTGAGATTCCAGATGCACAGAGTATCATTACACCTCGTCTTGGAACTGTTAGGTATATTGTTCCCTTATGCTGGAAAATAGCTGCTGCATTATGACCTGCAAGTGGTTATGTTTCAATGGTGAAGGTGGGAGAAGAATTGCTGGAAATGCGTAAGAAAAAAGAAAAGCCACCTGGTTGACAAAAGTAAGCAAAAGAGTAGGCAAAAGTTGCGCTTTGAAAAAGCACATTAAAAACAATATTAACCTCAAAATGAGAAGATTCTGTAACACAGATGTGATATAGATAAAATTATTGTCAAAGTGGTTGCACATCCTATTATTCATTCTTCATTGCTTGGTTATGAACTGAACCTCCCTTATATTTACCTATAGATAAAGAAAGGAAGTACATTGCATAAGTGGTACCTGTTGGCAGAAGAGACCTAGATCAGTTACAAGTAGTAAAGTTTCTTTATGACTGTAAGGATAAAAAACTTAATTTTTCAGTACCTCTCTGAAAACTAAATAGGCCTTCAAGGAAGACCAATAAACAGCTACAAGGTGCTTTTTGTTTGTGTGTTTTTAATGGCAAAAATAAAGAATCTCTGACAAGCCATGACAGAGTGACAAATAGGCAACCCTAGCTATTATTATTAGCTCATCTGTGGATACCCACAGAGGAGTGCTGTGAAGAGAAAAACACGAGAAACAAAAAGAGTACCCTGCCATAATTTAATTCTTAAACACAGAAAATATGAACACATTTCACTGTAGTGCACAGCCTTTAGTGCGAGGGACCTTGGCTCATAATGATTTAAACAACCAACAATATAAGATTTATGGAAATAATTTACATCTCTTAAACAAAAGTCTGGCTTACTCATCTCATATGTAGTAGAACTAACACTTGAAACAGAAGACAACAAAAGCCACTGGTATATTTACCAGAGTCTTAAAATGACATTACCAGCTTAACTTGGGTCCTGACAATATTGATTTACCAAATTTAGTATGAGTATTTTATAGATATACAGTAGCATGCATGTAAATGACATATTTCCAGGCACAATTAGCATTCATTACATGTGATGAACAGATTGAGGGATGAAGACAATTTGAAATGCCCCCTATGTTATGGCAAACCCAGAGAACATTATATGCCAATAAATGAGTGGCAAGTAAAGGATGTGGCTGTATGCATGCTAAAGCTGATGCACAAAAAAGGACAGACTCACAAGGAAACTTGGAGCTGGAGACTTTTGGAGGGGGAAAGGACTTGTCCAAGCCACTGAGGCAGACTGGAGTTAGTTCTCCTGTTTTTTCTTTTTTAATGGGAAGGATAAAAAAGAAAAAAAAACAACACAAACTTGGAAAGTCTTCAGTTTGTCCTGCTCCAGAAACAGAAGACTTCCAAAATCTCAGCTGCACACATTTGCAGATATGGAAATAATTCCTGTCTTCACCCAACAGCAAAGCTTGTGATAGTTTCATTCACACAGCTTTAGATCTAATCTGAGCTCTTTTATAGTGATAGTGCTTAAATTTTACCCAGTTGCCCCTTTATTAAACCCCATCACTTCTATTTAAAACAGATCTTCCACAAAAGGCATCCAGACTTGATTTGAAGGTGCTGGCAGGGGGAGGATTTGCTGTTACACTTAGTACTTTTTTTTTCAACACTTCATTACCACTCTCTTCCATGTTAGAAATCTATGCTCCAAGTCTGGATTTGTCAAACCGCCAGTTTGCACGTACAGGCCCTTTTTATACCTTGCTCTGTTGCATTAACAACCATAGGCACTGTCAAGAAGAGAAAAAAAGGGCATGAAGACTCCAAAAGTGACCCCTTGATCTCTTCTTGGTCACCTAAATGGACCAAGCACTCCAATTCCTTCATGCTAAAGCATTTCCTCTGGCTATAAAATAACTTTCTAGGCTTTTTTTTATTGTGATACAGGTCAAGCGAAGGGAACGGATGACTAGACATGACCTTCAAGTGAGAGCATTCACCCAGGAAATGGGATATTTAGGTTCTGCTTCAGAGAATATTCAGTAGTTATACACAGTTTGCTTCTTGCAAAGAAATTGAGACAGACACAGTGCTTGGCCTGCTGAGATTATCAAACAAAAAGCTCAGAGGTCACCCAGAGTTCTAAAGCCCAGTGTTTTCTTGTTCATTTTTGCCTAAAAAATAAGATTTTATTTATGTTCTTCA
Source organism: Apteryx rowi (assembly GCF_003343035.1). Lineage (NCBI taxonomy): Eukaryota > Metazoa > Chordata > Aves > Apterygiformes > Apterygidae > Apteryx > Apteryx rowi. The sequence goes on along the minus strand of NW_020450916.1, from coordinate 174,268 downwards.
ATTGCTTCAGTCCTTTTACCCCTTCCACCTCTCTGGAACCTCATTTTTGTCCCACCTGTGTGTATAAAAGGCTTGTGTCTCTGGATCATTTGGATCCATGCTATATTTTACAGGCTGAGGCCATGCTCTTCAATAATGTGTGAAACTGCAGCACTCGTTCCTATTCTCAGAAATGCAAACAGGATGTCTTTTAAATGCCTTGCAAAGTGCTAGAGACAAAGGAAAAGCAAGTTCAGTAAATATCCACCTCTCTCCTAATAGAAATTCACCTTTCTGTAAAGATTCAGATATAAGTGAAGTTACATCAATGTCTCACTGCTGTAAATCTAGGTTAGGTTTACTGTTCTGAATTTCATGCAGGATTTTTCCACATAGCCAAATGTCCTTAAATGTACACCAACAGTTCTTTCTCCAAATTGTCTTGATAAATTTAAGGGTCTGGCTAGGGTCTGACAGACATATTACAGTAAGATAAGCTAGCATAGGACTTTACAATGCATTAGCCACTCAGTGATAACTGCACATGTCTGGGCTCTTACCCAGCGGTAAATGAGGCAACAACCTGCTCTTTCAGAGGATGCTCTCGCCACAGGGGCCTCAGATTTGTCACGCTGCTACACTAATACCCCTGCACACCTCCCAGCCCACCTCTAGTGTCAAATACAGGCAGAGCAAGCTCTAGGATGTCTCAACCCATTCATGTAGACCCATGTGAACCTGCCCTTAACATCAATTTCAGATCCAGATATGGGGTTTAGTCTCCCTCCAGAAGCTGCTCACAGTAACTGTAAGAACCTGCTATTTCTCTATGCCRGAAAGAGATTGTTAGCTAACGTAAAGGCCTGTATTTTCAGCCCTGTTGTCCCTGGTTCAAGCCTCTTGGATGAACGCCGTTTCTGATGCAAGTGGGGACATGGTGCATTTCAAACAAAAGATCACTCCTCATAAAATGTATGACAATAGCATAATCTTTGTAATAGAAAATTCAGATGGGTTGGGAAACACCTACCTCCTAAACACCTAAATTGTCTTTTTTGATGGGAAAATTTCCTGGGAATTTTGTCCAGGCTTATGGGAAACAGCAGAAGTAGTGGTTTCTTTAGGGCAGAGTATTAATCCCATAGGACTGACCCAGAGTCTTAAAACATGGAGCAAAATTTCCAGTTAACTCTAAGATCAGGCCAGTTTTGCACATGAGCCTTTTCATTTTCCTGTGAAGTGGACCATTTTGCAAGTAAAATCAGCTGGCCAAGGATTTTTTTGATTCTGAAGTTGGCAATTACAAAATCATTGAATAGTTAGTTTTGTCAGAGGAAAAAATACTCACCCAAGCCTTTTGTCCAATAGTAAAAAATACTCAAAAAACAAGCATGTGTGGGGTTTCAGGGATTCRTTTTCACTGGTTTTGCACAGCCCTCTACACACACTGGGCACATACTTAATGTTAGATCTCCTTCTAAAGGGTACTTCCACACAAACTTGAAGTATACAAACTCAAGTGCTACCTTCAACAGTCATGTATTCCTGAATCAAGGTCCCTGACAGAAATACAGAGATACTCACAGTAAGAAATTGCTGGTTGTCCTGTTGCTAAATGAGTTCAGTTCATATCCATCATAATAAAAGTCATATGATCCAATGCAGCATTAATGCAGACACAAAAGGTACAGGAGAAGCTATTATCATTAAGTGATTCATTGATTTGCCATTAAAGTGCTAGCATTTTAATTTGAATTACTTGTTGCATTTTAAATGAGCAAAATAAATATGCATACTATGTTTTGCCCAGCTCCTACTGCACGCAGAAGCAGTGTCAGCAATACGCCCTGCTTGCATTTGGCTCAGCACACCGACCTCCCCACAGTAAAGAGTCAAATGCAGTGTTCAAAGTCAAGGACTGAAAAGTCAGACTCCTCAGTCCACCTGGAGGTCTTTACAAATGCTCTGAGGCTCAGCTGTGCTGAGCACCCACCAATATTAGAAGTAGAAATGCTCTGAAGGGGAGGACCCTCAAGGTAAGTCATACGTTCTTCTCTTTTACCACAGTAAATAAACCCAGGAATTTCAGCACAGCTGCCTGTGGAGCACATCTCTGATAGACCAAAGCTTTTTTAAAAGAGCCAGAGCTGGACATGGTGTCCCATAACCATTTCAGCAATGGCAGGCGTTCCCCAGGGTAACGCTGCCTCCTTGCTCCCAATTGACAGTCAACTGTAAGGTGGCATTCAACCGCTCCCCTCCCCACAGCACTGCGTGTTGTTATTTATTTGCCACTCTCCTCTTCAAGGTCACGACTTTCCAGGATACTGCACCCTACATGGGGTGACAAGATGTGGTCCAGTCTCTTTGTAGGCTTTGTGCTTGGCTGTGTTATGATGCACATTGCTTAACAGCGCTCACCTTTCTACTGGTGTGGTCTGGCTCACACAACAGAAGCAATAAGCTTGCTGTTTACCACACCACACTGTCCTGCAGATTTTACAATCATTTTATGGTTTCTCCAGATCTCTGATACAACAGTGCTAGGTAACAAGAAATTTCTGGGGGATCCTTTGTAGAAACATTTCCTTCATACAACTTGTTAAGTCAAAGTGTTTAATTAACTTAATATTGCCTATATTGATTTATGCAGTGCTTTTTGTACATATCCTATTGGATAAAATAAAAAATTTGAAACTTGTCTTAAACTGTGTTGGGTCAGTACAGTAACTTTGTGACATTATTGACTCTACGATTAAAATTATACTGAGACAATATCATTTGAATCTGTATTTTCATAGTTTGGCAAGCAAAAAAAAAGAGGAGAAAGATAGATGGGGGAAGGGAATAGCAATCTGTTTGAGGTCAAACAATGGGGTTCTAGATAACACAAAAAAGAGCCCCCCCAAAATATGACCTATGTAATTTATGGCCCACTGGTGAGAGCTCTCTCAGGTGATGTGAAGACGGATCGCAGTCCTCATGCTGCCCGGCTCAAAGCACAGCCGGGAAGGCATTCAGGGGCATGTGCCACCTGGCTATTGAGGCAACTTCGCATTTGCCCTTTGTCTCAATCAATATACAATTATTTTAGCTTAAATTAAACTGCTTCAGTGGGAGGGAGGGAATGCCAAAAAACACCCTGCAGCCTAGCAGTTAGGGTATTTCAGAGGTGAAATCTGTCCTGAATGCAGCGGAGAAGAGATCTGAACATGGGTGTACTAGATGAATGTCTTAACCGATAAGAGGGAGGAGTGAGGCTCCTTGGTTTCTGCCGCCTGTGAATCTGAACAGCAAAATGTAATGGGTCACCATTTTCAAGTTTTCTTTAATTTCTCAGTTTGATTAAACTGTTTATCAAACTGCCCTCATTTTTGCTAACGCTTTTAGTACTTGAAACTGCATTTCTTGGCTAATCAGATGTTCTCTTCAATCAAGATGAAGCACACGTACTCCTGCAGAAGTGTCTTTGCTCTAGGTGATCTCTGTTTCCCTAAAACCACCAAAGCTGGCGCTGACCTCACCTCACATACCGTCTGATCCGGTTACCGGATCTGCTCTCCCCACCAATAAGTCAGCATGCAGTTCCACATTGTATTTTGTCCAGCAAAAATTTTGTCCTTTTTCCATTTCCTTTTTTCCCCCAAGGACCGCTCCTTCCTTCCGCCTGTGTTTTCCCCATCCTGCCCGTAAACACCTTCCCCATCTTGGGCTGAAGCAAATGTGTGCAGGGCTGCACTTTGAGCTCCATCATACCTGAAGAGCAGCCCAATTTTTAAAATAGTTTGAGTTTGTTTTTGCTTTTAAAGCCCTGATCATTTCACTGATTTGTCTTCCAACAAAGCTCCTCAAATAAGTGTGCCGATATAACTATGGTGAGGACTGGAAGGACAAAGGCAGGAATGAGGAGCTACGGAGAAAAGCCAAACTGTCTTTGCCACTAGAAACACCACAGAGTGAAACCTTTAACCCTAGTGGGATTGTCAGAAGATCAGAAATGACTTTTTATGATACTTGATTCAGGGCTTTCATTTTCTGCACTCACTAAATTATGCATCTGCACTTAACACAAAATTCAAGCAATGGCACCGGTGGGGAGTGAAGGAAACAGACAAATTAACAATGCGGATTTGCACTTGTGAATGAACCTCTAGACAAGCTAGCAATTTTATAATGACGAATGCTCAGTCTCCTGGGTTCTTTCTTAATAGGATTACGAAACAAATTTACCATAATCTATGAGGACATGATCAGGCAAAGCTTCAAAAAAGCCATACAACCAAGGCCAATTTCAGCATCACTTTAGCAGACAATTTCGCCAGGAGATGAAAAATTCCTGGAACAGCTAAACCAATATTATGCAAAAAGTATGTTGTATTTACCAAGAGCCAATTCAGAGTCTATCACCATAGCAYCTAAGCAAACAAGAGCAGAGCCTTGCAATTATAATAAGGATGAACTGACTTTGTCTCCCCTCTCCAAGCCCTGGATTTTACCATGGCCTTCAGCAAAATAATTTAATTCAATGACATTTTGATTTTAACTATATAGATTCCTTTTCTCTGTCATAAAAATGAAGTATCAGAAGTCATACTTTGCATGTGCATTGATGTAACACTACGTAAAGGACTACGCAGTAAACCTTTTATTTTCCATCTCTGTAACCATTCAGTTTGGCTTTTCACAGTTTGGTCAGGATGTACCAAAAGAAAGCAATAAGACCACCTATTGTTAATAGTAATATTGCAAGACATTGTAGAAGGAAAAAATGATTCTCTGTTAAAGAAGGAACAGGCTGTGATTTTGGCTGAGATTCTACAGAAAAGTGACTTTTGCGAAATGAATGCCCCACCCTACATGGCTAGGGCTATTCAGGCCCATGGAACTACTTGATTGAGTTACATTTTAAAAGACTGATAGTCCTGGACAATTTGGTCATATTAGGGCTTTTCTATCACAAACAAGGCAGCATCTGGTACCTGTGGAGTGCTGAAAGCAGTGGTGACTCCTCCATGCATGACTGAGTTGCGATAGATTCCTGCCATAGCAGGCACTCAGAGCGAAAGCCTGAGCTACCCAATCTTCCTAAGCTTCCTAAATGCCCTTTCCTATTTTGGATTCTAAGATTCGTATTTATTCAGGAATTTTTTTATTTCCATCCTCCCTGTGCAGTTACTGGTAGGAAGTTATCATGCTGTTATCAAATTGCAAATAAAGCCAGGATATTGGATCACAGCCTCCATAATCCATCAGTCATTACAACTCAGAGAAAACTCTGTAAAACCAGCCTGAAAGAGGCGGCAGAATACTGATGAGAGATGTAGCAAATGCAGYGTATACCAAACGCTAATAAAATGTTTCCTAAAGAAGCAAGTTGGATTTGGAGGTGTATAACCCACAACACTGTTCTCAGCCTTTTAAAGAAGTTGCACCAGCTTGGCAGGCTCGGAGAGGAGCTGCGCCAGGCACTGCTCGAGGTTGAGGTTGCTCTGGCACAGGGTTTAGCTTGCAGGAGCCGTGGGTGCATGCTGAACGCAGAATCAGGCCCGCTGTGTGCCACTGAGTAAATATAACGTCTCCCTGGCTTCACGTAGCTTTCTTGATAAATTTGACAATTTACATCTTCATTTCTCCTTCAGATTAATAAAGCAAGATTGATCTCTCTGGAAATAATCATCTACGGAACTAGAGGAAACGCGCATGAAAAGGAACAGCAATACAAGCCTCTCCTCCTCCCCAGATTGTCTTCATTTTCCTATTCGTCTTTTACAGCTCTATAAATTAGTAGATCTCAACATGATATAAGAAGCAAGTTGATACCATTGTCACCATTGTACATATAATAACTGAGGTCCAGTTGAAAAGAAGGCTCAGATCAGTAGCAGGCAAGAGACTAAAACGAAAAACCCTTGTTGGACTACTGCTTTATCCTTAGACTTGGTAGGATGCCATCTCAGTGTGAGTTAGTCTTGACCATTTCAGGCTAGCTATTAAAGAAAGTCTCCTGGAAGACAGTGACCAGAAAGGGGCCTATATTCTCTGGTTGTCTGTAACAACAGTTCAGCAATGTATACAAGTGCTTTTCAGATGGGAACAAAATGGTCCAGACAAGGTTATTTCAGAAGCTCTAAGCTAGAAGGTCTCAATTTTTATCCCAGCCACTACTTAAGACTATCAGGCCATGACGTGCACCTAAGGAAGGCAGCTGGAGTCCTGTATTGGCAGAACTAGACGTTAGTTGACACAAGGATAACAGCAATGCCTGTAAAATGCAAAGGATTAAGACTGGCTCACCCACATAAGACGCAGTAATAAAGCCAAATTCAGTGAAACACATGTTGTCTTTAAGTCAGATAGCCCAGCAGATAATCTGTAATATCGTTGGTTCATAGAAAGATGGACTCTCAGGCCAAATAGTTGTGTTTGCTCATTGCCTCCATGAACTCATTGTTCATGCAAACCTCTCAGCTACTTTAACAAATGAAAGCAAGCACAGGAGCAAGCTACTCAAATCCTGGATGAAGGATAATAATCATATGGTTTATAAGTGAGCAGAGAGTAGAATTTTAAAAAGGTTGATTATTGCTTCAGCAAGTTCTAGGGAAGTGAGAATACATCACGAATGGGACAGATCAGTCTTCTGGAAGGAAGCGGATATTGCTTTTAAAAAGCATATCAAAGACCTCTTACAGGCAGGCAGCATTTGTCTGAGACATCTTACCTTATCTGCAGACACTCAGATCTGTGAGAGATGCTTGTAGATTTTACAGTCACATCGAGGTGAAGAATTCAAGATTTAAGAAGGACAGAATTAACTTTCTGGAAAGGGGAGGTGGGAGATGTAGGCTGAGGAGTTAGAGGAGAACTGAATCTTGGAGCCTCCCTGCTGATTTTCTGGGTTGTTAGAAACAAAGCTGAAGAGGAGAACCTGCACTTTACAGAGGCCTCCTGGTTCAAAGGAACTGTTTCTGGGAAAGTGTTCACACACCTACACAAAAGTCAGTTTGCAGGACCAGTATCTGAAGGGTATCATCTCCGGGGGGGGGGAACACAGGTATGAAAAGAGCAAGGCAGCTACGCGGTGAGTAAATCCTTTCCCGAGGCCGAGCTGCCGGCGCGGGGTGATTGCCTGAGCTCCCTGCAGACGATCAGCACTGTGTGAACAAGACCACCTCTGCTTTCTCGCCGGGCAAAGCGGCTGGATGGCGTCTTTGCTGCCTCCCATTCTCGACAAAGCAAAAACTGTGTAGGAAATGCCTTGCCCACCCCCATCCTCAGGGTAGAGGAACAATCCTCACTATTCAAAATTGTAAAACACTGTTTCAGTGAACCAACTTAAAATCTTCATCTAGCTAAATCTAAGAACTCTGTTATTCTCTGTACAGGGTCAAAAATAAATGACTTACAGCACATTTTTAATACAAGTGGTGTTTCTTAACTAGAATGTTAAACATGCACCTGATATATACCCTAATCTATAAAGTAAGAATGAACTAGGGAAAAATTTAAAAAATACAAATGTCTCTCTTTCCACTAATAGATTCTAGCATTGATTCTTCCAAATCTCACCTTGAAATGGAAACAGCATCATCGAATATTTGCTAAAAAAAATTCCTGCTTTGCAATGACAGATGGGGAGCTACACAGAAGAAAATGAGACACTGAGGTTTCACCTCTTTAGCATTTTACCTATCATGCCTTCCAGGGAAAAGAACAAAACAATCAAATATTCTCTGCACTACTGGGAAGCTAAACATCTAACCAAGACACTAGTGCACAAACCAAGACCCACAAGAAAAAAAAGTAAAACTCACTTGTCTTATTTCACTGGGGAAATAAACAACAAAGTAATAAACAAAATAGATGGTTAAAAGTAATTAGACTTGTATAGCGCCATGCTTTAAGGCACTTTTTTTTTTTTTTTTTGAAAAGATAGAATTAGATTTTCAAAACACTTACACTTCTGATAATTTGCAATGTTCTTCTAGTAATTCTGCAAGAACGTTTCATAAATGTACTGTTTTTAACCTGAGAGCATTCCATCAACAATGCAAATAAAACAGGCAGGCAGGCAAGGACAGAAAGATAGAAAGACAGGAAGACAGAAAGAAATCAAGTTAGCTCCTGTAAAGCAGAATTATCCTGAGTTAAGTAGTAAGCATTAATAGCAAGTACATATATGGATCAGGATGCATAATACATATTTGGAACAGAAAGAGAAAGAACAAAATAGACCATATTTCAAAGAAAGGGAATTGGAGAATAAGGAGAGAAGAGCCTGGAACTAATATAGTATTTTTTTCCATTACTATAGGACCAAAACTAGAGGCTGTATATCAGTGAAGGAGGCAGTTGGAATATTATAGTATGGATATAAAATCTGTAAAATATATGCAGCATTATTCAAAATGTATTTCCAAGCAGAATATTAACTGCATATCTTCTGGCTTTGACTATATGTTAGGGTTTAGACAAAGCAGGCTGGAGAGCTAACCAAAAGGAAGGAAATGGAGAGATGCCCAGCATTTTAAAGGACTAACAGAAATGTCATCAGCAAATAAGGACAAGAAAGTCCAACAGATGATACCACAGTAAGGCTATTAGCAACCACTACCACATCCTAGAAATACCCAGATATGATGCAGCCTATTGGCTTTCCAAATTTTCCAGTTTTTAACATTTTCCAGATCTGATATACTGGCTCCAATCCCCTCTCCTGCCTTCTTTCTTCCATGCTGGCATCTTTCCCTTCTCAGCTTTCCTAATATTTGGTTTCATGAAGAAGGAAACTAAAACAGGAGTAGAAGCAAGTTTGGCATGAGCAGTTGCCTCAGCTACGGGTCCTCCCAGAGCTCCTGCCTCACCTCAGCACTTTCCAGAGCAGAGCGTTACGTCCCACCTGCCTCAAGCGCAGCGGCTGTCCAAAGTGGCTTTACTAAGTCACCTTCAGGACTCATTTAGTAATTGTTCCTTGCAGGACCAACCCCAGGTCATAAAGCTGGTCCACAAAAACACAGAGAGTTATTCCTAGAGCAAGAGGAGAGACTACCTTGCATATCTAATTTTCTTCATTGACTAAGCAGCACAGTTCAGCCAGCCTCTCCCTTGCTGATCAGCACTTCACTTTGCAAGTAGCTGCTCTGACATTAGCATGCAGTGCATTAATTCATCACCCTCACAAGAACTGCCATCAGGCCCTGCAGGTAATCTTTCAGCAAGCAACCTCGCGAGCACAAACTCCAAGAGAGGAAATCCTCAATCAGCCAAGCACAAGGAATGACTTGGGGTATGAGCTGTACTTTTACCCTCTTTCAGTTGTTAGGTTTTGCAGTGAGGGCTCCTATCGTCTTCACGACCTCCCACTTCATACCACTGTGTCCTCCTTGGCCCACTCCAAACCAGCTAAGAAACAATTTAACCCAACATGTCAGGGAACCACCCAGAAACAATACTGGATTTCATATTAGGATGAGGCTTCCAAGAAACGAATTTCCACAGGAAAATGATAGTCTCACTGCGAAATCAAAGCACTTTACCTTCAGACTGAAATAAATCAGTGAATGTACAACCAGAGGAAAACTTTATCTAAAACAATAAAATTAGGCTTTTGAAAGCTTCAGACACATTCATTCAAGCCACATAAATTGTGATTTCTAACCTAACAAAAGCATGTTTGTAGAAATGGTACCACAGGGTTACCTAGTCACTGCTCTTCACTGATTTCAAATCTACATTTGTTTGATTCTCAGACTGCTGTTTTCCTCTCCCATAACCCATGGACAAACCCTAGGCCCTTTCCAGTTATGTGTCATCAGTGACAGGGGGAGTCCAGAGCTGGTATTAGCTGGGCCCAGCTGGACATGGTCCCCAGAGAGCACCCCAGGTGACAACCAGGGCTTGCTGGCAGCAGGACTCTGCACCCACCTCACATTACCACCTCTGCATGACATCTGTGCACAAGTGCTTGGCATTACCCAAAGTACTCTTCCATTGGCAGGGAGAGTGGTATAAATAAGCAGAAAAGCTGACCAACTATTATATAGTCCTGAGCAAAGGCAGAGGTGGCCAACAGCTTGGGAAAGGGGGGAAAAAGTGAAGCTAGAGAGCAGTGAGATGCAATGTCCAGAGGAAACGACAGCACTATTTAGACAGCAGAGCTGCATTCTTGGGCATTTTTGATAAGCCACGTAAATTGTGTTAATGGCCATTATGTCAGCAGTACATCTACTTAAAGCCTGGCGATTCAGGGTCTGCCAGCTACGGAAGACATTACATATGTGCTTGCTATTCTGCTGCACTAGGAGCACAAAAATCTCATTTCTCAAGGGAAAAAAGAGGACCTGCAGTGAGGTCTTTTGGCATGGCTGGGATAGGTTGATGTGCAAAGAGTGTCTGTCCTGGGTGAAATACTGCCACATCTCACACTTAGCTGTTTTGTGGATTTAAGAGTCTGGTTATTTGGTGCCTTTTGCCATTTACATTTGTGGTATATGAATAAGTGTGAAGACTGTTCTTATATATCTGACCCAGCTACAAGTAGAAAGTAACAAGCCACTTGCTTGACAATTTTAGCCCAACTTGGCATGAGCAAACAACCTTAATGAGCTTTGGGCAAGTATTTCAGCACTTTGGCATTCATTAGTGAACCCCCAGTCACAGCGTGGCACATCTGCAGTTATGACAACGGCTGCAGGCTAATGCAGGCATATACCTGAGKTGGCTTTAAAGTAGTATTGAGCATCGAACCACCAGGCGCTGCAAAACCCATTTGAAGGGCAAGGGACCTAACCTGGCTCCGAGCTTCGCACTGGCAGGAGTAAGCTAGCTGCGAGCTGCCGCTTGTAGGTTTGAACTGCACCACAATGCAGTCTCTCACATGAATTCATTGCGTAGTAGATCCACATCCTTGCTGTGGTGTCTTCTTCTGAATATGCCGCTAGGTTTACTAACAGCCATGCCTCCTGAAGCACAACGGGAGGGGAGTACTCAGAAAATTGAAATAAGTTTAACGTTTGAGATCACAAGCATTTGCACTGCAAGTCTCTACCCATTACTCCCGAAAGCTGGTATATAACAGGTAACAAGAGTATGACAGTGCTTTGAATCAAAACTACAAGAATTTCAAATTATGATTGTCAAATGCATTCACTTAGCAGCTTATGTGTAAACATAAGCTAGATGCATTGGCATAATAAACAGCCAATCAATAACAGTGAAAGGACAGATTAGTAAAAGATGCTTCTGTCAGAGGACAAATTGAGGACATGAGAAAAGATGAAATTCTATGAATACAATTGCTTCCTGTGAATAGTAACATTCAGCTCTTGTTCTGATTAGATGGAATTGGTTCAGATGAGCATCAAAAACTTCTGAATGCTTTTCTAAAACTGCTGAGGCTTGTCAAAATGTACTGCACCAATGCCAGAAAAAGAAAACAAAGCGAAACACCAAAAACTCCCAAACCAATTCTGAAAGAATCCATGGGATTTTGTGACTGTCCTTATCTGCTCCATTTGTGCCTTCCAACTTTTCTTATCCAGCTCAGTAAATTTGTATCACGGGGTACCTTCAAACTCTGAATAGGTTTGGATGAGCAAGCCATGCGCTGCTTTGCCTCATGCAACTCTAAGAAAAATAGCCAGTCAGGCAAGCCTAGACTCCAAATTTTTTACCGTAGGTAGTGATGATATATGGAGCGGGGAAAAAAACCAAACAAACAAACTTGATTTTTATAAGAGCAGCAGGAGCTAGCCACATTGRCAGTTAGAAAAAAATCGTTCTGACTTGTAGTGCTGAATAAATTTGATGGATAAGTCACTGAGAACTGATATAGAGTTCCAAATTACTGTATTGAACATTCCTCTGAACACAACACATTTTATTAAAATATATAAATGTCATCATTTGGAAGGTAGCTCTCTGACAATGTTCTTAAAGAGACAAGATCCTGATGTGCCCAGCTGCCTTAATATTTAGGCACAGGCACACATGAGAATAAAAATATCATTTTAGTCTTATCTGAAACATTTTCCTTCCCCTCCCCTTGCAATCCATGTCCTCCTGATAGAAGTGAAAGAAAACATTAGTGGTAATCCTCTGCCTGCTCAAAGTGAAAAAATTCCCCTGGTAGAATTAGTAGAACAATGGCAAAATAACTATTTTTTGTCTTTGGAGACAATTTATATCCACGGAGATGTGAACACTTAAAAAAAGTGGTTTTTATTCATTGAAATTCACACATGCTTCCTAAAAACATCAAAATCTTTTACAAACTTTAATCAGTTTTGCTACAGACATCCCTAAGGAGAGGGACAACAAGTATAATACTTATCTTCATACAGTTAGGTGAAGTCGTGCGTAGAAAGGCAGAGAAGTGTCCAATATCGTGTTCTAAATCAGTTGAGTTTGGCAGCTTCAGCTCTTAATAAGGAATACTGCCTAAACAGTCAAGCTGTCCTGAATGATAAACTGCTTCAAAGAGGGTTCATGGGAATGATTAAGTACTCGCCATGTTTTTCTTTTTGTCTTTTGTCTACAGGGAACAAACTGATGTCGAGTGAGCTAAACAGTCACTAACTTAGCAACGCAATAGCTGGGGAAACAGTTAAAACACAACTGCCAGCACTCTTCCAAACTCAGCATTGCTGCTAGTGCCCTCAATACTGAATACCCCTCACTCCTACAACAAAGAAAGAATTTAAAATGTCCATCTGAAAGAGTGAAGATTCAGCAAATTTACACTGAACAGCATTAGTTAAAACACAAGCATAATAAACCCAGCATGTGCATGTGGGATGCTGCACTGAAACTTTATTTTTTACACATCTGCCTCAGTCCGAAAGACCTTTCCAGATCTGAAGGCACCGTTACCTATTAAGTACAGGAGCTCAGAAGCACGGCTGCAGCATGAAGGCTGCCAAGAGACAATAAATAGCTCACACCAGCCAGGGAAGCACTGCTGCCCCTCTGCCCCCTCCGGCCCTGAGCCTGCATATCTTCGCCTCTCACTGCACCTTCAAAAGCCACGTACTAGAAATGCAGAGGGACATATATTCCCTACAGTGAGAAGGGTCAAACTTGAACCAAAGGCTTAGGCATTTCTAATACCTGGTACTTTTCATTAAAGGATTTCAAAGGGCTTTATTTAGCAAGGTAGGCTTTATCAACAGTCCCAGTTTACAGGTGAATGAGGCAGAGGGTTTAGGCAAACAGGTCCCCATGTGTCAGCCTGCGTATTGCACACGTGGGGACGGAGTGCTGAAGTTCCAGCTCATCCCCTCCAGGGTCTGCTTGAGTGTCTTTTCTCTCCCCTCCTTGCCTGCTTTCTCTAGTGCAATCCAGCCCTGCTCTCAAAACCAAAGATTACTGCCACTGCCTGCTTCTTGGATATCACAGAAATTAGGCAAAACAAATGAAGAGAAACCAAAAAGCCATTACAATGAAAATCAGAAGTGCTGGCCAAGGTGTAGAGTTGTCCTCCATCCTTTCCATGATCCCCTCCTAAGTCTACACCAAAAAAGCTTCTAGGCAGAACAGTGAAAGCACTGTGCTTTCTCTGAAAAAGCATCTGGTTTTCATGAAGTCAAAATTTTCAGTACTGCTTTGCTAACGAAAGCGAATTGCTTTTCTTCACTGAAATTTTCTGTGAAAAACAGAAAACATTTTCCCAATACTTCTAAATTATGGCATTAGATACCATAGGCTGTTTCAGCTTTGGACTGAAAAAGAAACACAGAATTGTGTTTGTGTCCAGCAATCTCACTACTGCAAATCTCCTCTATATTCATTACAGCCTGTTCCTGTTTGTTCTGTGCCATAGGGCACATGTAATTGCAAGTCAGTAGCAAAGATTTTTTTTTTTCAAAAATCTATCAAGTCAGAGGTGGTATCATATGACCAGAGATATAGCATCTATATTTAGTAAAGAGGTGGGCAACAGACAAACAGACCTGTTAGTTTGGTCCCAGCAAAATGCAAGGCTGAACACATTCTGAAGYGTAAAAGAGAGGATGTGAATGGAAAAGGGCTGAAAGGTGACCTGAGTTCAGTGAAAGCRGGCAGCGCTAATTTCTATATTTGCTAAGGTAATCAATTTTCTAAACAAGCGCAGTGCCTTATGTCCCACCTGTGCAGGCAAAATATTTGAGACAGCGCCACGTAGGAAATCTATGAGACTGGAAAAGCTGAAGGGTAGCAGAGGAGCTGAGAGCGCAACAAGGGAGTAGCTAAAAGCAAGGCAAGAGTAAGAGGCTGTACTGGAAAGGGAAGATACAAAGACAGGTCTTCCGACCATTCCTGCAAATATTGCTGGATACAAATCCTGCAGCTGTTTACCAGTCTGAACTGGAACAACTCTATTTTACAGAGCTACAAGAGCGGCTGTGGAAGTTACCTACACACAAAAACACAGACTATTTCAGTGATATTCACAGCAACAGTAGCTCACCCTTCTGGGAAGAGGAGGAGAAACATAAAGCCTTATGTGAAGAAACGGATGCCTGGATAGAAGTCCTGTACTAAGGAGAAAGTGCATCCATGGTCATGCATTTAGAGATTAACAGTAATAATCAGCCAAAACAAGACACAAGACACAACCAAACCTTCAGTCTGAGCAGATTTCTGCTCAGGTGCGTTCCAGAAGGATGAGTTTGGAGTGGATCACATGCATGGTTATTAGTGTGGACAGAAAAATGGAGACCCTATCTGATGAGAGGGGAAAAAATACCACAATTAGAAAAACAAGGGGGGGGGGAGGGTATAGGATGGCTCTTTAATATGTCTGGAGATTAATAAAAGGAAAGAATGGAGTCATTAAAATCAAACAATGCTTTTGGCATGAGAGCAAAGCAATACAAACTGATGTGAAGAAAGCATGTCTGGAAAATAAAACAAAGCTTCTGAATAGCAGAGGAAGGAGGTTCAGCAATAACCTTCTTGCAGTAGCAATGGGAAGGAGGAAGGGAATCTCAACTACTTTTAAAAGGGAGTTATATGAATTTTAAATGGGATTGCAACTGAAATTGTGGGGAAGGGAACATGATGACCCAGAATATACCATCCCTCCTGCATTAGGCTTGTTTTAGTTCTGCAAACTGATGAACCCTTCCTAATCTTGGTATAGAATCTCTCTTCTTTGTCATGAGACACAGCAGGACTGTGCATGGCAGTAATGTCGTATTTGGCAATCGCAATGCTGAAAATGAACCTCATCTCATGGGGTCTGACCTTGGGCAGCTCTGAAGCCCTTCAATTCACATGAAAGTCAATAGCATTTGGACTATTTGATGCAAGGGGCTTTTACTAAGAGACTTCCTTTAACCTGAGTACATCTTCCAAAAAAACATCGTACACAACACAAACAACTGAAGGCTATTCAACTGTAACAGCCACTCTGTCACTGCAGAGCTTTTCCTTATTTTTGGTCTTTTATAAAGCATCTAGTTTTGCTGCAAGTGTACTTGGGTTTGCACAGAACAGCACACACAAGCCACCAAACAGCAAATCAAACAGAGGAAGATGTTACTGTTCAAGTGCTGTGGTTTGTGCATTAGCATAGTGGATATGGTAGCACTGTCCCTTAAGTTTTCTGCCAGGGTGTGAAAGACAAGGGCAGGGAAGCTGGGGAAAATGCGGCCAAACCTTTATTATTCTCATCATTATATGAGGTCAGCACTGGCCATATATTGAAATCCTCATAAAACATCAACCATATTTTCTTTTAATTACCCTCATGTAAACTGGGAAAAACTGCTCTTCTAAGGCAGCACAGAGTTCACCTCCACAGCAAGCAAAGGCCATGGGAATTCTCCGCACAGGGGAAGAGCGCATTGCGCTTAGCCCATGGTATGCGTCTGACAGGCGGGCTGCAGGTAGGCAATGCAGAATTTCACCAGCTCGGTAGCTCCTTGGTAAGAGCGCTGCAAACAGAAACAGAGTGCTTCTGCTGCTGTAAGCAGATGCCCAGTTTGCATCCAAAAGCACAGCAGCAGCTGAAAACTGTTGTCACCCAAGAGCTATTCAGGCATTCAGTGAAAGAAAGCTGCTGCAAAGAGGTAAATCCAATATATGCATGAAAAAACCCCAAGCAGGCAAGTTCACCCTTGGCTACCTCTAAAGCATTAAGGTGTAAGGGAATAGAGGATACTCATGTCTCCCTTGGCCACAGTCCAACAGGCGGGACAGCGCAGGGACAGGTAGTCCATGGAGGGGGGTCTGGGACTGCTCAAGTCCCTGCCGTCACCAGAAGCACACGTGAGGCTTTGACAAGAGTGGTGCACCAATCTGTGGATAGTAGGGAGCCCTGGAGTGTCAGACAAATGTTTCTTTGTGCTGTGGCTTAAAAACAGCCAGGGAAAGCCAATGTCGTTCACTGGGAACCTGAGAGAGGAAGGGAAGCTCGAATATTATCCTTGGGGAACAAGGGTCAGTTCCCTGCTATGGGACTTTCCGTGAACAACCTGCTGACCTAACTGGCCTTTGAACTCTATGAGTCTAGTCCATCCCCCGGTATGGGCTGGAGGTTTCTAAACATTAAGATATTAAAGATGAGAATATCAACCACTAGTTCGCTGTCTCCCCTACATAGTTATTGCAAAGGAAAGTATCTAAAAAAGAGTGGGAGGTACCCAGATATTATGATATTTATAACTTAGATTGACAGAAGTTGGTCATCCTTTTTAACACAGCCTTGAAAATTTGTAGATAACTGAAGGATCTACAGAGGTCCACTTCATTTCTGTTGAAAAACAAGTTGAAGAAGGCAAATGGTGGGATAATTGAAGCAGACTAATCTTCCCTAATTATCCCTGTTTCTCTTTAGTACCTCCCATCCTCCCACTACTGACTCCTGCTTGCCCAGGAAGCTCTAAATGCAGGAAATAAACAAGATTTCAACTACACAGTCCCCTACTTGTATCCCCAGCACAGCTGCAATGAAAAACAGGCTCATAAATGAAGAGAAATACTGACAAGAAGCAGAGGATATCCATTAACCTCTTCAACAAAGAACATCGAACACTAGGTTTTATTAGTAAGAGTAGGATAGCTTAAGAGTTAGCACTCCTTCTCGAAAAAATTTAATTAGATTGTGATCAGCAGCCTTGGTATATTTATCCAATAATGACTAAATTAGTCATTACATCTCTGAAGAGAGTTCTTGGACTTCTTGTCCATAATTCTCCGAAAACATCACCTCAATATTCAACAGGAGTCAAAAAGGCAGCTTCAGAAATTATTAGAAAAGAAATAAAGAAAGAGCAGGAAATGTAATTATGATATATTTCTGGTCCCATATTCCCCTCTGAGATCTCAACCTCTTCTCCTCAATCTCAAAAAGTATATAGCAGAACTAGAAAAGTTTCAGACTAAGGCAACAAAAATGATCAGATAGATGGCATGGCTTCTATACCTAAAGAACTTACATAAACAATAATTTTTCAGCCTGGAAAAGAGGTGAGTGAAGTGGGCTATAATAAGGGAATATAAAAAGATGAATTGCAGAGAAGAGACAGTAATTATTTTCATAAGCCCAAATCTAGAGGTACTTAGTAAAGTGATCGTACAACTTTAAAACAGAATTGCTTTTCATGTGATACAGTTATTACATTGTGAAACTCATGTCCACAGAATGTCATGGAAGACAAAAGTACAATGGGTTCAAAAAGCAATGAGACAAATTCTTGTGAGAAGAGTCCATTAAAAGCTATTAAATAAGATGATGCAGATGCAACTTCCATCTCAGGAAGTTCCTCAGCTGCAAATAGCTGGAAAGTGGAATATGATACCAAAGAAAGCATCACTTTACACACCTTGTTCTTACAAAATTGTTTTAAGCTATTACCACTAGCAGGCAGACTATTTACCACTGGCAGGATCCTGGTCTGATCCAATATGACCATTCTTAAGTTTGAATGGTATCAGCTATTTTGGGGCCAGAAAGGATGATTATGATCATTTATGGCACAACACAGTGAAGATTATAGAACTGCACCATTGAATTTCTGCATCAGTCTCAGATTTCTGGTAGCTGCTATATGGAGTACCTTGATGCAAGACTGGAGATGATGCAAGAGTCACTAACTCCTTTGCAGATTGTTATTCCAGCTGCTTCCTGTTCAAAATGCTTACCTTACTTCTTTTCTGAAGTTGTGTGGCTCCAGTTCTTCAGTTTCTTTTACTACAGCCTTCTGTCTTATATCACTGAGAACAAATGAAGGACTTTTCAGCATTATTTGTACAGTTAATAAAAATCAAAAAGTGCCATGAGAGTCATCCAAATAAAAGACTGCATTCATTTTTTAAAGACATAATATATAGCTGGATCTAAAGATGTGTAATTTGCCTGCTGGTTGAGGTTATATATTAAGGGAACACTGAAAATAACATTAATGGGAAGCAGAATATTTTTAAGGCTTGTGGTTGAATTACCCCAGGAGGGAAAGCAAAAACATGACAAGCCACCAAAGTGTGCTGGCTTATCTACCAGTTCATCCAGATAAGACTGCACAGTCTTTGCTGCTTGCTTTCATTTTGTGCTTGTATGTCATGGTTTTAGCATTCATAAGATCATTCAGGCTTACAGAAGCCTCATGCAATATTAAAATGTTTACGCAACCCCTTCCTGTGCTTTAAGCGGCTACAAGTTCTTAGTGTGCAGAGAACAAGAGAAAATAGGTTCCACGTCTCAGGAGGAAACCCTACTCTAGTCTAACTATGGTCTCTGAGCCATCCTCTGATTATTCAGAGTGGTAATTTTTATGTCGATTACCACCGCTTGCATTCCATCACTCTTGCTCTCTTGGCGCATGTTTAGAAACTGCTTCTGGGCTCAGGTGCATTGATAAGCTAAAGAACATGCTTTTATTTCAAGAAAGTGTCTCTTTAAAATCATTTTGTCCCTACAAGGAAAGCATTCCAACTGTATATCACGAGACAAAGGTTAAGATACCTAAGAGAACATGCCACTTTGACAGAAGTAGAGTTTTACAGAACCACTCAATGCTTAATGAAATGAGTGCTATAAGCAGCAAGCTTCAGATGAGGATCTGGAAAAAGAACTGCACTTCTTTGTACATGGGCTTAGCAGCATGAATTGCTTAAGGATTTACAGACAAGCCATCAGAAAGAGTAAAATAAAAATATAAGGCAGCAGGAATGAGACTGCTTCAGAGACATACAGGTCTGAAGCAAGAGAACATGGGAGAAATGGAGCCCTAAGGGGAAGTGGTATGTTTGTACCCTCTGGAGGTTTCCAGCCAGAAGGCCTGTTCTCCTCACATTCCCACTTGAAATCCCAGACCAGAATTCAGACAGCAGCAGCAGACCTCTGTGCCATGCCATTTTCCTTATGCTCCATTTACACTGTGTGCAAGGCAGAAGCCTCCGGTCCCTATTTAGGTCTCACTCCCTCAATCAGCTGGAGTTTTACTAGAGTAAAGGAATCAAATGCAGTCACAGACTGGGGGTTATGTACACGAGGGACCCGTATGATCCCATTTTCTCACCATTGCACACCAGTTAACAGCATACTTTATCCGCATGGGGAAGCTTGATCCAAACACCAGTCTGGATGATAACTGCCCAAGTCCAGGACCTCATCAGCATTTACATGAAATTCTTTTTTTAACCTTCATTTCCATCAGCTCTTTTTATGATATTTCCTCATTAACTGTTAAGTTAAACATCTTACTGTGCCTTGTCCATTAAAGATTTAGCTCTCAGACAAAGCCAAGCTGAAAAATTCATGCTGTGCATTTGGGTTGACCATCACTCACACAGCTGCTTACATGCTTGACTAGGGGCCCTGCAATGAGCATGATGTGCTGCGTCCACACGAACGAATGCCCTGCAGGCACCCCTGGGCTGAGCAGCAAGGCTCAAAATGGCACTTTAACAAGGCATCAGAAGGCTGTTTAACCCCATGTTGCAGCCTTCAGAGACAATCACAGGGAGGCCTCGACTATTTCTTTTTAATGGCTTTAAATGGTTTTGTCCTTTAGAAAGGCAGAGTTTGCACCGTGCAGTAACTGCTTGGAAAATGTGGGTTTCTAAATCCCCAAACATGCTGTTTGTTACAACAGGCATTAACACACAGCGTCCAAGTCCCGCACGGTAGCACATCTGCAGCCCTGTAGTCGGCCCTGTGCTGCCTGCTCTGAGCTGCATCATGACACCACGAAGGGATCAGAGGTGTCCCCATTTCACAGCTACGCGTGGGCACCAGTTGCTTGTTTTAACCCAGTCAGACGCCTCCCGGCAATACAAAGTCCAACGTGCGTTAGCACTGATTTTTCCATACAGCAGCAAATGCTGTACATCAACCAGCCAAGATTATTGATTTTTTTTTTAAAAACTTGTTTGCTTTCAGAGATTTTTCAGAAGCGATTCTTTTCTAAGAGTGAAGGCACTAGGCTTCACAAAATGGGAGAAAGAATGAAAGGCTTGACAAGACTCTATACAGCATTCACTCAGTCCAACAAAAGAGCTATAGAAAACCAACACCTATAAATATCCAGCTGTGTTTTCTCCCTTGTTTCTAGGCATAATATTGCCTCATTTAATATCACATAGACAGCTAAAAATCAGTCTAAATACACTTGTTYTATTATCACTTCAGCTGTTTGCTCTAAAAAACTAACTGTTCCTTCCAAAAAGATTTGAAGATTTGCTGCCTTTTCATTCTCCTCTCTACTTCTCCATGTCCTAACCTGCACGTCTTCTCTGTTCAGATTAATGTTGTGTGAATAATTGAATTTTCAGTTCCACTGCAGAACTGGGAGAACACGTGTGTGGCCGGGTGAAGGCAGGGAGGGGAAGCCATTGGGGAAAGAGGGTGTAATCTCTGTGTATCCAATGTCTCTAGCTCTTATCCAGGTCCAAAGTTCATCTGAGACCAGCTGCCCATGCAAGTGTCCTATAATGAGTAAATTACAAGGCATCATGTAATGGGTTTCCCTCAGTCTTTCCTGCTGGAGCTGTCCCTCTTCATACAAAATGCTAAATATTCAAGGTCAGCCCAGGGAGCAGATTACGCTGTGACCTTCTGGAGATGTGTCTCACCTGGCAGGAAAGACACTGGAGCTCCAGCCCCTGGCTGAAGTGAATATTCAAGCACTTTGCACAAAATGGAGCAGCATGTGCAGCAGGGATTCAGAGAGTCCTGCCTCCCCCACTCAGTGCGGCACTGCTTGAGGTTTTAGGTGCTCTCCCATGATGTGCGAGTTGCAAGTGCAAACCTCTTCAGGCAGAGAAGGAAATTAAACCTGGGATTTCTGAATCCTGGGTGACCACTCTAACCAGCTGGTTAAATATGTAAAGAAAACTTCCGGCCATTTTTATAAATCTAACCTCAAATATTTTTTCCAGTGAATATATTCAAAGTTTGTAAATAGTTCCAAGAGAGCATAGCTTTCTTTTTCAGAAAACAAAATACTCTGGAGAGGTGCAGGTGAGGAGAAGGAATAGCGAGCAATAATTTAGACCATGAATTCTTCATGGCAAGGATCTATGAACTATTCTCTTTACACAGTGCTTAACACCAGGGGAGTCGGGCTCTTGTTTGGTCTTCAGGCACTACCCTAAAGGAACAAACTAGCAATCTGGTTTTGCTCAGTTTATGCTCAAACAAATCAGAATGTCATTGGAGAAAATTCCCAAATAATGCAAAAGGCGCTGGGAAATCTTGGTAGCAAGGATGGGTGCACCGATGCCCTCAGGTCCCCGTGCCCCCAGTGAAGCGCCCTGCGCACAGCTTGTGYGTACGGAGGTACGAGACCGCGGTGCTGCAGTTCTCAGCCCTGCACTGAACTGTCTCCCTGGGATTTGTGTGGTGGGCTTTGGTGGATCCGAGCCCAGAAAGTTTTAAAATGTATCAAGACCAAATAATATAGATGAGAGTTAACGGTTGTGGGGTGGGAGGCAATTGGCCATTTCCTTCCTTCCTGTCTCATTACAGCTGCCCAAAGGATATGGAGGTCACTGCATGTCAGTTCAGGTGTTCAAAATACAGACCGGTGAATTCCAGCTCATCTTGAAAACCAGAGAGAAAGAAAAATCTGAGCTTGCCAAATCAAACAGGACAAATTCAGCTCTAGAACATTTTACTTATTTATTTTTTTGTTTTAAGTTTAAAACAAAATATATCAGAATAGTAAATAGCTTGTCTGCTTTTTAGAAGCTAGAAAATCAGATATCAATATCTTCCGCTGGCGAATTTGTCCTATTTGATTTGGAAAAGCACTGATTTTTCTCTTCTGTGTTTCATTTCCAAATGAATATATACAATGTAAATGAATTTATGTAATATACACAGCCTCCTTTCAAATAGGGCCATTTGTCAATGGTACATTAGCTAAGCCCTAAGCTGCTAGCACACAAAAATAGAACAACTGCAGTATAAAACTATAAGCAGCTCATTGCATGAAGGATGCCAAAACTTACTAATGACATACAGCCATACTTCCAGGGAATATCTCCAGGTATATGAATGTGCATACATGTGAGGGCAGGGTCATCTTCAAAATGGGATTTACTTCCTCAGGTGCTTCAGAAGACTTTGAGTAGTGGCCAGCTTCTCTTCCCATTTCTTCCCTGCCCTTTGACTGTAGTTGGTTAAAATGGAAAAAAAAAAAGAAAAGAAAGAAAGTGGAGAAATGGGACAAGTTTTTTACCACCATACCCCCAATAAATAAATAAAATAAAGGGGGGGGATTAAAACACTTCAAAAAGATCTGGCTAGAACAGGTATGATTTTGATTTGGAAATGTTGCTAGAGCGCCCCACGGCAGCCACAGCGGATTGCTACAGGCAACCCCTGCAGTGCACGAAGCGTCCTGCCCTCGGTCGTGTAAACTCATGTACCATTGACATCCCTGGCTGGGCTGCACCACGGAGCATGTTGCTGAGCTGGTGCCAACTCCGCAGGGGTGCTCACTTCTCCAAAGCATTCGCATTCAAACATTCAAATTCGTACATTTTTGAAATCGCATGATTTTAAGCCCAAACGCTGGAGGCTGGTGTTTCTCCCTAGGCCTGCTTCACTTTGCCCCCTGCCCTTTGCCCCATGAAGAAGGAACTGCCTTTTCACCAGAAAACACAGATTCTCCTGCAGTTCCCTGT
Source organism: Apteryx rowi (assembly GCF_003343035.1). Lineage (NCBI taxonomy): Eukaryota > Metazoa > Chordata > Aves > Apterygiformes > Apterygidae > Apteryx > Apteryx rowi. The sequence continues at coordinate 151,174 of NW_020450916.1, read as the reverse complement.
TGATTCCCACAGCCGGGTTTTTTAAGAAAAGGTATCAAATACCGTAACACTTGCAGGAAAATTGCAAGAGCTGGCAACATTGCAGCTGTAATTATCAAGGGTTATTTTTCCCTGTGAAGTTGCAGAATATTTATATCTGGGCTGCATCCCTCAGCTAGAAGTCATCAGACCTGAGCTGGCCGAGCTAGCACACCCGGCAGCGTTTTAATACCGCAAGACTCTTGGAATCCTTTTTTTTTTTCGCATACCATCTATCCAATTTTTCATGAATTTAATGTGTTCTCATGGAAATAGAGGCAGTAATTCTGTGAATAAACTGTGTTTCTCTGTACGATAAAAGTGAGAAGGCTATGACTAAAAGTTAAGACAAATTTTAAGCAGTATATACTTTTAATAGAATGCACCATGCTTTGGCCATATTTTTTACGGACGTGCAGTTGGTTGACACATGTGGTTTTATGGCTTAGTTATGGAGAACTTAGATTCTCTTGGAGCATGTAAAAGAGCAAGTTCTAGTTCTAGAAAGTAGAATCTGAATTACAATTAGATGAATCTATCTAATCAAGAGTATGTCTTAATATCCTAATTATACAGTCACGGCAGCTGGATGAAATATGAGAAATAGAAAACCACTGACCAAGCAGTTTTAAAGGTTGGCCTAACATTTTTCATATTCCTCAAGGGGGGAAAAAAAGAACAGGTACTTTATGTTTCTGAGAAATAATGAAGTAGTGATGAAAATAGTGATCGTGACTGACTAGCCCCTAATTGCCAGATAAATCAGTGTAGTTGTCTGATACACGTATAAACAAGTGCTTATTGCATTCCTATAAGGCAACCCTTTCTATACGCTTGGGAGTTCCTACAACCTGGCTCCAATTATACTTGGATTAGAGATAGCATTTTGAAGTATCCCATGGAAATGGATGTGCAGCCTAATCTTAGCATAGATTCCCTAGGGAAAGCCTACTACATTAATGTAGCAGCCCATGCTCTACGTCCTGAAAATCAACCTGCTGGGCATTTCTGGTCAGGAGAAAGTAGGATTGGGTTAGTAGGGACAGTCCTTGGGGCTGAACTTGTGTTTAAAGATGATATTAGATTCCTCTTCTTATCGATTTTTTTTTTAATTTAAATAATTTACGGGCTTGGGAGTACTGCTGAGAAAAGCCCATTAATAATCTGCATCCAGACACAGATAGACACATAAACGGAAAAGCATCCTCTAAGCCAGTTTCCAATCACTCAGACTTCACTAACAGGCTTAACAGTTAAACTAGGGAGGGAAAGATCAGGGGAGAGAGCAGAAAATGCTGAATAATACCTTACATTCAAGATGAGTAGGTAGCTCATAGGAAGGGAGGGGGGCAATTTGTCCCCTCACTCCCATTCTTTGCTTCTTTGCAAATTTCTACCCGTACAYTTCCTATGTTAAAAATAAAATTAGAGAAAGGAAAGGGGTGGGGGGCAAAGAGTAGAGTGAGAAAATCTAGCCCTCAGAGGAGGCATCAATAAATAGTACCTGAGCATATTGGTTTCTATTAAAAAACAATTGGGATTGAGGGAAAGTGAGATTCAGCTAAGGTGTGATTTAAACCCAGGACCTAAAGTAATAGGAAAAAAAGATAGAGGATAAAAATACATACAGGTCTAACATCCAAACTACCAAGTGTGTATAGGTCCAGGCGCTATCTGAGCAGTAAAATGTTTTGTTGCATGAGATCCCATGGGAATATCTGATGGGCCTAATTTTTGGCAACCCCATTCTCTCCCTCTTCTTGGGAGATGACCCTCACTAGGCACCTGCCCTGCTCCTGATGATGGCCATGGAAAGGCTGTCATAGTCTTCAGCAGATACTGGTCTGGGGTCTAATTCATGACATCTGAGACATTTGCAATAAAGAGTTTTTCATCCTCTAAATATACTGGCATTAAAGAAGCAATACTCCTTCTCAGTATTGCCACCTTGCTGTCATAAGCAGCTCATGTAAAGGTAGTTTATTCTAGTTTGGGAAAGTTCGTTCCACATCAAATATTGTGCACCTGACACGTGCATCACACACTCTGCTCCAGTGTTTTGACTGTCAGCCGTGCGCCATAGCAGCCCTGTCCAGTGCCACCCCCAGCTCTCTCCAGTTTTTCTGGTGCCTTGTTGGCACACTGGTTGGCCCAGTGAGTGCACACACAAAGCAATACAGTATCCAGATTCGGGCCACATAACAAAGCTTTCATTTACACACTGATAACCAATTATGTACAAAGTGAGACTAGACTTCATCTACTAGGTCACTGATGGAGATCTGTTTTAATGTACTAATATTCTTATTAGCTACCCCTCTCTCCCATGAACATGATATACTGACAGTATCTGGGGCCCTGGATTTCAGAAGAAATCCTTGATTAAGGGCCAACTCATAACCTTTAATTAATTAGCAGACATCCAAGCACAACATCCTTGAACTTTCAAGGGAATTAGCATAAGAGATCCTAGCAATTAGTTAGCGTATTTCAGAATCAGACAAGACAAGAGCGCATGAAGGAAAAAAATGTTTTTCTGACAAGATAATAAGATATGATCCTTATTCCATGCAAAACAGTTCAGATGTGAAAGTACTGGTCATAATTTCCTCACCATTTCCTTCTTAACAACCAGGGTATTCTTGCCCTTTAGGTTTTTGCTTAATAACAAAACTAATCATGTTGCCTGCACTACGCTTGGTTTAGCAGTTCACTCCATTTCCATGAGACTCTTCTCCAGACTTCTCAGGAGTAATCTCCTGGCAGAACATGCAGTAGGACCTCTCCAGTGAATTTCCTTTTTTCCCCCCCTACCAATTCTGACTGAACCAGAAATCCCATGAGATCAGATGACAACATGGTTGTGCAATTAAGAGCACTGACAGGAAAGTCTGCTTTACCAAAGCCATACTCAGTAATCCTAGGTAAATCACTTAGCCTTAGTCTACACATTTATATAATCTATCCACCTTATGGAACTGTAATGAGGATTCATTAATTTTTCAAGCGTTTTGAGATCTTTGAATGACAGCAGGAACTTTTCCTTGCAGTACTTTAACCCTGCTAATTCCAGACAGGCTCAAAAATGAGGAAACAGGACATAAACAAAACAAAAAGCCCTAAAAGTATTCAGACCTCAGAAGGAGATTGTATTAATTTAACAAGGGGGAAGAACTGAACTCCAGCCTTATTTTATACTATCTGAAATGGGAGAGGAAAATGACATTCACTGTACAGAAGCTCCATTCCCATTACAGGCTGCTTTCAGCAACATTTCTTAACATCTATTGATGTTAAATAGTACAGACTTGAAGAATCCATTTAAGACTTTTTTTGCAAGATAAGACCATCCTCAAGGGTTACCACTTGGGTGCATTTAAGGAAACCATCCCTCAGAAATGTATTTTATGCTCAAAATAGGAAGGAGGATAGAGACCAAGATTTCACTGCTAATTTGAAATGTATAAAGCAACTGGGCTACCAGACTGTGACAAGTTCAAATCCCATTTGTTAGCCATGGCCTGACATTAGTTCAATAGAGAATAGTGAGTCTGTTTGAGCTAATTGATTGAGTACAACTTTTGCACAGTTTTACATCCAGTATGCTTTTGAGACACAGACCTGTCTTAATTCTTTCCCTTCATGCTTCTGGGAGCACTATTAATTTGCTTTCACCAGAGTCTTTGTCACTCTGCTCTTTGCACATGGAAAACGACCTCCTAATATTTGTAAGATGGGAAATGAGTGTACTAAAATCCCAGGTTTTCTATGTTGCTTTTCAGGACAAGCTTTTGATTAAAAAAGAAAAATCTTACAAGCATTTAAGCAAATTACGTATTCAAGTTCCATCAAATATCAAACAGACCTTCAGTACATCCCTTTTTCTGGTAAGCTCCTAATCTAGTTTCGAGTCATATGCAAATAGTAAAAAATCAAAAGAATCTTAGATGTTCAGAAAAAGCGTAAGTTCCTCAYAGCATAGCTGAGCTTCCTAGAACAGGAGACTTTTGAAAGAAATAATACACTCTAAGGAGCAGCTTGCAAAGAGCAAAATCTGAAATGCTCACACAAGAATGCACATTTGAGCACCTGCATATGTTGCTTATCTTTGCATGCACACGTAGCTTGGGCTGCACTTACATCTTTTGCTGACACAAGTTCATGCTCCTTTTTAAATGCATACAGAACAAATTCTTCATGTTTATGTAATTCCAGTTTAGAGTGGGTCAACAGTATAGATGTAGAAGTGGGAAATCATTGCAGTTTGATTTTTACAGAGATGTGGTTTGCCATTTCATAAGCTATGCAGAAGGATACAGGGCTACAGAGGAGAATGGGAGAAGCCAGTTTTCAGTCCAGCTACTTAGGGTTCCAATTTTTCACTCAGGTTGAAATTTTACATAGAATATTTCTATGGATTTTTCCTCCATTTCTGGGAATTTTCTCAACCATCTTCTGACATATAATGCTTAATTCCTTTGACTGTGTACTGTATAGAGTCAGAGTGTTCAACAATTCCATTTAACTTGACAAATAACATCTCACAACACTTAGCAAAACAATTATGACGTTGTAGCCACAGGGGACAACAGGACACAGAGACTTTCACTGGCTTCCTTAAGAGCATACCAGAAGGCACTGGCGGACTCCCAGGCCTCTCCTTGAGACAAACAACTCAAGACCTGACCCAGATATTTTTTTCTTGGCTTGACCTTCAAAAAATTTGCCATGAAATCAGTAGGACCTTGGGATATGTCTCAAGGACACAACTGTCCATCAGTAGAATGAATTCACTGACCCATGAGGTCTCTTTCACACACAGAAAGAGGGGCCTTTTCAGAAGCTCTGCTTCCAGTCCTGAAATAATAATAAAGGCAATCTATKCAATCAGGGGTTGCACTTAGGCATCTGTTTCCAGAAGCAAAGGTAGTATTTAGGATAGGTTATTTCACCAAGAAAGAGGAAGAGAAAAAGAGTTTATACAGGAAGATCTATCATCATATAGAAGGCAACAGAACACTGCCAGGAAGTCCAAATATATAGCAAATGAGGAATATATATACCCCTTGTTCACAAACTAAGAACACTTCATACAAGTTCAGAAAAAATCCGAACCATGACCACCATTAGTATTCAAACCAGACTAAAAAAGAAAAAAGAAAAAGAAAAAAGAAGGATGCCCTAAAGGAAACATCTTTTCTGATCATTCCTCTCTCTATCGGGAGAAAGACTTAGCCTTAACTTCAAGAAGCTCTATAAAAGTTATCTTATATGGCTGATTTTCCTAACCTCTAGAGACTTCAGTCGATTTTAGGGCATGTTTATGTGCTTCAACTGAAAAAAAGACGGTGGCAGAGAGCAGAGGCAGACATTCGGTTGCATTCTGGGCAATATTTGTATCAAACAAGTTACACTAGAATATTAGGATGATAATTTTATACATTACAATGTCCATATGCATATAAAACACATCCCTTAAGACTTCCTTTATTTCTGTTGATACTTTAGAAATTATTCATGTGAAGTGAATTATACACTGAATTTATACATTAATACCTAATACTGAGGCCCAAATAATTCCTGGACTGATATATTATTTAAAAGCACGTAGGAAAATTAGAAACTGGGTTAATTTACTAGTATCTAGCTTAGGGCTCCAATTTTCTTAAAGATAAATTCAGTATGTGATGAGGCAATTGGACGTGTTGTGAGGATATAAACTTTCAGATATTTCAGAATTTAGGACTGTTTGAGTAGATTCTTATTATCTGTATAAAATGGAAAATGAAACATACACCATATCTCAAAATGGCAAACTTAAAACTAAAAAAATAAAACAATCCTGCAACCAGAGACAGCACCTGAGAAATGTTTTATAAGTTTTGAATACCCAAAGCAGATGATTATTATCCGAAATAAGGAGCAGCAGCATGGGCAGCTGTGGTGATCTTTTAGGTCCTTTGCTCTCAGACATGGCCCAAGCTGTCCATATTCTCTTATTCTGGGGCAAATGCAATGTCAGACTTAGCTCAAAAAAATTGGGGGGGGGGGGGGAAGGGAACACGCTGTCTCACAGTTATATACAGGGCACACTACTATGTAGGCATAAACACCACAAAAATCACTCCCCTTCCATGGGAACTGTTTCTGTCTCTGCATTTTGTGGGTGGGAATTTCAGAATATTGGGTCAGATGGAAGCCCAACTGATTTTTCTAAACCAGGACATTTGAACCTCAACAGCAGCCGTACATATCCTTCACAGAGATGTTTTTACACTTGCATTTAATCCCTTTTTTTAAAACCTCCCCCCCAAACAAATATTAGGGGCTGATTAAACTGATGCTGTCAAATTTATTGGCTCCATCTCTGTTATAGTTTCCAAAAACAGATATGGATCAACAATATTCAATGATTTAACAATCACTGTGCGACGGAGAAATTTGACATATGGTTTCTAAGAGCTGYGTAGATTTTCCTTACTGAACAAGCAATTGTTTTCAATCAATACTTTGATTTAGAGTTGGTGGCAACCTTTCAGAAGGCCAAAGGATGCCTCGGCAAAACTTTTCCTAGTATTTTATTTATACTCTCGTAAGCAGTGGAACTTTGCAGTTGCTGACCCTGCTCATCGATCTGCCCATCACAATGCTAGCTACATCTTCCCCGAGCCAAAGGAGCATGGGGAGCTGGTTACCAGCTTTTCTAGAGATGAATTTTCCCCATAATAAAATACCTGAGTATGCCTGTTCTTGAAAGAGGACAAGATGTCCTGGCTGAATCATTAAGTGAAAACAGTCTTCGGCAGATGATCAGCATGGAGAATTCCTTTTTGTTAAGCTTTAATGGCTGAAAGTTATAAGGAACTTAAGAACCTTATAAATGGAAAGTATAAGTAACCTTTTCTATAGGCACTCTGATCCGGGCTCCTGTAATAGTGGAGTGCTATAACAGACCTGCTCCATATACTGCATTTAAATGAATCCTTTCAGTAACTTTTACACCATGTCCTGTACTAATGCATGATATTAGCTGTTCCATGCTCGGTATTTAAGAGTTACTACTTGGTATTCACAATATATTGCACTTATACAATAGCTCAGTTATTTCACTTTATTGCCAGTTTTAAAGGGAAAACATTCTTCCCTGGACCCACTACTCAAAAAAGGTTGCATGTACAGACCAACAATAACTGCTCCGAGGAGTGCTAATCAACTTTAACCTGGGTCGATGAACCACTGAATAGATTTACTTGATAACCTCTGCATGAGAGAAACTCTCCCACCTCAGAGTTTCACATGATTGCACCACATTTTATACCTTCCTCAAATACTTGAAGTTTCACGAGCTCTGCATCTGGGGACACTGCAGCACAAAAGGAGCAGGGAAAGGCTTAATCCTGCATTTGCTGTACAGTTAACCATAGAGATGTGAAATTCAGTTGTCCCTAAGTGATGAAAAGGGTAGGAGACAATTAAATAAAATCAATGGTCATGCTTCATATATTACTTGACGTTTTACTTTTTCCAGGGCTTTGACTATAAAATGCAGCACTGAATGAGCATCTTCTGCTTTGTGGTATTTCTTGTGCCTTGCTGCCTCCCCCTTCCAGCCCTGGGGCATTGCATTCTAGGGCAAAGCACACAAACTTCTGCAGGAGATAGTGTTTCTCTTTTGTTGGACAGCACTGTTGTGTGCACACCTCTTTCTTTTCAAAAAAAAGAATTACAGACAAGGAAATGAATTACAGAGTATGGGCCTGAATCCAGACTAGGTCGGGAGTACCTAGAAACAACTGGCTTTTTATAGTTGCATAGTGGTGTTTTGGGTATTTAATACTAGATTTAGTCAAAAGCGTAGCGGGCAATTGTTTGCTCCCCAACCGTCACCACCAGAGCTTCCACTCGCCTGAGCAATCTCAGCAGCGTCCACCCCGTCTGTGCTACAGCTCCTCAATAGGAGGAGTCTAGGACTTAGGAACTTAAGGTGCTTCAGAGCTCTTGAAAATTATATTCTGTGATATATATAATCATATATGGAGAATAGAGAATGGTCAATGCAAACATTTCACAAACATCCCAAAGGGTAAAATTACTCCACCAACTTCTCAATTACTGCTTGTGAATCTGATGCATGCATTCACCAGTGATCTGGAAATACAGTAATTTATTAGAGCTACATACAGTTTTATACAACTGATAAAGGCAGGGGGGAGATGAGCAAAGGGTAGTAAAAGAAGATTTTACTGAAAACAGTGTTCCGGATGCATCCAGAACAGTCATCTGGGAAGCATACAAAACCATGATATATGGAACAGTGTTTCTCTCAGAGAAAGTAAAAATACAATATAACTTATTATTAGTACAAACAGAAACTAGGTTAAATTCACAGACATATATTGCCAGAAACAATTCCAACAGACTGAATAAAAAAAGCTTATGTAGGCAGAATCGCAGCTCACGGAAATATGTATTTATCAAAGCTATAAGACAAAAAGAATGACAGAACCCACTACATACGCCTGCAGGTTTCTAAAATTATCCTTTGTTCATATAATGAATTGCCCAATTGACAACACTGACTCTAGATACTTTGGAGATTTATACTTCTCTCATATTATGTTCTTCACATACGCCTAAAGATAACTCCCCCCCCCCCAACATAATATGCTAGTGTTTTCTCACTATCAGATGAATCTTTGACTAAGGGACCTTCCTCATAGAAAAATTTAAAAAAAGCACAAGATAATATACATAAGTGCATTGCGATTATGCCTCCTTAATTATGCATGCAGCTGGCTCTATTTTAAGACATGCCATTGCATTGCGCACACAAGCACTCCGGGGATCTGTCACTCCATGTGTCAGGCCTTTAAAACTTCCCCCACCTGCCTGCGAATCACTAGCAGTAACCAAACGGAGCAGTCGGGCTTGCTGCCACCTGCCATTTGTCAGCATTGCCAGACTACTGCTGATGCCTCTTCATGCTTTTCCCATGACAGCAAGCTTTTCTGCATTCAATATTCAATTTCATATTCAAAATAACAGGTCAATTAGCTCTCTACTACTGAGGTTATTTCATAAACTTCTCATTCACTACTAAGATTCAAACTAAGCAGTCTCATTTTCAAAAACACACATGCAGAGGCACACAAATCTAAGCTGTCAGTTAAAACCAGGTTGAGTTGGTGCAAAAAATGTACACAGTTGTGTTTATATGAATTCATACCTGCTTAAGATGAGGCTACRTTAAACTCTGCTTTAATTTCCTCTCAAATAACATTGCTGTATTTTTTTTTTCCTGGGGAAGATCCTCTTTTTTTTGTCCCAGAGGTTTTGTGAAGGTACATTTTGAGGAAGTACTACATTTGTCCTGGTTTTCTGAGCATGTGGGAGCTGTATCTTTGATAGAAGATACTCATCCTGTTGCACTAGTGCTACATTGGAGATGCTGCCCTGCATCTGCAAAAAGGACTCTACCAAGCATCTGGAAATCTCAGCCACCTACAGCACAAGGACATGGACCATGGCTGTAAAACACAAGCACAGTAAGTCCGAACCTTTCTAAAGGGCCTTGGAGCATCAGGCATTTGGGCTGCAGTCACAGCATATCAACACTGCTAAATTCCATGCTGTTGGGATATAACAAATCACCTCAGTATACACCTTCCTCTGGATAAAGCCTATCCAAGTGGATGAGCCACCAGCAGGGCCCTCCAGGAGTCTGCCATTGCCTTTACTCTAAACTGTTTCCTCCATAATTTGTCTGATTTAGCACTACATATGATTCTACAGGACTTTGTTTCTTACATAGTAAAAATCATACCAACATGTTACTAACAGCAATCAATTTTCTGCCTTGTTCCAGTTTTGATTCAAGCTCTTTCAGGACAGAAAATTATGAATATTTTCATTATGACTTAAACTGGTTCCTGTTATCCAGTTGGGTCATGCTGCTTTGTCTCCCTTCCTCCAGCTACTTCTGCTCTTTTCACTCCAGGAGCTCTCAGTACACTTCATAAAGGGTTTTCTTCTGGTTCTTTTTCAACAGAGAATGAACATTGAGCAAAGTGGAGAAAAGGATCCAGATGAAATTGGTGGGTCTAGTTCCTCTCTAGTCTGGATAATCAGAAGTGGGCTTAAGGTAGAGTCTCATCCTGAAAATGAGTACCTCTGAAGTTGTGTTACATTCAGCTCCTTCTGAAAATATGACCTAATTCTGATGTGTGTTTCCAGATTCAACCCTCATGGGAGCAAGAGTTCCGATTTGAAAACCACTGTTAGCTTTCTGTAGTCCTGTGCAGAATTTTTCTTAAATGGCCAATGCTATTTTAAAAGATACATGTGGGGTAAGAAAGTCCTGAACCAGAATTCACCTGACACGTTGGTCTTCAGTCTTTTGAGGACTGCATACAAGCCTGCAAATGGTGCATGTATCAGCCAGGGAGGGTGGTGGAAGTTTGATCTACAGCCTCTACCAGCTCCACAGAACAGAAAAAAAAGGAAGAACTGAGATACAAACTCCGATTCCTACCTGGCAGCCCAGCAGGTCACCCCTCCACTATCACACCAGCTCACAAGTCTCTTTAAATGGATGCTCACGCTGTTCACTGCCCTCTACCCAACTTCTGCAACTTCCGTGGGACAAACCACCTCATAAGAACATCGCTCTCCTGACCTCAGTACTGAGAAGTGGTTCAAATCCACACAAATCATCACATATCCCTGTTGTGACTGTGGTCATGATGAACCAACATGAAACTGTGGAATATGGTCAATAGTCTTGCAAGAGTTAGACACAGTTAATACAGTTCAAATAACTGGCTATTTCATCATTTGACATCCTACAACCCATTTCACTAAAGCCAGGGTCTTCTTGCATGGAACTCCTATGTATAGATGCTTTAATGAAGTTTTCCTTTCTCTCCCTTCCCACTTTGCTAAAAATATCCTGTGTCTGGGAAATGAGCTTGCAAGATACTCTAACATATATTAACAGCAACACAGCATCACTGCCTTCTCTCCTCTACCTTCCACTGTTCCTCTCCTCACCTGCCCTCCCCCAAAAAAGAAATTGTAACACAGGTGGCAAAATGGGAGCTAGACCTCACCACAGCTAAGTATCAATCTTGTAGTGACTGAGAAATGGAACCCACCAGAGGTCACCTACCTTCTGTGGTACTAGCTTTCAAAGCCTTGTGAATTCCCATTACAGTGGGTAGAAAAGGGTCATTTGGCTTCCACTCATTGACCTATATCATCTCTGCTTAATTTCAAATATTGTTGTTATTTGTGTTTCATTTAAACTGGTGTTGTGAAGCTACAGACTCAATGTTTAATTTGTGCTAAAATTGTCACATATTCATTGTTGAAAATGATAAAACACAACAGGTGCTAAGATAGCACTAAAATATCAGTATAGACTCTAACCATGTGGCAGGCATTACGCAGGACCCTAAAAATGGTGTTCTGTTTTTTTACATGTATAAGAAAGATTTCACCTAGTTTTGAATTTTTGCTTGGGATGCTGCCATGAAAAGTGTTATGCCTACCTTCTGTATTATATCCTACAGAGAAACATGGGGAAAAAGAGACTAATGATGCATCCAAGCAGGATAAGCTAGTTTTGATCATGTGATAAATTGTTGAACTCATGCGTGTGCCATACAGGTCAATCATTGCTGTGGTATTCACCATAGAAAGTCATTCATTGACAAAAACCTAAGGGGTTATGGAAAAAACAATACACAGCCTCATCAAATACCCTGTTCTAACAGCTATTTTTGAAACAAAGGATATGGTCTAATAGAATTCAGTAGATTGTGAAACCACGCAAAACCCACTCATTTGTGGAGGTAAGATTTATCAAATAGCCAGGACACATTCCCTGAGCTCTCTTAAGGTATTTCATAATGACACTGACAGCTGAAAGACTCAGATGCCTGCCTCCTTAGCCCATAACACTGCCAATACTCCCAAATTTATCAAAATGACAATTCAAAGCTATCTGCCCCTGGTTATGATAGAAGGGTCAGCTGGATTTTACACAACTCATCTTAAAGGATTGATGAAAGATGCTGGAAAGACAGTCACTGTTGCTTTCCAGGTACATGCTGCAAGATCCTGAAACTGCTTCAAGCTGAATTGTTAGAGACACCCCTTAGGATGCTAAACACATTTTATTAAAGTTGTGGATAAAACAGAGGCTTTGGGGAAACATCATTATTATTGTTGCCTAATAACAATAAACATTTCCTGCTCCTGTGGAATATACATGTAGCCGTAAGGACATTTGAGGAGGAAAACAAAGGAGGGGTTAGTTACAGACAAAAGCTAGAGTCTGAAAAAGTCTTTGGTACTAAGGTGTCAAACTTTTCATAATGTCAACACAAAATGGTGAATATTTTTCCAGGTTCATTTTTCTCTGAAGGCCTAGCCTAGAAACTTATTTTAAAAATGGAGGCTAATTGACATTTTGGCCATATGCAATACAGACGGTAACATTCAAAACCACTGGAATCCTGTCTCCTCAAAACCCTCTGTGCAATGTTAAAAAGGCCGACTCCAGAGCTTAGAAATAAATCAGGAAACAGGAAATAATCAGGAAGTAATTCAGGACAAATCCTGAAGTTTCCTCTATTTTCTTAATAGAGTAAAGGCCCAAACATAATGTAGGCAGTTAGGTAGTACAATTAATTATACCATCACAGAAGAACAAAACCCAGCTCAAGAGAACAAATATGAAATAGTGTTTGCACTTCCATGGACTGAGTTCCCAATGCCTCAGTCTGACCCTAGCAGATAAAGGTCTGCAACAGAGCTGGAAGCCATCCATGTTAGTAGCAAACATCTGAAAAGAAACAGCACTTGTGGTTTCTTGTGTTTCTCATTTGTGGTTGCCTTTTAATATACAAACAAGGATAAATTTCACCAAAAAATTAGCTATCTTCATCAGTTTTTTTGATGCCAATAAAGGACACTTCTTGTCTCCCAGATGTTTCGTCACTTATATTCTTAGCAGATGTCTGTTCAAACCCCCCCCAAACTACTTCACAAACAGCAGAATGCCCTGAGGCCACTTTTACCTATTTTACTGCAATGTATAATCAAAATTCATTCCATTTTTTTATGATAATTTTGTGATCTCTTTTGATGCTGAAAATATTCTTTTCTTTTCTTTCCTGGGAGGAACTGTATTTTTAATCAGGCTTCCCAGAAAGAGCTTTTGCTGATCTTAATGTGAAAAGAAGTTTCTGAAAAAATATGCCCAGGAAATGTAACTTCAGAATGACAGAGTTTATTTGACAGTGATAGCATAGAAGATGAAATGGCTTAGGTCCATAAACGCTCTGTTCTCTACAGACCAGAGAAGAGTGCTCAGAAAGCTGAAAACTGCAATATGGTTGTTATGGCTAGAGACTGCTTGGCTTCTACCATACATTGCAGGAACATCTGGGGAAATGCAATGAGAGCCCAAACAGCTGCAATGCCCCTGCTTGCTAATCTGAATTGTTTCATTGTCATCTTGTGCTCCCTTACCGACTGCTGAATCTACCCAGTGACCTGCATGTTATAGCTCAATCCTCAACTGTGCTGTACTGCAATACAAATATTAAACTGATCCGTTAACGGAGCAGGCACGTGTCAATTGGCTGACCTGCTGTCTCAGTGAGGGAACCAAACATAAGCCCCATGTAACTGCCAGATACCCAAACCGTGCCCTAAAGTAGTTTGAGAACTCAGACATGGCTTGGAACTCAATGATGTTGTCAAAAATCTGTCAATCTCTTAATGAGTCCCTTGCTCTGCACACTGCTTTATCCTGCTGATGCGCACAGTGAGCAATCGGCTATGGAGAATGCCATAAATCTGAGCACAATATACCAAGCAACAGGGGTTTTCTAAGAGCTGGCATTCACAAAAAACAGGACAAAAAGGTTAAGAACACGTGGACTGAGCAGTGTAACAGAGCGCAACTCAAGCTGCCGAAAAGAGTCTGGCCAAATCCTTTTTTTTTTTTTTTTAAAGGAATTGCAAAGGCAGAACTCATTATAGTCTCCAGTATGGCAGGAACCTGATCTATAGACATGCACATTCAGAAAATCCCTTCCTGCCAGAGAGGGGAGGTCTTGAGAAAATCTACAATCAGCAGGTACCCCCAGGTGTCACAATGCTGCAGGTGGGATCTTTGGGTGATGGCACAAGAGCCCAAGTGACCTCAGGAAGCTGGACTGTGCTCCTGGTGATGGCCACATGTGGAGCTGGCAGGTGCATGGGGCTGCTGCTCACTGCTCACTTTAACTGGGGTTGCAGAGCACTAACAGGTATGTCACATCATACACAAAAAAAGAGGGAAGAAAAGAACAAAGTGAACTGTGTGCAGAGTCCAAAGATGAAAGACTAAAGATTAAAGAATACAGTAGGTCAGAGCTTCTTATCTTTCCTGCAGCATCAGAGATGTCGCCCAATGACACTGATCACAGAACAGCCTATTCAGTGTAATGCCTTAGGAGAGAGCCAAACTCACCTCTATTTCATATTATTTCAGCAAGATTGCAAGATTCAGTTAATGCCATTATTTTATCGAAAAATTAGGATCATGAAAGACCTTGGAATTGCTTACAAAACTTAACTTTCCACCACACTCAAATCTAGCAATTTGCCATTTTCCTGGGTGTCAATCTTACTTGTTTTAACCTCATAAACAACTTAGATAAACTCTATTATAAATTACATTTCAAGGAAAATGGTTAACAGATGAAATCTTAGSTGTTTAAAATATTAGTAAATATCTTCTTCCATTGGATATTACAGAAATAAACATATGAAAACTGGTGAAAAATAGAGTCCCTCACTATCAAGACATCAGTTTAAGAAACAAATAACCCTTCATTTTATGGATGTTCACGGATGATTTTGAAATGCTGAAACTGCCCTTATCTCTCTCCACTTAAAAGTGTAAAACTGCCTGACTCGTTTTTCCATTTAGCCAGCAAAAAAGTTGACAAGCCAGTAGTTTATCACCTTGCTGTGAAACCTCTTTTAGGTTTGTCACAGATTTAGTGCTATTTGGAGAAACTGCAGCATGGTGCTTTTACTCAGTGCCTTTGAGAGAAGAGTTATATGTTCAGAAATGGAATATAAAAAACAGCACTCGGGAAGGAACCTGTGGAAGAAATCACATCAAGGCAGATCTGCGTAGGACCAGGTCGTGACATTGTCAGCCACAGGGAGGTGTGACTTACACCGCAAGCAGCCTCATTAGAAGAGGCAATTTTGGGAAGGGATTCCTGTTCGCATTTAGCTTGCTCAGAGGGAAAAAAAGTTCTTCTGGTAAAAAAAAAAAACCCACAGACAAACACTTGGGTTTGCCCAGAATATAAAATCAAACTGGTCTCTGCATGGAGGAGAGGTGAGATTCAGATTCAGATCACTAGAGCTGAATTTGCCCCCTCGCAGCTTTAGCTCCAGCTTTGGCTCCAGTTCAGAAGAAAGCCTTTTGTCTGTGACTCAGAAGAATTGTTAGAGAAGAGATTTTGCAAGATTGAATCTTGATGAAACTCTAGCTCCCCAAGCTAGTCCTCCTATCCCAGGTCATGCACTGAAAGGACAGCGGAAGCTCCCCGTCTGCATGACCCCAGCAATCTGGGACAACACAGATGCTACAGGGAGGCAAGAGACACGATGGAGAACAGGGAGCTTCCAGACCTTGAAGATTTCCGTGCTCAGGAGACAATAATAAAGCCAGAATAATGGAAGTGTCTGTAAGGAGCCAGAGAYGGGCTTTAGTGAAGCAGTGACCAGGACCGGGAGGTCAGTGACAAGGTTCTAGACAGGGAACCGTGTTCTCAAATCACTTTGAAAGCCAGACTTAAGTTGCTAGGCTAGGGACATGCCTGGAGCAGCTCAAAAATCACAACATAAAGCTTTTCTTCTTAGAGCAGTAGCACCAAAATTCAGAGGCAGAACCCAAATTTATACCCTCTAAAACTGCTCACACTGCACACGTGAGATGCAAGTCTTGGTCTTGCCATGAAATCAAAACTAAGAATAAAGGAGGAATTTCCCAGAATGTTGTCCTAAGGGAGCAATGGAACAATAGTAGCATGAGTCTAGAGTCATGGGGGGGGGGGGGGAAGGAGGGGGGGGCAATAGAGTCTCCTTTACTCTACATCATATGGGAAAAAATATTTCTGAATTATTCTAAGCCTGAACCAACTCAGAAGATTATAGCTAAAATGGAAGTACCTTTTACACTAGTTTGGACAAGCATTTTCATTATGTTTTAGGTACTTTGCCTGCCCTCCTTTCTGATAATTCTGCTGATGTGATTTGAGAATAATCTAGTCTGATCCCCATATAATATTATTTCCTTTAGCATTTTAATCTGAACCCCACTCCACCATCCCCAAATGTTTCTGGAGAAAGAGATTGGAGTGATGACAAAAGACGAGATAAGAGATGAGATCATTATTCAACTCTATCTTTGCAAATGGGTTTGACTATCACAACTGTCTTTGAACAATTTGAGAAGCAGGAACAAAGCAATTTCAGTTCCTTCTCAAGTAGAATGAAGTGTTCTCCAATAAGATGGAGATCTCAATTTAGTTGACTTTCTTTTCAGAAAAGATATTGCCTCATTTTCCCCTTTTCAATCCTTTAGTCTATTTAAAAAATAAATTATTTTCATACTTTCAGAAGTGACAAGAGTCACTTTGAAATAAAGTTAATATCAGATACTGAGAACCTTTTTCATGCGGCAGAAAGGGCATATTTGTTGACCTTCTTAAATTAAAACCAGGGATAATAGCCTTTAAATGCCCTATCATGAAGGCATGCCCAGTGTAGCACTGGCAGGATGGGAAGGAGGAAGCACTCTTATCCTCAGTTTGGAAAACCACCTAGGTTGTCTGTGCTGCAAAATTCCTTGGGGTAAATTGAACATAATTCTAAGTGAAGGTAAAAACTTGAAATTAGGTCTTCAGAGATACAAGGCTTAATAAACAGTGGATGTAAAGTCTTTAAGAGATACCATCAGAACCTTTCATGTCTTTTCTTTTGGACATATTCAAACAGGGCAGACAAGTGCTTTCCTCCTGTCACTAGACCCTGGAGAGCCGATATTTTTCTCTTTGCATGCACTAGGATGCAAGGATGCTCTTACTTCTTCATCTCCCTTATTGGAATGATGCTTCCCTTGCATTCATTCAACCCAAAGGATGCCAGAGGTCTAAGAGCTAGGCAAGAGCAAGACACATTCAATGGCTAACAACCATGCTACAGTGCGACACCTTAYGCCCAGAAGTCCTTTCCACAGAATGATGAGACTTCAAGAACAAGGGCTGTCACGTCTCATGTGCTCATTTGGCCAGTGTAAGTACAGCATAGGCAAAATTGTTTTGGTCACTAAACTTAGCACCAATATCTTTTTTTGCTCATTACCTAAACTAAGTGTGGATCAAAGGTGCCAGACTGGAGGGGAGGAAAAAAGAACACACATACAAAACCAAAGCCCCAAACTGCAATTCTTAGTCGTCTTACACAAAAAAATTAGACATGCTGTGTCTCACTGCTCACTCACAGAGTAGAGCTGATAACAGAACAGGAGAGGTGGCTCCTGCCCAGTCTGGCCACATTGGAGAGCAGGAGAGTGGAGCAGATGCCTAATGGAAAGATGCTGCTGACCTCACTAGGCCTAGGATCAGCCCCTTACACTTTCCATCAAACTCCAGTCCCAGACCTTCAAGGAAACCTGGAAATTATGACTGTAAGGAACAGAAACCCCTGCCTATACTACAGCCTAAATCTGGGACTCGTCTCCACTCAGTTTGATCATTCTTATGGGATGACAGTCATCACTTTCTCCACAGGACTCTATGCTTCAAAGCAAAGTAATATACTGACTTCAGTAACACTAATGCAATCCCCCTTGATTTATTTCTCCCACCATTTCAGTCAACATCCCAGAAAGTCAGCTACTTACCAGCTGCACATCTGCTTGACAGCTTTAGGGATCCTTCTCAAGCAATAAGTCCTGAATGTCTTTCCAGGGTCTTATGCTCCAGCTCTTTACTGTTTGGAGGATATTGCTCTATTTATTCTCTGCTTCATCATCGTCTTTATGTTTATCTACCAGCATTGCCATCTTTCAAGTCACTGTATTTACAGATAAGGCCTTCTGCATCTGATTACTGGTCCAGTTATTATTTGCTGTTTTCTCCTCTATATTTAGAGGTATTTTACATGTTTGCTGGCTTCATTTCCACACACTATCATCCTTGTCAAAGATAAAGAATAAAAGTTGCAGTCATAACAATGATCTCAGCTATCTCCACTAACATTTGAGTGATTCTGCTCCCTACCCATACCCCCTTAGTCACAATATTCAGAGTTAACAGCTTGCAACTTACAGTCAACTAGAAAGGGAAAGCGAGTTATGCTTTTACCTGTTTTTTATTATTTACAACCAAAATATTGATGTATTTGTTTTCTTTTTAATTTGACAATATTTTTAATAGTAAGAAAATACACCTTTAAGCTTTTACTAACTGAAAGGGAACCCAGCTTTTATTTATATTTTACTTGCATGGTTTGTTGAGGTCATGACCCTAAGGGAAAAGTCTGGCTAGATAAGATCCCAGGAGGAATCACAAGTTCCCTGAAATCTTGTTCTCACTAACTTCAGCCTTTATCTTACATCAAGTGCTTACCAAGATGCTAGCAAGAATTATATTTTGGTTGTAAAATAAACCCTCCAGTGCTCAGATCCAGTCATATTCAATTTCAGTCTCATCCTGTTTTTCTCCTCAGTCTGCATTTCTTATAAGAAGAAATTCCTGAGTTTCCTTCTGCATCCCTATCACCAGTTTGACAGGCACCCCTTAGAAGATCCCTTCACCTCTGGATGTGTCTGCACACACACATCTGTGGGCAAAGTGGGAATTACAATAYATTTGTCTTGCAGCTGTTCTGCTACCTAGGCAAGGGCCCTGCAAATGCATCGTGTTACTGCCTGCAGAGGAAACCCAGCTGTCCAACATCTAGTGTGTCATTGTCTGTTTTCAAGCCTGAACTGCATCCTTCATCACAAGAAAGGTCTCCCTTCCCATTAATCTTGTTGAGCAGCAATCCTCTCCAAGCTCTGCTGCCCACAATTTGTGATTCCTTATTGYTGAGCATCCATTACACGTAAAATCGGTTCTAAGCACCCCATTACTCACATATTTAGAGATGTCAAAGCAAGGCCTTCATGTAGCTCCCAAAGCACTTTAGAATTCCCTTCTGCTTTCCCATCAAAAAGGCAGAAAGGACACAAGCAGACAGCATCTTATTTGATCTTACCAGGGAGGTAGATTTCCTTATGCAGAAAGTTATGAAGGAAGGGCAAGGCAACGAAAAGCAACTATAAGGTATGGTACATGTACAGTTAATGATGCATGAACATCACAAGGTTTAGTTGAGCAAGGACAGTCCTGACTCCTTCAGGTGACTTTTTCAGTGCAAATGCACTAGAACTTCCCACGGTGACCCTGTGTGGAAACTAAGGTGAGTTTCCTTTGTCTCATAATTTGTATTAGACCACTATACATGGCATTTCAGGAGTTAGAAACCACCAGAGCTTTCTTCTGCTCAACTTGGTCTTCAGTTTGGTTCATGGACCATCTCCATAAACAGTCATGACATATATACATACTGCCATGTTCAGCTTGACAAGGATCAGGGAATCTGGAAAACTTCAGGAAAAAATCACCAATATGGGGTGTTTAAAGAAGTTTCACAGATTCAAGAACTTTCATCACTGGGATAAGCTTCAGAGGGAGGTGTGGGATTCTTCTCTAAATAGCATCCCTGAAAACTTCGAATTCACACACTTACTACTAAAAAGGAAAAGAGGATCAAATGATCTCCAGGGACTATCCACTAATGGATTCCCTTTCCCAGCACAGGATTGCTGTAGTTTATTAATTCATTCATTCAGCATAACTTCACAGTTTTACAGACTCTGTAAACAAAACCTCTTCACCAGCAAACTCCTCCCATTCCAGCTCTRTTAAGTGACATGCATATGAACACTCTGCAGAGAAACAGGAGAAAGAAATATTAATGAACTAATTGCTCCTCTTATCAGTATAGTTGATACTGCTTTACAAACGATGTGAAAAGATAGGTTACACTGGTAATAAACTTCAATACATTAAGTCCCAGTACAGACTGGCTGCTGAAGACTTAATATCAGTCATAATTATTATCCATAAAGCGTTATTGAATCGGGTCTTAAAACTTAATGCTGCTTTCTTTCAGGAGATAAAGGACAATAGACTGGCAMGGCAGAGAAGGAAACACTGGGCTTTTAACCAGTCTTCACATGATTTAAAGCTGTAATCACTTCAAGGGACTAGGCACTTCAAGTGCTACTCCAAAATCCTACTAGCTGGCCTGCAGAGTCCAGTGGCATGAATGGATACTCAAGAGGATGTTTTATTTTTGGACACAATACCACTACCCAGACAGAGGATGCAACTTGTCTCTCGACCTCGGGACTGGTGAATGCTGCCCTTTTGAGAAACCGCATTGCACCTCAGACCGCAATGCGTGATTAGTAAGGGAACCACCTAAAAACCGAGAAGTGTCTGAAAGCTGCAACCTGCCATTGCTCCAGAGAAAGCAAGTCATGCTGCTTCCCTGACAGCAAAGAGCCCTTTGCTCCTCTGTGAAGTGAGCCTTGTCTTCTCCTGCCCTCCTGCAGCTGTGGCGCTGCCCCGAGCAGGAGATGAGAGCGGTGGCCTGGCAACATGGACCCCAGCCAGGGTCTCTGGCACCCCCCCCACCCAAGCCCACCAGCAGCATCACCCTGGGCAACACCAGGAAAGGAGAAACCTGGCAGAAATGGAGAGAGGTGCATGGGGGAAAGAGTGCCTTTTCACTCGGAGGGGGCGACAGGGGAAGGAGACACGAGCAGCTCTCTGACAAGGGCCAGGCCATTCCTGGGGTCACGTGTCCCTGGTTACTCAGCAAATACTAATCATTACATGGACACCTCACTGCCCTCTCAAGCAAGGTGAGATTTTAACAGTTGACCACAATATTTAAGGGAGAAGGGAGTCAGAAGACTTAAGTGCATGTCTCAAACCGGCCTTGACTGCAGATTCACTCTCCACCTGTTTTGCAAAGCAGTCATTAAATTGGGAAGTTTTAAGGAATACTGCATTTTTCAAGAGCAACAAGTATGCCAAGGAAATCATGCAGAAGGGTAATAGGAAATACTTGGAGGGAGACCCATTCTGAATTGTCCACACACTGATAAGGCACAGAATTCCTTTTCTTAAAGAGTTTTATTAACCTTTTGCTGATGGAAGGAGATTACTAATTGAGAGCTAGATGAGGTCAGCGCAGCAATTATATTTCAGTCCTCTTCAAACAAGCCTCTTGCACAACGCAAGAAAAAAAGTTGACAAAAYGAATTTTTACTTAAACCAACTCTTTTAAAAGAATAATTAACCTATAATAACTATTCTGCCTCCTCACCAGCCCTGAAAAGTAATCCTTTCTCATTAGTTTCAAGTTTAATTAGCATCAATAATAAAATGTCCCTGGGAAATAACCATTGCATCATGCTCTCTAACGCCGACATACACYATCCTACAAATGGAAAGGCCACAGGGCAATTTCTGAAGATAGAGAGAGGATCAGCAGATTGTAAAATGTAAATAAATATATTTAAATATAAATAATACTGTAAAAAGGGTGGAATGTGACAAAGCCAGATTTGTTTGAAAGGCAAGAGTGGCAAACACAGTTTGGAACAGAGAGGACTGGAAGGTGGCTTTGCCAATAATTGCTGCAGTATTTTCACTGAGTTACCAAGCCTCTCACCTCTAATTTCTTGTTCTTTCTTGGCCTTTCGGCTGAAACAGGGAAAGACACCRGTATTTAGTATATTCTATATGAGAAAACCATATTCAGCACTTGCAGTCTAACATAATCAAATAATGCTTTTTCCATCTCTGGCTTCTATGATCTCTCTGTAAAATGGATATAATAATGCTTAGCATTGTCACTAGGGTGATAAGGCTTAAAGTACTTTAAGAATCTAAGATGAAAGAGACTATAAAAAGCCCAGACATTCTGATGCATCTGAGATACCCTGTTATTTAATGGGCAAGCTGAAACAGCAGGAGAATGCCAATGTACGAGTTCTAATTGGAGGTCTGCTGCAACTTGCAGAGCTTTGAGGGATTACCAAAGATTTCTAATGGCTGAAGTCACAGATATTCAGCTGCATGTTGCAGGCAGCAATTGTATCCAGCAGAACTATGTGAGCTTTCAAAACTGAGCTAGAAAGAAATCTCCAATGATGTAGAAGTGCTAGAAAGAGTATGAAATGTGGAAAAACACCACTTCTGATGTGTCTACTGATGCACATCACTGAGTATGTGTGTGGATGGGTATTACCTCTTCCCAAATATCAAGAAATACACAGTACAAGAACACACACGAGCCATATTATATCATACTCCCACCTCACCAATATGGTATCCCTGATTTTTTCCATACTCACCACCAAGTGCTCTCTACTCTTGACCTAATCACCTTACACAGTATCATCTTCTCTCCCCTTGCCCAGCTTGTAACTCAGAAATAGAGTCCCAATTGTCTTTCATTGCATAGTTTTGTAAGGTGCAAGGTTGGAGAGAGTTGTTTATCAGTAAGAAGATGGGGAGAAGCCTGCAGAAAGAGCCTGCAGCTTTTTAACTCACATTCAGTGCACTGCTGCAGGGGAAATCCAAGCCTGAAAGGGATTCAGCATATGCCTTCTTTCTGATAGGAAAAGTAGTTCTTCTGCCTTAGCGTAACCACTGAACTATCACTGAAAAGCTTTTGAGACTAACAGACTGAACCAAAGAGCTGTTAGAGACAAGCTTATAAAGGGGCTTCCCCATCATTTCTAGATGAAAAGCTCCTGCCTAGCATGTCAACTTTGCCATTTGTGATCTAAGAAGAAGCAACTAGGCCTCTGAAGTTTTAAGCAATCTCAGATCCCACCTTTGCTATTAATTTCTGACACCTGAAGCAATGAGCAATCACAGATCTTCTCCCCTGGCCTCTGTGAGGTTTTCTCTTTGCAGGACAGGCTGTGCTGGGCAGCCCCCACCAGCTGGCTGCAGCCAACACCTGCAGCTCTTTGCTGCAAACGGTGCTGGCACCCAGCTGCAGGTGCTAAATGCATCTTTGGCAGCCAGCGGGGGCAGGAGGGCAACAGCCCTCCCTACTCTCCCTTGTGCTTTATGGGTCTATGAGTAAYGCTGTCCAAAGCCTCACAAATTATTCAAATGGTGCGTCTAAATTTGACCATTTGGCTTTAAGACAAGCGGGTGTTTTAATGGTCAAAGGGACAGTACATAGTTTTTCCAAAACCAAAATCTCAGTACATTGTAACATCAAGCAAATTGATACCACTTTTAAATTTCAAAGGTTTGCTATCACTGAAGTGAAGGAAATAGTCCTACGATTAGCACTGCAGATGTGGGAGTAAGTCAATATGGCAGGCTGCTTGTTTTAGCTTTTACTTTAGAAATCTCAGAATTTGAACAGCATCTTATTGTCCTTATTGGGGTTCTTAGAAAGTAAAAGTAATAGAAATCTGCAATAAAATAGCACCTTCCAGCAGTGGAGTTCAAAAGCAGTCAAAACTACCCTTGCTTTACAAAGGAAGTACCTGCCACAAAGGGAGGTAATTCATGTCACAAGGCACATCAGTGGCAGAACCGTGTGTATATATATAATCCCCTCTTCTCACCCAAATTCCTCACATGAGCTTCCCCTCCTCCCTGCTCACTCTATGCCACATTCACCAATGACAGACCCAGCAGTGCAAGATAATAAARCTGGAAGTCAAAGCAGAATTTGATTCTTGCAACTTCCCTCACTAAAGCACTGAAGCTCTTTGCCAAAAGGTAAAATAAATACAAAGTAGTAACTGATACACTGTTTTCACATGGCAAGCACCACTTCATATTCTGTAAGCAATTTTCCATGCTTGAGTACGTTTTTACACAAGTTTGCTATTTTCTTTAAAATGCCTATTTTTAGAAAATACTCTGGAGTCTGTCTCTAGCAGGCCACCAGCCCTTTGTACTAGATAGAGCTAAAACAGTTCAGCTACATGCCATAGATCCTGTACGACTAACAAGTGAGGATTCTCCTTCAGTACAACTGACGTAGTTTATAGCTTCTGAAAGCAGAGATATCGAAGTCCTATCTGTGCTGTCACAGTAAATTTCTGAGGGGCCATGCTGAGCAGGATAGTGACAACCATGAAGCTACTAGGCAGTCTCAGTCATAAATCAAAATACTCATGTAAATTAGACTTTAGTCTCAAAATGTGTTTCTTGCCTAAATATTTAAACACATAAATAACCTCCAGGCATTCCAGCTTGTCATTTTAAGCTTTCTGACATTTATTGTTCGGAAGAAAAGAAAGGTCAGACTTATCAAATCTGCATTTATGCTTCCATGACATTTTTCTCCAACCAAATTTTTCTGAATTAGAGAAGCAAGACAAATGTGGCACATTTCATAAAGGACCTTTCTCAGCTCAGCGCTGCGGTCTGAACGGCCCCAYGGAGCTCAGAAGTGGCTTCTCAGGAAACATGCTGCGGTTCAGTGGATAGGGAGCGATCTGGAAGGCAGGCAACCTGAACTGCTGTTTGCTGCTAGGTAGATCACTTGTGCCAAAAAGTAGCTCTCCTCGTCTTGGCACTCTAATTTTGGGGTAGCCAAAGCTGACGCTTTGGTCTGATAATTAGACAGGCAATGCCCAGGCACAGCACTGAATTTGCTGCTGCCTGGGAAGAAAAATCTTAAGTTGGGCTCCCAAAAGCAGTGTCACCCTAAACTAGTTAGCACTGCTGTATTGAAAAGGTGATACTTTCTTTACTACAATAAGGCTCAAGTTACCTGTGAAATTTTTGAGTAAGCACTAAATGTTGCTAATCTCCCCTCACTTTCTCTACYTATTTTGGCTAATTCACAAACAGTGTCACAAATGCAGATTATATTTTCTTCCCGTGTAATGTTCATGTGGGATGTGCAGTGAACCAAACGACCAGATTACTTTAGGATACTATTCAATCAGACAACGCGAAACTGCCTTTGATTTTTAAGTATGTCTCTGCATTTGTATAATAAAGCACTTAAGTCTCCCAGTGCACTCCTCTGCTGTAGGTATATAGCCCATTTTTTTAGGGATGGGGAAATAAAAGCACAGCAAGATTAGAGAAAATATCTTTTTAAAATGTGTCATAAATGCTCATTCAAATAAAAAAGTTAACATAATAAACTGATATTTGTGCCCCTTTTGGTGTTTGTTTATGGATATTTTACTGAATAAGCTTATGAATAAGACCATTCRTAAGAACAATGAGCCATGCCTAAAAGTAAAGGAAATCTGCAGAAAACAGACCTGGAAATCATAAACACATTATGGTGTAATCCTGACTGCCATCAGAGAGCAGCAGCGCTACGTGACTCTGGTCCAAGCAAAGCCGTGGGGAATAGTGAGTGATGACAGCACGCTTTCCATGAACCACTGAAAGCCTGAATGTCATTTCTAACATCAGCTGCCAAACAATTGCCAACAAATTTGCAAAGCCTTAAATCTTTGCAGTCACCATGTATATAGTGAACAGGGCACCATTTGTCAGGGGAGTTATTTGCTATGAGTTTCCGTGGTGCTCCTGGCGTAGGTGAATGTCTTGGCCAGTGACAGGGCAGGCAGACTAGGAAGGGAAGCCAGGGACGGGGCCTCCCGCGAAGCCAGTCGAACCCATCACTAGGCAATCAGCAGCCTCTTCAAGAGGCATTTACAGTTCAAGAACTGGCACTGTGGATTGACCAAATCCACATTTCTGGAGAGCGCCACTGTCTGGTGGTCTGGAGGGAGGCACTATAGACCTAATACRTAAGGCAGGAAGGACTGGGAAAGATGCTGCTAAGCACACTTAGGGTTAGCCATGATTTAGCARCTGGCAATCAGCATTCAATACACTGGCAGCCATGAGAACCCAAGGGTAGAAAAGGAAAAACTCAGTTTGCACTGGTTTATGTCTAGAACAAACTCAGCAAGTGCAAATCAGGCCTGCTCTAGAGCTTTGCACTGGTGCAGCATCCAGCCCTGCCTGCCACTGAGTTGTGCCACTGATTTTTATGCAGAGCAAGATCAGATTTCAGATGTCAGATACACAGTTGAGGATGAGAGAAAAACAGAGAGCAACGGGGAAGTGGTTGAAGTCTTCTACCAGCTTTCTGAGCAGGCCTGACTCAGCATGGCCCAACTCCAAACTTTGTTCTTTGAAAGCAGAAAAACAAAAACAAAAAATAACAAAAGAAGAATTCAACTCAGAGACCATGATCAAATTCTAGTGCCTCTGAAATACGCAACAAGAATCCTATGGATTTTATTACAGGCAAATTTTAGCTTAGAGCACTGATTTCCATTTACTCAATGTCAATTTTTAAAAACATGTTTTCATTTGGTTGGAATTCTTTCTTCTCTTTAGGTAAAGGGTCCTTTCTGCAAATGAGCTCAGGGGCATGGTAGCACTACCCTAAAGATGCAGAGCCTAATTGCCTCAGCATTATAATAGCATTGGTATGTAGTGAATGCAGACAGTTTCAGGGAGAATACATGCAGCAAGTTAATAAAATTTTAGATGAAGGCCCAAGTGCAGGAGAAATATTTCCCCTAACCAGGGGATGAAAAGTTATGCATTTCTATTTAAAAAATGTAATTGGAATGTTAAATCTATTTCATGAATGAAAGTACCCTGACCTTTACAGGGAGGAATGACTCATTTTCATCTCTGTGTGCCCCTTTCTCACATACTCTTCCCATCTTTGCATATGCAAGTATCCATTAGTTCTCGTGGGAAGTTATTTTATGGCCATTTTAGCTTATTAAACTCACAAGAAACCTATTTAGCAACATTTGTGGCCCAGGTGCCCTGCAGTAAGTGAGCTGGTTACCTGTGACGTTAACGTGACAAAGCGCATATGCCAATGGTTAGGAGGCAAGGGTTCTGCGTCATTACGGAGGCAGAGCTAATGCCAAGCACTTGCCTTTCACTCGCTCAGCCTACGTCTTCCCAGGCTGCCCCATCTCTGGGATGAGATCCACCAAGAAGGTCTGCACAAGACCTCTGCGCAACGTGCAATACCCTACTTGATCTTAAAGTCCTGGGGGTAATTTTAGCCCAGCAGCACAGGAACAGCCATGCAAGGTATAATGCTGATGTTTGGACACCTCTTTGGTGGCAATATAGAGGCAATTTAGGATTGTTTCAAAGAAGGCTCAATAACCTGTCCAGAGAGCACACAGCTAGCAAGACTCACTGTGTTTTGACACTAGATCACAAACCCTACCACGAAGCGAGAAGCAAAGCCGGCCACCAATCTTCTGACGAAAGGGTTTGCCGGCAGATCAGTTTCCCATGGGAATGTACCGGTTTTGATTAAATTGATTCAGGAAAGGTTTCCTTGGAGGGGGGGGATGGAATTTCCAGTCAAAACCAAAGAAAATGACAGCACAGTCACCAGCAACCTGGTAGTTGGGAGGCTTGCCTAAAACATGGGAGGTTTGCAGCACTGTGATCCTCTCTGAGCTTGCCCCTCCCTTCTTGTGAAATTTTTATTGTTTATTTTTCCACAAAAAGATTGAAATGAATTTGATTTTGTCCCAGAGAAGCACTAGGGGAAGGAGAGGAAGCCAGTATTAATTCTTGAAGCATTTCCAAGAGAGGAAAACTGTCTCTTAGCCAATTCTGGAAAGGCCAAGCTGACACAGAAATTGTAGATGGGCTTGGGACCAGAGCTTCTGAAATAGGAAGCTCTTTTTGCAGGGTACTCCATTCCCACAAGGATGAGGAGTGCATGAGAGAAATCTGGCATTGAGAATATTTGCAGGAAACCCTATAGAAATTCCTGTGAGCTTCATAGTTTGTCTGTTAAACAGCAGCAGTCCAGTTAGTACAGCTTTTACTAATTGTTCAGTAACACGCTGAGGCAAATTACATTACACTTTGTGCAAACATGTTGTTAGAAAGGAAAAGAGTTCACTCTGGCTTAATATCTTTGAGTCGGTATCAGGGAGTGTAACAGTTAAAGAGAATAAAGCACTTTTTAAGGGACTCTTCCATAACCCTTAAAGTCAATGGGAATTCAGCCTCTTGCAGTTTTCTCTCATCCTAAAATATATTTCAGTCTCCATTCATATGAAGGATAATTTTGCCARAATAATTTATCAAGGTAATTACATCTTTCCCTGGAAAGTACTGCAATGCTGGGCCTCTCCAACAAGGCAAAAAAAAAGAAAAAGAAAGAAAGAAAGAAAAAAAAAGCTAAATATGCCAAAATAAGTGAAGCAGCTTTACATTATTGATGGTAGGAYTGGGTTGTTTGCAATCCATTTCCAATTAACTTAAGCAATGAAGGCAAGGCTCAGTTGCCTTAGGAAGGGCTTTAGCTAAGCCCCACACACATTAGCTGCAATGGCGTTAATAATTGCTGAATTCCTCACACTTACGGGCTGCTGGATGTTATCACCGTGTCAGCACGTCCTGCTATCGGCAGGGCTATATGGCACAAATTGAAGTATGGCAGTGACACATGGTGTTCAAACAGGCAGTATCTTCACAAAGCAGAAAGAATGGATTTTAACGTGTTTAACAAACCCAGGTTAAAAATCTAATGCAAAGGAATGTAATAGCCTAAGTACACTAAGTTTTCATTGCTAAAAAAGCAGAATATAATTTTATAGTGACACAACCTATGCATGTTAGCAACCTTGGTGTAAAATTCAAGAGGAGACTCAGATTTTTAGAGGAGATTAGGAACATCTGCTAGGAGTAGTTATTACTGTGATACAGGTAGATGAGGTCAATATTCCTTCTTCCCTCTCTCTTCCTCCTACTCCTGCATCCCCTATGGTTGACTTTGTATGACCATATTGCAGTGAAGACTGCAGAGCCTTGTCTCCAACATGATTTTACAGGGGAATACCTAACTACTAGTTATCTATCTGTAAAAACATCTATTTCTTCTCAACAGCAAAGACAACATCCAAAGCCGGTGGGTTTACTCGCTTTGGTTAAAACTCCATCTGCCTTGATTTCCTAAGCCCAGAGCAGCTGTTAGTTCATACAAATACCCTTTGCCGGGGTTACCGACGCACCTTCATCCTCACAGAAGGCAAGTGCACGCTCTCCAGCTCCCCTATTGCTAAAAGCACTGGGGCTAAGCTGGCATTAAAAGCTAAAGCTACATCTTAACTGTTAAACAGTGAAGCAAGACAAGTGCTATTCACAGTAAATTCCCCAACAATAAAAAACAGCAGGTAGGTTTTTCTGGGTGTTTTTTGGTTTGGAGTTGGATTTTTTTTTTTTTTTTTTTTTATGCTGTAATGTATCAAGGCAAGACCGGTTGCAAGGGGAAGGGGAGAAGGTAGGTGTTTTGACCTCACCTGGCCACCTTGTGGTAGAAAGTACCTTTGCCTTATCCCTGCCAGAATTCATACAGGAAGATAACCTGGGTATCTCACGTCAGCCGTGAGTGTAAGACTGGTTCACACAGACCCTGCTCTGACAACCTGCTTTGATTTTACTGTCAGGCAGCAAGGAATGGTATGGGTTCAGTTTGCACTTATTCAAATCGCTGGCCTAGCTTTTCAGTTGCGCATCGGAAATCAGTTGCTTCAACTTTGTATTCAAAGCCCAGCACTGACTTGTCTCATCTCTTGTGAATTTACTTAAGTATATTCCCTGGTTCATTAAGTAGGTGGCTACTCAGGAACGCACCATTGACTTCTACAGAGCTTCAGAAAAGCTACCTAACTTAATTCACTGTGACAAATTATTTGGCCCTGCGGTCCTCTAGGTATTACATTCTTTTAGTGGGAGAGCCTGAATGAGAGCTAGTGTTAAAGGTAAATCGCATGCACAGAATGGAAAGCTTTCTTGATCATCGGCCCTGAGCAGAGACTTGATTAGAGGTAACGGAGCTGCCCTGTACCCTGACTGCAAATAACTGCAGCCTGCAACCAAGATTTTAAGCCACGTTCTTTCTTCAGAAAAACGCCAGYGCTAAGTGAGGCTCCTCAGATGAACAACTTTTTGTCTTACTCTATCTGCTACAGCGCCGTTCACTAAGGATCCTCTACGGTTTTAAAACGATAGAAATTACCTCAGTTCCAGATACATGAAACTCAGAGGAGCACCAGTTTCATGCACGTGTTTACGTGTCAGCCATTAGCTTTTATCTTTAGAGGTGAAATAATACTGTCGCGTATCACTATCAACACTGCTGTATCGATCTGCTGGTCAGCTCCGCTTTGGACGTGTTACTGCTATTCCCTGAGGTCTGCCCGCACACAACCCGGGAGTCCCCTGCCGCACTTGAGTACACTTGCCACTTTTAAGACGACATTTTTAAGCCTCAGGGAGCCTCCTCTTGCTCTCCTGAGGCCACTGACAGCTTTGCCGGGGGGTTTGCGCGCGGCCGCCCGGCGCAGACGAACCCTCCGCGTTTCGTGCAAGCGCTCGGCGCTTTCGGAGCGGCGCCGGCCGCGCAAACCCGCCGCTGCGCTTCGCCCCGCGCAGCCGCGAGGGGAGAGCCGCGACCGCCCGCGGAGCGGCGCCTCCCGCA